>NC_090769.1:26015625-26123429 GCF_036898095.1 Palaemon carinicauda
AACTCAGAGTTCTCTGTATTTCAGGTGACAGGTATAATTAACATTATCGTTTACGTCTTACCATTGTTTTAATCGTTATTAATCCGATCTTTTGCGATAGCAGAATTTACTATGCAAAAGCTGTAATCTGTATATTTTCTTAGGATTGGTAAATAGTTTATTATCAGTACAAATGTAGAATTATTTTTTTATTTTTATCCTTGTGTGAAAATTAACACTCCATGGGATTAAACCTGGCTCAATTAGGTGGCTGTCAGTTTAATTTCCATTTAGTCTGAGCAAGAAATTGTTACTGAAAGTAATTAGGTTCGCATAAACTTATGTTTGTGTACATATTCTGTGCATATATGTATTACAAGCGCAGTTTTCGTGATTTATAAGGGAATTGCTACAGATTTATAAGGGAATTGCTACAGATTTATAGGGAATTACTACAGATTTATATGGGAATTACTACAGATTTATATGGGAATTGCTACTGATTTATAAGGGAATTACTACAGATTTATAAGGGAATTACTACAGATTTATAAGGGAATTGCTACAGATTTATAAGGGAATTGCTACAAATTTTTAGAAATAACAATAAGGAATGAAATCGGTCTAAATCAGCGTTATATACTATTAGTTTTTTTCCGATTCCTTCTTATTACTCACCATATAATTTACTGCGCCTTAATTACTCCCAAAATCTTCGTTTCTTGACATTTCTTTCAAATGTATTTTTTATTTCTTTCATTTCCAATGTTTAGGTGACTTGATTTTATAAGAAATATTTACGACGAATAACAAAAATGTCTAGTTTCTTTCAAATCTACGTTTGGTGTGCTTTTCATTTTCATATCGTGCCCCATTATCTAATAATAATAATAATAATAAGAAGAAGAATAACTGTACCTATTATTGGTCCAAAATAAATTATTTCAAGTATTTAATACCTCTCAAATGTCAGTTGGAAACTGTTTCTTCTTGAAAGTTAAAGGAATGATTTTGTTCAAAGAAAGGTGTAATTTCTAGAAGTGCCAATATCTTGAACAAACCTTAAGTTTAAAGTTCTGTTTCTTCTGTCCATAGCTTTTCTCTTCACATTTACCAGACATAGAAAGTATCAACAAAATTTTCAAAGGACATGATCGGAAGAATATTGATTAATCTTTTGGTGCACAGCGCGCGATTTTTTTTTTTTTTTTCGGAAAGGGTCTTTGAAATGTACCTTAGAAAATTCCGTAAGTCAACGTTGCCGGAACTTTCTCATGCCATATTTTTTTTTGTTTCACAGCTCCATCCCACACGTCAAATATAAGAAAACTAAAATTGTTGCAGTTTTTGCGTACTACTGTCAGAATGAAACAGCAACAGGGCTAGGGGGCTAATACTGCCGTAAATATAAGATGAGGATGCGCGTGTTGACAAGGCCCCCTGGAAATTGGACACCCCCCCGCCCACCCCTGGAATTTGGACACCCGCACCCCAAACCCCTGAATATACTAGATGTAAGACCACTCTACCAGCTACCATCACATCAACTAACCCTACCCCTCTCCCCTTCCTCTCCCTCTGCCTCTGCCTCTCCCCTTCCCCTCTCCCTCTCCCCTCCCTCTCTCCCCTCCCTCTGCCTCTCCCCTTCTCCCCTCCCTCTGCCTCTCCCCTTCCCTCTACATAATCGTTAGAGCAAAGTTGTCGCTACCCCACGGGAGTTCGCGGGATCGCAATTTGTTTACGAACTCTCGGAGTTGTATCGGAGAACATCCGCTTGGCAGGTAAAAATTTCAGTATTATCCTCATTTTTTATTTCACGAGCGCTTCTCTACGCCGCTAAAGCGACGGGAACAAAGTCGATTTTATACTTTTTTTTTTCTCAATTCGATTCGTCGTCACTTCACACAAACACGATTTATATCATTTTACCGCAAGGGGAACGTGACATCAAATAATTCATCTTAGTCATTAGTCTCCCAGATTCGAATACGGTGAGTACACATTGGCTGTATTTAATGTTATTTACTGTTCTCTTTTTGAGCTGCGATGGATTATTATTATTATTATTATTATTATTATTATTATTATTATTATTATTATTATTATTACTTGCTAAGCTACAACCGTAGTTGGAAAAGCAGGATGCTATAAGCCCAGGGGGCTCCAACAGGGAAAATAGCTCAGTGAGGAAAGGAAACAAAGAAAAACAAAAATATTTTAAGAACAACAAAATTAGAATTAATATCTACTATATAAACTATAAAAACTTCAACAAAACAAGAGGAAGAAAAAATAAGATGAAATAGTGTGCCCGATTGTACCCACAAGCAAGAGAACTCTAACATAAGACAGTGGAAGACCATGATACAGAGGCTATGGCACTACCCAAGATTAGAGAACAATGGTTTGATTTCAGAGTGTCCTCCTCCTAGAAGAGCTGCTTACCATAGCTAAAGAGTCTCTTCTACCCTTACAAAGAGGAAAGTGCCCACTGAACAATTACAGTGCAGTAAGAAGAAATTGTTTGGTAATCTCAGTGTTGTCAGGTGTATGAAGACAGAGGAAAATATGTAAAGAATAGGCCAGACTATTCGGTTTGCGTGTGTGTGTAGGCTAAGGGAAAATGAACCGTAACCAGAAAAAAGGATCCAATGTGCTACTGTCTGGCCAGTCAAAAGACCCCATAACTCTCTGGGCGGTAGTATCTCAACGGGTGGCTGGTGCCCTGGCCAACCTACTACCTGAGATGGACCAAATATATTCTTCCTTGGGTTTATTGTTTCGTGAGGATTTTATTTTTTGTTTATAATTGTTTTCCGTTTGCCCTGAACGACATTCTGTTCTTTAGTAGCTCATGCAAGATGCAAGATTTTAGTAGCGCAGTGGCCTAAAATGGTCCAACCCTAAAAGGGATAGGCAAATGAAATAGCAGTTGCTCATGTGTATTATGTTTTGCATTCTTATATAAGAAATATAGAATAGTGTGCCCCGAGTGTACCTCAAGCAAGAGAACTCTAACCCAAGACAATTTTCTAAGAGACTTAAGGAGTACATATAATAAACTTGCATGTTTTCTCATATATCAGAATACATGGGTTCGTCTTAGCAAGCAAATATAAACAATTCGCTTGCAAATTAAAATTTACGAAATTAAAATCTTTGGCTCTACAATGGCCAGTCTTATTCTACATTCCCCAAAAAACCCACAAACTTTTAATATGTTAGTTTCTATTGAATTTGGTTTAAATAGAATTAGCGTAAATGATGGCGCTGGTGTACAGTCTGGTACAGTCTGAATGACAACATCTCTTCGCTCTAATTTTGAGAATGTAATTGGAAAAAGTGGGTGCCATTGCTGGATTGTGTAATGTTCGGTTCACGTTTGCTGGATCTGTGGATTGCTCCCGGCCTATGTGCCTCTTATTTTAGTCAAGAAAGGGGGCTTAAGACTGGCAACATTATCCCTAATTTTTAGTAAAGAAAGGGGCATAAGGCTGGCAACATTTTTGTGTATGTATATCCCCTTACTTTCTGAGTGGGGATAGCTTACCTTAACGTAGTGAAAGGACTTGCGTATTGCCATGATCAGCAAACCTCTAATAGTTAGGGCCACCCATACTAGATTGGTTTGCTGCGCGTGATCAGACGAAAATCTTTCACTGTGGCCAGTCCGTTCTTGCCAGCGTGGTTGTGAAAATGGCTAAACCCCTAACATGCCAGCTCTTCTAGGAGAAGGACACTCTAAAATCAAACCATTGTTCTCTAGTCTTGGGTAGTGCCTTAGCCTCTGTACCATGTTCTTCCACTGTCTTGGGTTAGATTTCTGTTTCTTGGGGGTACACTCCGGCACGCTGTTCTATCGAATTCTCTTCCTCTTGTTATGTTAAAGTTTTTGTAGTTATTTAGGAAATATTTATTCTAATGTTGTTACCGTTCTTAAAATAATTTATTTTTCCTTATTTCCTTTCCTCACGGGGCTATTTTCCCTGTTGGGGCCTCTGGGCTTATAGCATCTGGCTTTTCCAACTAGGGTTGTAGCTTAGCAGATAATAATAATAATAATGGCTAAGGACATGTCTGGAGCCTATGTCCTGCAGTTGAATAGAAACTGAAGCATGTTGTTTTCGTTGTTGATATATTTTATAGTTTACAAATATATTGCATATAAGTATAAACGATTCTTCTTACTGCACTGTAATTGTTCTGTGGCCACTTTTGGAAGGGTAGATGATTAAATTTTTCTCTAATCTTGGGTACTGCCATAACCTCTGTACCATGGTCTTCCACTCTCTTGGGTTAGAGTTCTCATGCTTGAGGGTACACTCGGGCACACTGTTCTATCTTATATCTTTTTTCTCTTCCTCTTGTTTTTATAGTGTATAAAGTGATATTTATTTTAATATTGTTGCTCTTCCTGAAATATTTTATTTTTCCTTCTTTTCCTTTCCTCACTGAGCTATTTTCCCTGTTGGAGCCCCTGGGCTTATAGCATCTTGCTTTTCCAATTAGGGTTGTAGCTTAGCAAATGATAATAATAATAATAATAATAATAATAATAATAATAATAATAATAATAATAATAATAATGGCTAAGGACAATTCTGGAGCCTTTGTCCTGCAGTTGAATAGAAACTGAAGGATGTTGTTTTTGTCGTTGATATATTTTATAGTTTACAAATATATTGCATATATGTATAAAGGTATACAAGGTACATAGTCCCTTCGGTGGCCACAATTAACTTCGCATTTCTTGTAGAATAAGCAGAGATAAAGATTGATAAGTCGATCGAAAGGTGACTTTTAAAAGATTGCGAAAGGAGGGGGCGGTACCAAAAGTGCTTAGCTGTTTGAAGGTTAATATCATCTATCACCAGAACGAGTGATAAAGGAACCACGAATTACGGTCAAAAAGCGAAGGCCAGAAGGAGTGGCCTTAGCTGATAGCAAGTTCTTAAGAGTTGATCGCTGATTGTTGACACTTCTTTGGTTCTCATGTGATGTTGTTCTGAATCTTATAATTTTGTGCAGCGTCAGCATTATTTTTAAATGAATTAGCAAAGTCGGCGATATTTTTTTTGTAGCAATTACAGTATCAGCGTTAATATTTTGTATAATTGTACGTGACTTGCCTCACCACTCTCTCACCAGGGTATGACTATTCTCTCTCCCCCCTACCCGAGGGACGGACAGCTGAGCGTGACCGTGAATGTGTGTGTATATATATATATATATATATATATATATTATATATATATATATATATATATTTATTTTCAGACACTTGCCCTTTATTATATAGGGGAGGTAATTTTGAAGCATAATATATAATTTTGGTAAGGAATAAAAACTTCATCTTTGTATATCCTCGGCTTTCGAAAATCGGGCATTACTGATATAAAAAAACGAAGAAAAAATACAAAATAACTTAATGATCCAATGCTAGAATTATGAAAGTCTGGCAAAACTATAAAAGACCAGGCAGTCACAAACTATCCCTTTCCATTTTTCTTAAGTTACCCCTCAAAGACGCAATTCGCAGAAAACGAATACTTAAACTTTGGCCGAGATAAACCCTTTCCTTGCTGGGACATTATACTTCCCAGAGCCTAGACTATCATTCACAACTCATTGCTTCATTCTCGGAAACCCATTTTACCTGTTGTATGAAGAAACACACTTGCCAATTCAAGGAATAATTAGGGTAAGTATGTCCCGTCCCAGACATTCAAACCCTAAAAGAGCGCACACAAGCAACCCCATCTCCCCGGCGTATTAGAATCATATCCGTAATCCCGCAACATCACACAAATATAATTAAATATATTTAATACCGCCAGAGCCTTCGTGCTCATTTACACGTCGTCTCTGTCCATGAAGGAGAAAATCCAGCCTATCTAAATGTTTTACGAACAGCTCGATAATTGAAATATCATTCTAGTTGTAGTAGGACGGCTGTTAATTAAAGAGGTGAAGCGGTGGATTTTACCTAAGAGTTCACGCGGTCCACACGTGAGTGGAAGCGATGGGAGGATGGGTCTAAGTTATGTCATACTCTCTCTCTCTCTCTCTCTCTCCTCTCTCTCTCTCTCTCTGTGGCACCATTGTTGGTTAGTGATACTAGAAGTATCTCTTTATTGTACCTGTATATGAGATGCATCTCCCATTATGTGAATAGGAATTAATTTCCTCTGTGTCATTTCTCGGTAACAAACTAGTTCGATTATTCGTCCTTTTTTGGTGGACATTAAAATGCCCAGATCGATAAACTAGATTAAACTCCATATAAATTTCTTAATTTATATCATAGCTGAGAAATTAACACTTGGTTGAGAGACCTTATTATCATGGAATGTGAACCAGGAAAGTATCTTGGTTAAAATGCACTAGTGAGACACCAAGTACAAAGAGAGATTTATAGGAAAAGATTGTAGGATAGTCATTGTATCCAATACGTATAAAGCATGTATGCTTTGTTGCAAATTTTGTATTCTTATCCATGCATGCTTATTCTGGACCGGGGAGGGGGTGGGGGTGGAGAGGTAGTTGCGCCTAGAAATTCTAATCTCCGTAGGTGGCCCCCGAGCTTAGTTAGAAATCGGCATTTCCTGTGGGGTGGCGAAACGTGCCCGTCACTTATTGCCAGTCGGCTGAACATAGTTTCGCCATGATTATTCATTTTTTTTTTTTCGTCTTCCCCTTATTCTTTGTGTGTCGGGCACCACACGTGATGCATCATATTTAGTATAACGGATATCGAAAGCAATAGGAAGGAATTGATTCTTCTCCAATGTATGGAAAGGAGAAAATGTCAATATAATTGAGTTTTTATTTTTGCAGGTAGGTACCCTAGCAGGTAAGGGGTGGACCTCTATAACCCCCCCCCCCCCCCCCCCGCTTGCCTTCTTTTTCTGCAACACCGGATCTCTTCATTAAACGTCTTGCAAAATTACCAAAAATCTCTCTCTCTCTCTCTCTCTCTCTCTCTCTCTCTCTCTCATTTCCCCATGTTTCATTCATGAATGTGAGCGATCAATAATTTATAACAACTTTTTCTGTAACACTTTTTCAAGATCTCGTGCATGTGTGTATTATATTTATATATATATATATATATATATGTGTGTGGGTGTGTGTGTGTATGTGTATAATTATATGTATATGTATATGTATGTGTATATATATATATATATAAATATATATATATATATATATATATATATATATATATATATATATATATATATAATATATATATATATATATATATATATTAAAATATTGAAAGTGGGGTGCACAGTAAGTTAAATCAGCTGAAGCGCCCATACCAAATAAAATTTAGAAACCTGCAGTTACCATTATATGCAAATCTCATCATATTGGATTCTTGTCCTGCAATATTTTAGTCGCTGAGCTACTTCATTACAATTCCCCCCCCCCCCCCTCGTGCCCTATTTGCTACCCGGATAGACAATGAATCATTCCTCTGAAACATTCTGATTAATACGGACTTCGTACCACGTCCGTTTAGAGATATCAGTTATAGAATATATTTTAGAAGGTTGGTTTGGCATAGATCAACTTAATGTGTCTCATATGTTGCATTTCCTTCAAATTTAAAATTGCGAAACTTGTATACTGTATTGGTAATAAATGTGTCTTGAGCAAAATTGCGGGGTATAATTATTTTCTGTACATAAGAGATTTAAAACTTTAACTTGTAATCCTTTTGGGATTATTTTTGTAATATACCTAAAACATTCTGGAGCCAGTTTCTGCAATTTAAAAATTTTTGTAACTTTTCAATTTTTTTTTTTCGGGCATAAGGGGAATAATGAACATCTATTGTGTTACACATAACTACACACAGATAGATATGCACATATATATATATATATATATATATATGATGGTGAACAGTCAAATGCCCTTTTCTAAAGGGAAGTAATAAATAATCGTTTTCGGCAGTTATTCCCACCGCGTGGTTGAAGGCTGGTTGTTCTAAGACAGCCTTGATCTTCTAAGAAAAATGAAGGCATCTCTGCCCTTCTGGTAATGTGCTGTGCAGTGATGTGTAGATTTCTCCATAGGATTGGCGCCGGTTTCAATATCATTAGTTTTCGTTGATATTTCATTTAGTCGTTCAACTTGATTGTAAAGAAAATTTTAGTCGTTCAACTTTATTGTAAAGACAATTTTAGGTGTTCAGCTTGATTTGAAGACAATTTTGGTCTTTCAATTTTATTGTAAACTCTTGTAGTAGTTCAGCTTGATTGTAAAGACAACTTTAGTCGTTTAGCTTGATTGTAAAGACAATTTTAGTCGTTTAGCTTGATTGTAAAGACAATTTTAGTCGTTAACTTGATTACTAAGACAATTTTGGTCATTCAACTTTACTGTAAACAGTTTTAGTAGTTCACCTTAATTGTAAAGACAATTTTAGTCGTTCAACTTATTTGCAGAGACAATTTTAGTCATTCATCTTGATTGTAAGGACATTTTAGTCGTTGAGCTTGGTTGTAAAGAATTTTAGTCGTTCAACTTGATTGTAAAGAGACAAATTTAGTTTTTCAGCTTGATTGTAAAGTCAACTCTAGTCGTTAAATTTTGTTGTAAAGGCAATTTTAGTGTCAACTTGATTGCAAAGACAATTTTATTCGTTCAGATTTATTATAAAGAATTTTATTCGTTCAACTTGATTGTAAAGACAATTTTATTCGTTCTAGTTGATTGTTAAGAACATTTTAGTCGTTCAATTTTATTGTAAAGACATTTTTAGTTTAGTTTACTTGTAAAGACAATTCTGGTAGTTCAGCTTTACTGTAATTGTCTTTACTGTTTCCCTATTATTTTCATTATCTTTGCTCATAAGACAGTTAAGCAAATACGTCAACCGATGATAATCTGATTCTGAAGAGCTCCAGGAATAAGGAATACTTATAATTGTGCGTGTGAAACCGTGCGAGTGTTTGCCATTAGCGAACCTCCGGAATGTCCGTTCAGGGAGAGAGAGAGAGAGACTTATGAATCACGCTGCCACGGGGGTATTTCCTGACCTAGTGTTGCAATTTCATCCTATGCGCGCGAAGCAGAGAGAGAAAGAAAGAAAACGGTCGCCTTGAGAAATATTGCAGAATCACTTTACAGTTCCTCAAAGGTCTAAGTGTTAAGAGGGCGAAATTGATTGCCTTAAGGGGCAGTGCTTTTGATTGTGCCGTTTAACTATTTTAAACAATAAATTTTACCATATAAAACTGTTTATGCGAGTAAGCAATAACGTAAAAAATATAAAAATAGCTTGGAATTATGTAATTGAAACATTTTGGGTGGCGCGTAACTACGTAATAGGAGAGTATCCCCTCCCAAGGTCATTAACGCAAGAAGAAAACGGCACTTGATGATGGTCGATGTTTGTTACACCACCTGGGACCTGGTCTCTCTCTCTCTCCCTCTCTCTCTCTCTCTCTCTCTCTCTCTCTCTCTCTCTCTCTCTGGTATTTCCCGGCCACGTTCTCCTGCAAAAAAACCCAATCTTGCCACTTATTTTTTTTTATCTGTTTGTTGGTCATGTCTTCGTTATCAAAGATTATTTCGTTATTTAGCTGTTTTGCCTGATACCAGGCTTCCTGTGTTACTAAAAGATCTTTAATGCATCCTATTGCGAATGTCATTGCTGTAGCGAGATACTGTTTTGGAGCATTTTGTGATGGGGTTAATTATGTACTTTTCACAGCTCTTAAGTTTAAAGTAAAAGGAAAGAATGAAGAAAAAGGACAAGTGACTTTAATTGGTTAAAAGAAAAGCGTAACTTTAGCTAAGGCAAGCAGCTCTTATAGGAGGACATTCCAAAATCAAACCATTGTTCTCTAGTCTTGGGTAGTGCCATGGCCTCTGTACCATGGTCTTCCACTGTCTTGGGGTAGAGTTCTCTTGCTTAAAGGTACACTCGGGCACATTATTCTATGTAATTTCTCTTCCTCTTGTTTTGTTAAAGTTTTTATAGTTTATATAGGAAATATTTATATTAATGTTAGTTCTGAAGATATTCTATTTTTCCTTTTTTCCTTTTCCTCACTGGGCTATTTTCCATGTTGGGGCCCCTGGGCTTATAGCATTCAGCTTTTCCAGCTAGGGTTGTAGCTTAGCGAGTAATAATAATAATAATAATAATAATAATGTTTATCAAAATCCTAATGCCCTGGGCTTATAGCATCCTGCTTTTCCAACTAGGGTTGTAGCTCAGCAAGTAATAACAACAACAACAACAATAATAACGGTTTATCAAATATCCTAATCCACCGGTGACATCAAAACAAATGAGACGTTTCTCGCTTATAACATTTGGCGCAGATTGTGACGAATTCTTAGATTCGAGAGATTCGTGGAAAATTTCGCACATCCGAGAATTAAAGAAAATCTTTCCTTTGATTGTGAGTTTGTGTCTTTGCGCAGTTGCTTGCTGATGTACAATGCGATTTGCAGTTTTTTTTTTTTTTTTTTTTTACCAAACAGTGACGCAATGTTGGGAATATCCCCGAGAGAGAGAGAGAGAGAGAGAGAGAGAGAGAGAGAGAGAGAGAGAGAATATTATTACTGATAAATTTAGGATATAAATGAGAGGCGAATATGAAGGTCAATAAATTTGATGAATTTGTAAGTTAAGGTTAAATGAGAAATAATTGGCAATTGCATAGTAAGAAAAGAGAATATTAACACTGATAAATTGACGTGAAGAAAGAAAAATTATTACTGCTACTACTACTACTACTACTTGTTCTTCTCCTTCTTCTTCTTGCTAAGCTACAACTTTAATTGGAAAAGCAGAGTGCTATAAGCCCGAGGGCTCCAACAGGGAAAATACATTGTGAATAGAGAGGTAATGGTAAAATTATTATGGATTATTAAATTAAGAGAAAGTGAGAAATAAAAGAATTAGCAAATAATTAAAAAGAAAGAGAAAATGAAACTCCCCAACTATTAAAGAGGTTTATGCTATTCCCGGAAGACGGAGACGTCTCTCATCGCTCTACAATTTCCGAGATCATCAATGAGCAAGTTCTTCCCCCCGACCGCCGTCAGGATCTCTCTTGACTTCTGCGAATTGCCTCCCTTTTGGTTGCAAAGTTGCAGGAAGATTGCAAAACCCCATGAGCTGGCCGGCCCCACGTGGAGAGAGAGAGAGAACCGTAAACTTTCGTTCAGTATCCTTGACTTTCATGTCATTTCAGGTGATTTAATTCGTTTACTGTTGTTTGAAAGTTTATCTCTGCTTTTAACGTATGATTTAGCGCGAGATGCAGTTGGTTTTAAACTGAATTTGCACGAATTTTTAAAATTAAAGGCTTAAGATTTCAGCAGAACGTACGTAAAATCTGCAAACGGTTGCTCAGACTTGAGGTAGTCCCCCCTCCACCCTCCCCCAGTGGGTGGACAGTCATCGGTTGCAACATGCACGAACACTCGCGCTTATAGAAAACGGCGTGTGTGCCCAACACTCTTTCATTCCGAAGTTGGACTTTCAACCCATGGGACCAACCTTACCGTAGCACCCAAAAGACATCCTTAGAACAGGACGAAGGAAGAAGTCGTGATCTTGAAAAGTGTTCGGTGATATAAGCTCCTACTCAATCGATTCTGTTTACATAGTGCTTGCTTTTACGAACAGGTGCTAACGTCCAAAAAGTGTTCGCAGCTGATTTTACGGTAAATCGTTTTCCAACAAAGTGACATTTATAACGTCATAGTGCACTTTTATCGAAGCCAATGCTTGGCGAGGATTACCATAGGCTTGCTTCTTCTCCAGATTTAGTCAAAGAAAGAAATTGGTATAATTGGCTACTTACAACACAGGACTTGGCAAAATATATACATCCTTCCCATCTACACGAGGACAATATGAAACTCGTTGAGGTAAGATTTGCGACATTCTAGGATATTTCACTTAAGGATTCATCCGATAGATTAATTGCGATCCAGTGTAATTCAGTCGAACAGTGTCAGTTTATAAAGACTGGACGAACGGATTAATTATTACATATATATATATATATATATATGTGTGTGTGTGTGTGTACGTGTGTGTTTGAATACGGAATATAGGAGGGAGAGAGAGAGAGAGAGAGAGAGAGAGAGAGAGAGAGAGAGAATAAACAATAGTGAATATACTGCTAGAATTCAAACAATTCGTGAAGTATGTAAAATCAAACTTTAAAATTTACATTAACACTCTCTCTCTCTCTCTCTCTCTCTCTCACTCTCTCTCTCTCTCTCTACACACAGTCCCAATTCACTTATACACATCGTGTGCCATTCCTTTCAGTCAATCCTTTCCGGCCGTCCCATCTCCCAACCGCGATCATCAGAGATGTCGAAAATGAGTGTCTTTTTGGATCAAGAGAGAGATAGGCCGCTAACACTACATAACCAAACCTTATTATCATTGAGGATTTCCTCTCATTGATCTGAGCGATCGTTTAAGCCAGGCGAACGATTATATCCCGAAAATTTCATCTCTCTCGCCCGCCGGCAGTCCAGTCTTTAGTGCGAAGTTCTGCCGATCTGAAATTAAGAAATTCTGATCAATTCATTTTCCCCCAATTCACCTCTTAATGAAGTCCCCTCAACCTTCCTTTCTGCTACTTCCATCCCCCCTGTTCGTAACCATACATTAAGTTCTTGAATTAGCTTTGACTTGTGTTTTCACATATTCATTATTGTAATTACAGTGTCTGTTGGGGGTGGGGACACGCTCAGATACATTGATGTGTAGAGAGAGAGACACACACACACACAGTCAATGATACATTGAATATCTTTCAACTCAATGCCTTAGGTCGGTTAGCCAGCCCCCCTCATTCCCCTTTAGGCCTGATGAGAGAATTGTATTCAGTTCAAGGGGAAATTTGAATGAGAAGGAGGGGAGAGGGACAGGGGACAGCTCCCAGGATCAATCTAGTGAAGTGGTTTTCTAACTCGGCGAAGGGAACAGAAAGCGATGGTCGTAATATTTTTTTTATTTTCTTACGAAAACAACAGGTAATAAGTATATGTGGATATTTCTCTCTCTCTCTCTCTCTCTCTCTCTCTCTCTCTCTCTCTCTTTGAATGTAACTTATTGTGAAGGATATGCATTAACCTTGTCAGAGGTAGCTAATTACTAAACAGGTTTTATAATGGAATAACAGCATTGAATGGGATAAGTTTTTTATATTCAGTGTTTCTTTTTTCAAGTCTAAACATTTACAATCATTTAATCTAGTAAAGCCTGTTTAGTCTACGAAGAAACCGGGTTAGAACCATTAGCTTTTGAGAAGCCATTGTGTGGTCAGTTTCCGTCTGAATATCTTCTGTTAAGAAATAAAAACCTACACAGATCTTTATGATTTTTCATAACACAATTAATATTTTTATATCAACAACACAATTGGTTACTTTAGGCATACAGGTAATTGGTGTGTTACCATAAATGGGTATTTTAACTTCATTGGATCACCTCTTGAAAAATTTAGTCTCCTTCATTGCCCAACGCTTAAAAATTGGGTCAATGCTTGTCTGCACGTACGCGGAAATTGTAAGCAATACCAATCAAAAGATGTTAGAGTATGTCACCCCTCCAGTTTGATAAAATTATTTCTCTGAAAATAAATTATATCTTGCGCACAAGAGGTCTAGCTCACCCCTAGCATCTGTAGGTCTAGGCTTATCCGATGTATTTTATTGAATACTTAGTCTGTTCTCTCAAAATTTGAGGATAAGTAGTAGTATTTCTCAAATTCTTCTCGAGTCCCTGAAAGAATACATTTTCATGTACTGTGTCACTCAACAGTAACAATGAAATAATTTGAAGATTTGGTTATATTCCGTTAATACTTGATCTGAAATCTTAGGCAGTTATATTGTCAGAAACAAGGTCATTTTCTGTTAATTAATCAAATTTTAGGCAATATATACACCCTCATCTACTGGTCATAGAAGAAAAATGAAAATAAAAGAAGTAAATTATTTTAGGCCTACAGATTATAAGAGGGGATAGGGCTGGGTGTGTCGCATACAGCTCTCTGCTTATTATGAGGCCACTAAGAGAGGTAACGGAGACTGTCCTTCTCACTTAACATAAATGGAGTAATACATCCATTCAGATTTCCTTTTCCCCGGGAAATACATTTCCCATTTCATGGCCGTGGGGACGAGCCAGTGTTTCTTAGCCTACGCTGAAGCCTTAATATTCTAAACTCGTTCTATCCCCACTTGAGTTTGGGAGGCGTGGTTCCAAATACTCTTGAGTGCGTACTCATTTTGATCTCTTCTTTCCTTTTCCTATTCTCTACCATACATTCCTGTTCATCTACCCTCTTTTACTCGCTCCCGTAGGCCTAAGGCTTAGTGAGATCACGCGATACGGCTATTTAGGCATGAGAGTTTGCCGGTATATTCAAGGGACTGGGGAAGGGGGTGGGACTAGATGTTCTGTGGCGTAATCTATGGAACTCTCATCTTGATGAGGCTCATTAGGTTTGACTTTGCTTTAGGACGTTATCATTCTCTGCCATAATGATCGAGCTTCGGTTGGTTATGCATAATCCATACACTTATTTTTCAAGTGGCATATAATCTCTCTCTCTCTCTCTCTCTCTCTCTCTCTCTCTCTCTCTCTCTCTGTGATTTATCAATAGTACAATTATAGAAAAGACAAATTTTGTGTGAGCACCCCTCTCTCTCTCTCTCTCTCCAATTCACACAGTGATATAATTAACGTTAGTAATATGCACATCTATGTTAACTGTTAATACTTATATTTTTAATTTCTTGCTGTTTTATATTAAAGGGGAACTAAAGTGTACTTATGGATAAAAACTTAAAATAATCAACTTCCACCAGAGAGAGAGAATAGATAAACTTATTTACGGCATGAGGAGTTCCGCGAACTTCAATGCACTAGCGCTGGTTCCCTGTAAAAGACTGACGCAATGTGTTGCAACTTCTAGAATGCAATAACCTTGCAACAACAAGGCCGCTAGTGACGTCTGCCCAATTCGCCCCAATGCACTTCGGGGAAAAACCATTACTGTGCAACGAGAAAAGATTCAGGATAAGGAACAAAACGATCCTTCCATCCTGCAGTTTTTTTTCTTTCCTTATTTAATGTAGTCAACCGTAGATGGAAAAGATGTTCATGATAGACATTCCTATTAAGACGGGCACTAGACCTATTATGTAAAGGTACTTGGATAATGATGATGAGTTTCCTCAGAGATAAAAAAAAATGCTATATTCAAAGATTGCTTCATTAGAAAGAAAACCCACACTTTGATATACTTTGTCCGGATGTTACTGTTATTCGTATCTAAGCAAAAAAAAAAAAAAAAACGATCTGATACTGAAATCTCTTAGGGTTCAGTCAGTATTAGAAGATATTTTCATAAATGTCACAATTATAGACTAAAAATGATGCTGATATTTTTTATAGTTTTATTCATTTAGCATTATCTCATGTACATTAATTTAAGCTTATTAGTAGATTGACAAATAGACAATGTTTATCCTTTATAGATATCACCAGTCTTAAAATTTCGACTGACATAATTTATCAAACTAATAGAATTCACTAAATTAGTTGGTTATGGCTAATGGTATCGATGTTAAATTGAAATATATTCATTATACTTTTCGTTATCATCTATAGTTCTTTGATCATAAATGATGTGCTTCATTTAATACCGGAAACTTGTTTAAATTCGTTTATGCAAGTGAAATCCTTTCATACTGTTTGACATAAAAATTAATTAAATTATGCAATGATTTTTTTGCAATATTAGCACGATTTGATTAATACTTATTTAACAGTTGTAATTAAAATAAATTTTGTTTCAAGGTTTCTGTATAATTTTACTTTTAATTTTGGAACAAAATCCTGTTAACTATAAACTGATGATAATTTAATAATTTTTTCTTAATTTTACTTTAATTTTGGAACATCAGCATATAAACTGAAAAAAAAAAACTTAATTTTACACGAAAATTTCTTAAAATTTGGAACATGAGCCTATAACTAATAATTTCTTTTTCTTGCAGGGAGGGTACGGCACAATGGGGAGCAGCTCGCAGTATTGCCTACGATGGAACAACCATCGGAATAACCTGCTGGCGGCTTTCGATCAACTCCTGCACCACGAAGCTTTCACAGATGTCACCCTGGCCTGCGAAGATGGCAGGACGCTGCATGCTCACAGGCTGGTCCTGGCCGCCTGCTCCTCGTACTTCCAGTCCTTGTTTGTGAATGCCCACACGTCCAACCATCCGATTGTGGTTCTCAAGGATGTAAGGGCTTGTGCCATGAGGGCATTGCTCGAGTATATGTACAGAGGTGAAGTCAATGTCGAGCACGATGCGCTTCAAGAGCTTTTGAAAGTGGCCGAGAGCTTGAAGGTCAAAGGTTTAGTGGAGGAACTGGGCAATGATGCCCCATTACGACGACCACCCTCGCCACCAGAAATCTCCCGCCCACCTCCACCTCCAGCAGTGGATAGTCGCAGTCACCCAGAGTTGATTCGACCCAAGCAAGAACCCCCTACTTCAGTTGCTCCACCTCCATCGGCCTCTTCACACGAGCCACCCCGTTCGGCTTCTCCACAGCCTCTGTACCCAACCATCCAACCTCCAGTTCTTCCCCCACACAGAGAACACTCCCAACATCGACCTGACCATCGCCCAGAGCATAGAGAGCATCGAGACCACAGAGACATCAGCCGTGAATTGGACCCTCGTGATAGTAGGGACATGAGAGACTTGAGGGAGCATTTGAGAAACCACTCGAGAGACCTACGGGAAGGACACGAACCACGAGACAGCCATACCCCAGGAAACCTAGACTCGGAGACCCGACAATCACTGTCCTTAGTGCCATCATTACCCCATTTGCCTCCCCACTGCCCAGACTCACCACCACCCCATAAACGTCCGAAAACCATCATGCCCGACCCCATCATGTCTCCCACTCCCATTCTACGAACTGCCCTTGGCCATACGCATGGCTTCCCTGGACCTGACATGAGCTCGCTTGTATCTCTGGCATCTTCCATGATGCCACTGCCAGGCATCCTCAGTTCACATGTTCCACACCTTCTGCCACATGAACACAGAGATCACCTCGAGGTAATTATATGTTCTGCTCAGTTCTTGTTTGCAAATATATTTACTCCTTGCAGGTGAAACCAGAGTATAGTCCCTTTTTGGAAATATATTTACTAGCAGACGAGAAAAGTAATTTTTTAGTCAATAATTTTCTCATATCCATATTTACATTTCTTTCCTTTGTACTCACGATTTTCTTTTGTTTTCCTTTGCAGAATCCTTACAGCATTAATACCAAAAAGGAACTTCTTGATGATGAACCACGCTCATTCTCAGATATTTCCAGGGATGATGAACACGATAAGATCAAGAGGGAAGCAGTAAGTTCTATCCTAAAGAAAACTTGTTAGATTTGTATTTGCATAGTTATATAATTGTATCATTCAGGAACTGTTGGGCATTTCTCTATTGTATAACATATTTTTACAATAATTTGTATATGTACAGGTACACATATAACATACAGATGCACACATGTTTCGATAGACTTTAATACTTGTTGTTTAGTAGGTAAAATATATTAAAAGTATCTTCATTAAAGTTCACATTAATATTATTTCCATTTGCCTATAAAACTCAAGAGCCCAGTCTACTTTCAACAATTTATAAAAAATTGGCATTGATGATGAATTGCATATTTTCAATGGAAGTGTTATTTACAACTGGCAAAAATATTTTTTAATCTTATGTTTGGAAAGTGAGTAATGTTTTGTAACTGAGAATATCATAATAAAGAAAAGTTGTTCAATTGTGCTTATCTTTATTTCTACAGCTCGCAAATGGTCCCCTGTTACCCGACTTCAGTCCATACCACATAGATCCAAATGGTTCCTCTCACTACAGCAATTTTGTCAGTTATGTTCCAACTCCTAAACCTGAGTGGAAGAGGTACAAGCAGTACACCAAGACAGACCTGATGGAAGCTATTGAGGCTGTGAGAACTGGTATGACAGCTCTGCAGGTGAGTTACAAGAATAGCTGGTATTTTGCCCAATTTATCTGAAAAGAGGGAGAAAATATTTAGTTCTGTAAATTCTTAGAAAATAATTTGCTTTTATACCTCTATAAATTAGTTTTCGTTTAAGTCTAGAATTCTTTTAAAAGGGGTATGACAACTATTCCCTTGTAGACTGTACTTCAGTTCAATTCTTTTAGGCATCAAGGAATTGCAATAAACTAATTTACTTCAGGCATTTAATCTTATTCTTTCAAAATGGATATGACAATCACTCCCATGTAGACTTTATACTGAAGAGGTTTCATTCTTTTAGGCATCACGGAAGTACAAAGTCCCATCTCGAACCCTTTACGATAAGATCAAGAAAATGGGAATCAGTACAGTGCCGCGACGTCTGCCCAGTAAAAAGCCATCCCCTTCAAGTACAGATCTGGATGGAACATCCACTGATGCTCCTCCGGTCTCTCACGAAACAATTGACATCACATCTAGAGACAGAGATTCCAATTCAGACCATGACAACAGGCTGAAGGTCATTAACAGCGATGAAGACGACCACTCAACTTCAGGCGTTCATCCGATGGCTGACGAAGAGGAGGAACATCCTTCTGCATCATCGACGCCAGCTCTTGGGTCATTCTCCTTAATTGGTCGACAGATGTACGAAAATGGCAGTGGAGGAGAGCCCTCCGCCACGCCATTAGACCTGACTGATACGGAATCCATTTTACCCAAGAGACCTGAAATTGAGGAGCGAGCTTAAATGTTAAAACGAGCTGGTACTGGTGACAAGTGTCAGTTCTTAACACATTTAAGCCTCTGGATGAGTCCTCATGATGTCATGCCAGAAGATTCTCGGGTGGTCTCCAGTCCCCCCCCTACCCCCACCCCACAGGAGTCTCGTAAGGCATGACTAACGGTTGGCCCTGAGGTCAACTTGCCTCTAGTGCTCAGGTTTATTTTGTTTTCTGGAGTCTGCTCATCATCATCATCCTCCATTCGAAGTCTTCAAAAGCTGGGTCAGTGGCGTTTTTTACCTCGGCCCACAGAATGATGCTGACCTCCAGCTAGGGTTGTGACCTCCCTGCTCAACAGTTGATAATAGATGATACTGGAAGTTACCCAAGTAGTGTCTAGAATCCAAAGCATTTTGCAAATTATTATTCAGAGAAAAGATGGTTATTATTATTATTATTATTATTAAAGTAGATAGGAACAATTTCACTTTTATTTATATCATTCCTAACTGTCACCATTTGTGTAGACCATATAACGGCAGTTTTTGACTTACCATCTTGTTATTAGTATAGCAGGCGTGTTGTTTATTCCTGCTGGACTACCCGCCTTTCCAACAGCTCATACAGTGTTACACAAGTTGTAATGGAACTCGGAATTGTCTGTTTTTTTTTTTCTAAGGAAATAAAGAAAACATATATTTGTTAAAAGGGTAAATGGTCTCAGTATGCTTACAATTCTGATGTTACTCGTTTACTGTACAAGTTCACTGTAAGCAAATCATTTTAAACCTAATACAGAGGAATATAATTGTTATATCTTAAGTGAATGAGCGGGAGATGTCAGGACTCCCTCGTTATGTCATCTGGTAACGAGAAGACACTAATGCAAAAGAGAGTTCAAGTTGTTGGATTCGGTGGCATTTTAAAAATATGCGATTGAGTGTGAAGACTGTATATTGATTTTATATTTGACTATTTTTTCATAAACCAACATTCAAATTGGGATAATTCCTTTTATCTGTGTGTGATTACAAATGCAAAAAAAATAAAAATTATGTAGATGTACTCTTCCTCTTGTTCATATTGTATATAACAATCTTAAGTACCTGTGTGGTCAACTGGACTGTGACCACTATCTCTCTCTCTCTCTCTCTCTCTCTCTCTCTCTCTCTCTCTCTCCTCTCTCTCTCTCCTTCTCTCTCTCTCTCTCTCTCTCTCTCTCTCTCTCTCTCTCTCTTAGGGTGATTAAAAACTTCCCTTCTGAATGTAAACTTCACACCATTTCCAGGACTCAGCAAATGTATCCATAGATGTAAGTTGGCAAATCTTTTTTTGCTCTTGATGTATACTGAAATACCTCACCTAAAACCATGACAATTGTATACGATCCACACTTTGAAAGTAATTACGCTAGCAAAGTATACGATCAGAAATATATATCTATCTATATATAAATATATGTATATGTTCAGATTTACCTACTATATGAATACATAGATGTAGTAAATAGTAACAAAAAAAAAACCAAAACAGGGAAAAAAAGAATGATAATCTGTTTTACGGTTTTGTTATATTTCCTGTACGTCTGTTACTACCAATTAGGTTTAGGGAAGAAAAATAAATGCGTCAAACGTTTCATGTATACGATTGGAGACGGATTATTATTGTATGTGCTTCTGGCTACTGCCCATTGATCGATGATTGCATTGTGATGAATCAGGCCATCCTGGCGTCCCAGGTCTGAAACAGAGGCTGGAAGGCCCTCTGAGAGGCGCGAGATGGTAATCCGGTGGTTTATTTAAGGATTAATACTTATTTAAGAGATGTTGGGAGACGCAATCAAGGACCTCTGTGAGACATTTCTGTGATTATGGAAAATATCTGTGCGATGCTGACCAGATTCTTCTTCATTAGCAATGACGTGATGATGATAAGATTGTGTGTTTGTGTGTGTGTTTCCTCTTCGCCAATCTCCAGAAAAAAAGAAGAGGAAAGGACAGGAGAGAAGGATTCTTGGACAAAAATAGAACAAATTTGGAAAAACTTACGTTTTTCTATATGGGAAAAATATTAAGATAAAAAAATTGAGTCAGTGTTTCGTAATCATATTGAATGATGATTTTAAAAAAATCTAAGAGAATCCTTTGGGTTATGTATTATATTAACCTTATAACTTGCACAATTCAAAGTAACACCTTATGTATGGCTATAATAATTGTAGAATGTAAATGTATACGGCTTGTGGAGACAGAACTACATCGAGTTAGAATTAAGGTTTTAAAATCCGCTGCAATACCGTATTAGTAGAGAAATTTACAGACTTTTTAAGGTTTTCTGTTGGATTCATTTGTTTAGAAAGTCCCAGGAGTAAAAGCTACATACCCTTTTTATTAAAGGAATTGGCATGATTCTTCCAGATTAAAAAATGTTTAGCTAATGCTGCGCCAAGGAAAGTGTTGGGTTAAGGAAGATGGCTTTGCACGTAGGAGTTCATTTAGAGAGAATTCGTTGTGGTTTTATTTTTCTCAATTCTTTTTACCTGGCCAAAATCCGACCAAGTTTTTTTTTTTTTTTTATTTTAGTATCTCAGGATAAGAGCAATAGATATCTAAAAGAATTTGTAAATATAATTAGGTGGAAAATCATTAAATCCAATTAATATTTAGAATAAAGTGGAGTTACTTAGTAAGTGACCCTTCAAATTGTGGTAGCTTCCACTATACCACTAAGAACTTTCAATTCCGTGCAAGAATTGAGCATAGCTTGGTCCCGGAGATAAACCGTTGCTCGTTTTGGTCACCATGAGTTTGAAACTTGGAGAGATGGAAACCGGTTGGTGTTACTGTGACGTAGGTTTAGAACTGATCCATTTTAGTCAAAAGGTCAAGTCACTGGAAATGTAAATACAATCCTTTCTCCTTCTGTACTGTTGAATTATTCAATTTCTTTTGTTTTTTTCTGTCCAGTTGCGTGGAATTTAATTTTTTTATAACAGGGTCTTAATTTTAAGGTTTATATTTTTAAATTAAGGTAGTCTTTTTTGTTTTATTTTTCTTAATTATTATAATTTATAAAGTTATATCTAACATGACCAGTCAGTGACTGGCATGGCTCACTTATGAATAAAAAAGAACTGTTAAACTATTCCTGTTTGTGTCCTTTAGTTATTTCAATTGGTTTAATCTACAGCAGCCATTGCCTGGCTCTTCTTGGTCCTAGCTTGGGTGAACAGGTGGGCTTGGGCGCTGATCATATGCATATATGGTCATTATCTAGGACATTGCCCTGCTTGATAGGGCAATGTCACTGTCCCATGCCTCTGCCATTCACGAGTGGCCTTTAAACATGACTTGTCTCTTTCCTAGCCAGCTAGATTCAATCCATCTATTCCGAGATGGACAGAGGCGAAGAACTAAGCGTGGGTATGACTAAAAAATCTCTCTCTCTCTCTCTCTCTCTCTCTCTCTCTCTCTCCTTTTATATATATATTAATAGTAAAAATGTGGAAATGTCGAAAATTGAGTCTCTAAGAGATGATGGACAAAAAATGGTCGAGACTAAATAGGTTACACTATGTAGGACTTTGGCAAAAATATCTGGAGAAATACAAAATCAACTCGTATGATTTACTATTTCGGGGAGACTGGCCTAAAATAAGGCTATAGATTCTACGAATACAGCAAAATCTGACAGAATATTAGAAAATTACTACAAAACAAGTAAGACATTACTTATCTCGCTGCATAAGTAAAATGCACCATAAGTATTTTACAAAAATCTATTCTCTATTTTGATGACCAAAAATTCCGTGTTTGGATCGTAACTTCGATTTTCTTTTCTAAAATATGATTTATTTACAAGAATCCTTTGTAGGTAATTTTGGTCAACGATTAAAGATCAATAAATTACTATTAAATTATGTAGAAGAATTTTCCCAATTTCCCTGATTAATAAAAAACTTGGCCACAATGAAATATCTTTACATCCGATTCGTTTTCACGGTCTCAGAAATTGCTTATAATGAATAAAATAGTGTACCACATACAGTACTATTAAACAAATTTCTTTAAAATTAAAATGAAATAGTAACTAAAAAAAACATTGAATTACATTGTTTGTAATTTCTAAGATTTTAAGAGGCTCTTGCTGTAAAGAAAAATCAGCCTTATAAGACATTATTTGATTATATATACAGTATTCCCCAAAGGGACAAGAGGAATGAGCTGCATGAAGTTACTTCGAAATGCTAATTATTTGTTATTGTTTTCCATTGAGTTCTACCATTCAAGTTTTCCTATTTTTAAAAATTTTCCCAGTTCTACCATTAAAGTTTAACCAATTCCAATTTTTTCCAGTTCTACCATTTAAGTTTTCCTAAATCCCAAAAGTTTCCAGATTCAATTTGGACATTATTTTCATATGGTTTAATTTCTAAGTGGTGTTTCCACTGCTGACCTCTTTCCTTTAGAAGAAAAACAATGGGAGCTTATTGATTAAAATGGAAAACAAAATTAATTAGATCAAGGGTTGTTTAATTAGGACCTGCTCTTAACTAAATCTGAAGGTATAAATAAAATCTACGGTGGTGGATGATTGACAATATATCTTTCATCTCTTTTAAATTAGGCATTTCCTAGTGTAAATTACACACGGTATACGATATCTCATAAGTCTTTGTATATAAGTCAATACTGTAGGACATTCTTTAACCCTATACGTAAAATGGTCGGCTATTGGAGAGGGGAAGACCCATCTGTAAAACCATTCCTTGGTGTGTCCCGTTTTACACATTAGGTCTAAACCACTATAAGTCCATGAAATCGTTCGTTAATTAAACTACTTGTGATGGCTTAAAGGTAAAAGTTTTTTTTTATAAATCAAATAAGTGTCTCATTTAGCTTCTACCTTAATCAACTAAGAACCTAATTGGGTACTTGTTTTACATTGTATACGAGGATTAAAGTTTTTGTTTGAAGATCTAATTCCTGTGATTGTATATAAAGTGAACGCTTTTGGCATTCACTTCAGCATCGCACAGTGTGCTTTAGGTACCAGATAAGAGACGTGTTATGTGGAGATGGCTTTGCTTGTGATTCGCCAAGTAGGCTCTAAGTGATTGATATTTTTTTTGTCATCATAGTTAGGATTGAAGAGTGAAGGATATTGTGAGTAATTCTTTTGAAGGGACCTGTTGTATCAGATAATTGTTATGTAATTGTGAAAAATTGAGGATTTATTTCAGTGAGATCTGTTAGGTGGAGGTGGTAAAGTGAGCGAGTTAGTGTTATATTGTGATAAAGGTTTTCCTTCTTTGTGTTATCTTCCATAAAGTGAATGCAGATGTTTTTAATCTCTGGTCAGTTAAGAGAAAGTTCAGGAAAGGTGGTCAGTGGCGGGCGAAGTGAAATGCTGTGATGATGACTATATATCAAAGTGCAAGTTGAAGAAATGGAAGAAAAAAGTGATCAATGTTGAATATCAGTTTCGAAACAGTCCAATTGCAGAAAAAATACGAAATCCATTTATGAAATTGGGGAAAGATCTTGAAAATGTAGAAATTTTACAAGGATGCAAGTGTTTTAGAACCAAACAGGAGAAATTGTTAGGGAAATGTGTTTTTTTTTTTTTTTAAAGAATGATTGTAACCCTATGCCATTTAAAAAAACATTTCCACATCACTTAAAAACCTGTATAGAATAATTGATGTGATATTTTTCTTTTCTTTATAATGTTATTATAATCACTATTGTCAATATATTTTGTAATTTTCATCTTACCTTTAAAACAACGACTTAAGAACATCTATTTTCTTGAAGGATGGACAGTTCAGCCTCGAGAGGTTGGGATACATTATATGTACCCTTTATAAGTCTTGGTTTGAGGTTAACTGAAATGTGAAAAGCAGTTTGTGAGAGATCAATATGCATAGGAAAAAAAAAGATATAAAGGCTTAACTTGTATTTGACTAATATGTATTTTGTCAATCTTAGTAACTTTAGAATGAAGTGTTGTAACTTTCGACCAAAGTTCAAAGTAACTGTTTTTCTATGTACAACTAATGTTCAAAGAATGAAATAATAAGTATTTCAGCCATTTATCATATCAGAGTTAATGAATCTATATCTATTTTTGTCTTACAGTTACCCCCCTTTCTACAGTAACATTCGACTAAAGATCTGTCTGTGGAAATTGTACAAAAAAACCCCATTAGTTTAAACAGGTTTTACTCAATATCATGTAAATGGTACAAAGACCATATTGAGTTATTAGTTACATTCAAGAATGCTTAGAAACCCTTGCAGTGAGAAAAAAGAAAGAAAAAAAAAAGTTAAAAATCCCATGAAAACAAATGGTTGTCTTGTGAATCATAGATCACTATATGTAGCATACATTATTAATATTATCATTATAAGCCTCCCACGACATAAGTTATTTCGTAGATTGTTAAGGAGTCATTATTAAACGGCCACTCTTTCTTTTTCTTTTCATTTTCAATCTTTGTTTTCAAAGACGTGTGAAACTGCAACTAGCAAAGGGACACTCAAAAAAGGACTTGAAGAAAACGAGGTTCCAAATAGCAAGGGAAACTCAAAAGGATTTGAAGAAAACGAGATTCTAAAATATACTTTTAGCGCAGCTCCTGCCCCGAAATATTTGAGGTACTCGGCTCATTTGTTATATCTGTTGTTGTTTACATGTTGTGACTGTTGAATGATCATCGAATTTTCGTGCACCCTGTTGTATTCTTTAAGTTACCTCTTAGGGCTAAGGACCGGAGTGAATTTGACTGGTAAAACGTGCGTTGCTTCATGTCCACCCTCCTTAAGTTTCGAAATTTCCACTCTTCGCTATTGTTGTTATAAACTAATTTTTAAGGTCAACGTTAATTAGTTGTCCTTAGTCTGAGACCAATTTATGTTTAATATATGCATATGTATAAAATGAACATGAATAGCAATGATGATGTGAGCATAAAGCATGTGAGCGAGCATGCGTGTAAGCGTGATTGTCTGTAATTAAGTCTTGTAGCATACATTTGTAAAAAAGATGCATTAGTCATGAATTACGCACAGGTTTCTTACCAATGAACCTTTCACTCCTCCTTGTGCTGTTTCCTATATCAATTGTACCGAGAGTGAACCGTAAGCTTAACTATACCGACTACACAATGTTATAGAGGTTTAATATAAGGCATAGGCCTACACGGCTGCTTGGTCCTGACCGTTGTTCCCTTTGATACCTTCCAAGCTGAAGGAGACCCTTTCTGTTGACCAAAAAAATGAAGAAAAAAAAAAATAGACATACAAGATTGATGTTATACGAATGGAGTCCTAGTTAGATATCCTATTAACAGAGTCTGGTGATTCATTTTGGCGAGGATAAAGTCAGTGATTTGGAGGCAAAATTTTAGGTCCCGAATGACGTCATGAACTTCCGTCTCTGTGTTTGGCCCTGTGATTGAAAGTACAGTGTTTATTGCTCAAGTTGTAACTCAGCATTCGCCAGTGACTTTAGAGCAAGAGTTGAGAGTTTAAGTTTAACTGGAATTTCAAACCGATTCATTTGCAATAGAGTAAGACTTTTTGTCTACGACAGGAACTCAGGCCGCTTCAAACAGACAGTACCTCAATGTGGTGTGGGAAAATTTGAAAGAATTCTAAACTTAGAAAAATGCAATGATTACTCTTAACCATCCTAACTTTCCCCCCATCAGAAATATAGATAATTTAAAGTGATTAAGTGTCCCACTATTTATTGTGACGAAAGTAGATCTTAGAATATAAAATAAACGATACTTCTGATGGATGATAATCTCAGCACTTCTGTGAACAAATGTGTAAAATTTATTTTGTCTTGCAAATTATGCTGTCCTCTAATGGTAATACTTTATATACAGGTATTTTGGTCATGTTGCATTTAACTCTTTCTCTGTCTCCATTTTTTTTTTGTCTATTCAAAATGTCAGGGAGAACTTCACCAATACTCGGGGATGAAAGTACAAAACACCTGTCAAAAAACAAAATAATAATTTGATGCCTCGTTCCATAAGGCTGAGAAGGATTACGGTTTCAGGCAATCCCCATGCGGTACGCCGCTATCATGCGCCATGACCCCTTAACTCCCATTACCAATGTTCAAGTCCAACCCCAATGCAATAGTGCTTAAATCTCAACTGATCCGTTTACTAATGGGATTGAAGTTATGCAGTTCATGTTTCCAAAATCTAGCCCCCAACTCATGAACCGCCAAAAGACTTTCTCGGTAAAGAAGGCGATTGCTTGAAGTCATAATACTTCTTTGTGTTAGAATAAAAACTTGTTGCTTTGTCTCTGGCCTAATGTGCTATTTGTTTATTTTAACGCTGAAGAATGCTAGAACTCGCAAAGTCTTGTAAAATAGCAAAAATATATATATTTAACCCACTCTGGATGCATAGTCTATGCATATATTAGCCAACCACTGTGTAGTCAGCTGTTTTTTTTTCTGAATAAACTTCAAATGTAGCAGTAAATGAAGAATGAAAAAATCCATATGCTTTTTTATCTAACTATTTGTTGAACCAATTGTGAGGATGTCTCAAGCCGTGTCAGATAACATGGACAACTAAGCAAGCTTGGTTAATATTGCCTAAAATTACAAAAAATATTCCTTGTAAAGTGTGTGTGATGTCTCTGGAATAGTCCATGCTTCCTAACACAGTTTTTCCTTCCTCACACTAACTTGGCCAATGCTCAACTCTTGTTAAAAATTGGTTGTGTAGTTGTACTTACGATAGACTTGCCCTGTAGCCCCTTCGGGTCAAAAGTTGTCTTTTTATTATGATCTTTGTTACATACATGTTTCAGAAGTTTGCCTGTGTGTTTAGAAATTAATTGCTACCGATATTTGCAGCCCAGAGAGAGTTGTCAGCACATGACAAAGGTCAGACATTACTGCGTCCAAGAAATCTCCAAGTACAGGACACTTCTCAGGAAGAGACTGTAGTGGAGATCAATCAGACCATCTGCGCAGTGTTTCTTTCCCTATTTCGGCTGACCAGTAACGAATTTGTAATGTCTCTCATTTTCTTGTCTATAAAAACATTGCAGACTCATCTGTTTAAAAGATTATAGTATGAAAAAGCCTAAAAATAAACACTTCTCTATTTACTTTCAAATTTCGTCAATTCTATGCACCATCTACATCATTGACACATCTTTCTCCATTATGTTTTGTCTTGACCATACCCTAACTGAACCTCACTGGTCCACATCTACAAAACCACCCTAAAGAATGACACCTCAAAATTCCATTTCCATTAAATTACTTATGAAATTTCTGGGTCCTATTATGGGGCTCAATACCTTTGTAATTTTCCTCCCCCATTTTCTTTTCTTTGCTGATGACAGATTTTTTCCCATTGAAACCTGCACTATTTAAAATGTCTTTCTCTACGAGCCCCTCAAATTAACGTGCAATATAGGTCTAAGCCGCATGGTTGATCCTGCCACCCATTTTGTCATAGGACTGACGACTCCGTGACGAGTACGGATGAGATAATCATACTGTAATGGACTTTACACTCTCGTCCTCTAAACTTAACTCATTTCACACGTAAATAAACCACCCAACAGAACTCCCTCCCCCCTTTCTCATCTTAGCCAATAGTTATAATACTGATGCTAATAATAAAGTAAAAAGCCTATTTTCTTTATGGACTTAAGGCAGACCAATGTTTTTTCACTTAACTCAGGTTGATGCATTATAATCAAAATAAGTAGAAACTTAGTAATTTCTGTAGAGTGCCAAATGTCAGTGGTGGCCCACATTCTTAGTCTACTGCTTTAACTAATTGAAAGAAAGTGAACAGATGTAAACAATAGTCTTTTTTTACTTTAATTTCTTTTGTTACAGAATGTTGAAATTGCATTTTTCTGTCATTCATCAAGCCATGAATAATATATTATAATACAAGTCTCGTAGGGCCATTTCACTTACTGGTTCTGTCCCCCATGAGAAAAATCTTCATCTGGGTGCCAGAGAAAAAACATTCTTCCACAAAGAAACTGTTAAAGTTCACTGTCTAAGAATATGAGGTCGCTTCGATAGTGTTACGCCTTCTGCAAGTTTTTTTGCTCAATCACGAAAATATTGGAATGTCTCCTCGTCTGTTGTCATGACAACCCCAATCCACCCCCAACTTCCTTTGTCTTTAAGCTGACAACCCATCCATCAAATGAACATTGTCATGGGGGCCTTTTGCGTCCGCCACATTACTTTCCATCTGCATTATCACACTCTTGTTCATTAGCATTACTGCTCAACATGGTTTTGTAAGTGTACGTCTGTCTGCTCGTTTCCCTGGAGTTAGAAAAAGGACCCAGATTAACCCAGAAGGATCCCCTGATTCATGATGCCACCATCCACTGCAAGAGCAATATAGTTTTCAACCCTTTATTATTAGATTCTGTATGTAAGGGGATCCCTTCTATTTTCAAGAGACCCTATCAGTGGCCACCGTGAGAGACGGTGGACGCCGTACCCTATATAGACCAACTGCTTATTGAACCCCAGTCCGCTATATTCATATGACACGGGTTATATTCGTGACTAGATTAAATCAACTGCGCATTTTCTAAAAGAATACAGTAATTATGATATTCATTAGAACATTGTTTCATTACTCTCCAAACAGTGTCTGCAAATTTGCTCATGAACAGCCCGACTTTTTTTTTCTAAAGGAAAAACTTGAATGCGAGAAACGTATTATTCCCAATGGGACATTTCGTCCTCTTTCCAAAAAACCATTTCCTCGTGACCCGGATTCTTTCCCTTCATTTGCTTTTATTTCACCGAATAATTCCTTGTGCGTTACTGACACAGAATCATAAACCTTTCAAGCAAATGTGTTTTTCAAGAACTTTGCCTCAGAATTATCTGATGAAAATCTGTGCAGGTTTTGTGAAATCATTAAGCCCTGTCCACACGATCGAGCACGCCCGACGGGCAAAAAAGTGATACCAGGCCACAATAGTCACTGAAAATGAAGGTTGACGACGTCAAAAGCGAGAAAACTAAAGGCAGGGATCTGGCAACACTGTATGATGCCAGATCCCTGTCTGTGGTTTTCCCACTTCTAATGTCATTAACCCTCAATCTTACTAACTATTGTGGTCTGGCATCACTGTTTGCCTGTCGGGCATACTCGATCGTGTGGACAGGGCTTTAGTCCCCAGGTTTGCTTTTAAGTTTCGTCAAGCAATCCTACCTCATTATTGTACACAGCAAATGCTAAAAAAAAAAAAAATACTGGTTGTACTATTCATAGATATATCTATAAATATATATATTTAAACGTAAAAGATGAAGTACACAAGTAAAGATAGAAGTGGCAAACCCTCGCTCACACTAGTTTTTAATTTAGTCCAGCACAGAGTTGTTTAGAGTACGTTCCTTCAAACAGTAGTTGGTATATAGATGGAATTAGCTTCCTTCAAAGACATGTTTCTCAAATCAGTCTCTTATCTACGAAGTGTCTGATCCCGTTCTCACAAAAAAATATCTTATTTTGAAAACATTCCTTTCAACCCCTTTTGGCCATCTACAATTGATATTCATTCGCTATTACTTTACTAGTAATTTTCACCAGCCTTTCATTACTCGATCGGTAAATTCAGTCTTCATTGCGGTCAACCTTATCTGAATTTCTCTATTCATGAAAAAGCGTTGATCCCAAATTTGACGGAAACTTTTTTTATTTCTTTCCCACAGTCATCCCACAAATTCATTTTTTTCTATTTCACCAGAAATCAATCTTTATATCTCTCAAAAACTGTAACAGTTTCTCAAAAACTGTGTGAAGCAGTTTACCTATCTATCTCTAACATATTAAGTTTTTTTTTCCATTCAGCCATCATTGTAATTATTAATTGTAGTAAGAATTTTTGACTTGTGATCTGTTCTGTTACCTGTACATAGTGAGAAAGCTGTTTGTTTTGAATATTCTCTCCTCTGCCCATTTATTATTATGAACAACATGTGTTTTGATTTAAAAACCCTGGAATAGCAAGATTCGAACTAGTATTTATTTTTTTTTTTTTTAGGAGGGGAGGGGGAATATCTGCCTCACACACATACTGTGCGTCTCTTTGATAATTGCTCAGGAAGAGAAAAATTTATAGTTAGTACAGCAGTTCACATCAGCTTTAATGAATTACATTGAAAAGAGTGAACTACACAGTACACGATGTACACAATGTTTTAATGTAAGTATTACACTGTGTTTTAAAGCCTGATGTGATATGGCAAATTACGTCCTCATGATGTTAGGAAGATTCTTTCAGACTTTTTCTTTTTTTTATTTCTCTTTATTGAAGGAAAAAAATGTTTGATATTGCTATTCCAGGCTGGTCATGTACACTCTTCAATGCTAATGTATTTGTATTATTCGTTGGTAAATATATGTCTAATAAAGGTGTTAATCTATTCTGATTATTTATATCCTTGACTTCGACAAAGATTAAATTGACCGAAAGTTCATTTATTTCATTATGAATGTAGTTATTATTATTTATTATTATTATTATTACTGTACATACTAACTATAACCCTAGTTGGAAAAGCAGCCTCCTATAAGCCCAAGGGCTCCAACGGGAAAAAATAGCCCAGTGATTAAAGGAAATAAGGAAATAAACAAACTACAGAAGAAATGAACAATCAAAACAAAACATTCTAAGAACACTAACAATATTAGATTAGATCTTTCATATATGAACTATAAAAACTTCAAAAAAAGGGGGAGCTAAACAAGATAGAATAATGTGTCCGAGTGTACCCTCAAGCAAGAAAACTCTAAACCAAGACAATGGAAAACCATGGTACAGAGGATATGGCACTACCCAAGACTAGAGAACAATGGTTCGATTTTGGAGTGTCCTTTTCCTAGAAGAGCCGCTTACCATAGCTAAAGAGTCTCTTGATAAATCAAATTTGAATCTTGTAATATACCACTCAAATTGCCTAGATTAAAAATGGTTTCAACACTCGTTGACGAGTCGAAGATGATTATCCAGGTTTTAAAATTGTAAAGACTTAAGTTACTGTCAAATGAGACAATACAGCATCAAATAAGAAAAGTTAATAACCACTGAACCATGAACACTCATTACACCGGTCCTTGACAGGTGACCGCCAGACTGGGGTTCGAGTCCCGCTCAAACTCGTTAGTTCCTTTGGTTGCTGCAACCTCACCATCGTTGTGAGCTAAGGAGGGTGGCATTTGGGGGGGAGCCTATAAGTCTATCTGCTGAGTCATCACCCATAGTCTGGCATCCCCTGGTCCTAGCTTGGATGAAGAGGTGGCTTAAGCACTGATCATGAATATATATGGTCAGTCTCTAGGGCATTGTCACTGTCCCTTACCTCTATTATTCATGAGTGGCCTTTAAATTAAAAATAAACTAGTTTTATTTGCTAGATCACACAATTACTATATTGTCAGTGTTCTAAGTCTATTAATCCTACTTAATTATTAAAGTCAGCGTCTCCTTGTGACGGTCACTCTTACGTAAGGCAATTGGAATCGCAAGGAAGACCAAGTCTTACGTTATCTGGCACTGTTTTCAGACTCGAAAGTTATCAGTAGAGTGATAAGATAACATAGGGGTATGCATTTTTCCCGGCTTAGCAGAAATACAGAAAACAATGAAATAGGAAATATATATCAGTGTATAACAGTATTTAAAGTGTAAAAGTTTGGTTCAGAGATGAAAAGAAACAAAGGAAAATTGTAAAGAACCAGAACACAGTACTGTATCCACATCGCCCTCCACTAAAACTCAGTGACGTAAACCGTAGCTACCCTTTAGTACGCAACGCCTTTAAAGGTTTAAAGGCCGGTCATAAATGGCAGGGGCAAGGGACTGACCATAGACACATATGATCAGCACCCAAGACCCCTCTCCACCCAAGCTAGGACCAAGGGGGGGGGGGCAGGCAATGGCTGCTGATGACTCAGGAAAGAAAATAAATAAATTATAGAGAAGAAATGAACAATCAAAATAAAATACTAAAAACAGTAACAACACTATATAGTCTCTCCTAGCCCCTTTGTCTTTAAGACAGGATGGATGGGGGGTTACAGTGTACAGATAATTAGTGTAAAAGACTTTAGGTCTCAGAAACAGAACCATATAAATTCAGTACTTTATTTGTAAAATTCAGATGGGCATTTTCTGACGTAGACATCACCAAACCTTTCTAGAGTTTGGATTTGATTGCTGCATAACTCTCAATGTAGCCAATGCGCAATCCAAAGTCTAATCAGGGCACTAAGTAGGTACACCGTCCAATGCCTCAAAAACTTTATCAGTGATGTCATTCATGACATTCAGTTCTGGTTCATCGAAGCTCCGCAAAAAAACATAAGTTGACCGTGCAGTCGTTCTAAACTCTTCCAAGGAAGGTTGGAACTGCATCACAGCGTAGAGAACTATGACCAGCATCTGAAAGTAAAATATTCTTCAGCATCACAGCCTCTGGAAAATAGCCATCTGAATTTTTTTTTTTTTCAAAACCCATGAAAGTTACAAAAATATAATGTATGTCTGGAGGGGACATTGGGGGGGGGGGGTGTAAATATCAACCACAAATTGGAATTAATATCGAAACTCAACTTTGGAAAAATACATCTGCTGGAAATTCTTTTATGATAAAGGCTCCTTCATGGGAAAGGACTGACTTGAACCTATGCCTCTAAGGCCAACTAATCCAAACAGTAGACTCCCAATGACCCATCCAGAGAGAAGTTCATTTTAAGTTCAATGCACATATTCCTGTCAAATTCAGAAATCTGTACTTAATATTCAAAATTAACCCCCCCACCCACCCACCAAGCTCATTGAAGAGTTTGTACTTTATTTGTTACAAAGTCAAGTAACTAAACAGTTGTACATATCAATCCAAAATTGGATTTCACATCATATTAAAACTTGGGAATATAAAGGTTAAGTATTGAAATAGTGGCCATGGATAGTGTGGCACAACAGCATCGAATATAGAAGTTAGGTATTAAAATAGTGGCCATGGATTGTGTGGCAAAACAGCATCGAAAGCCGACATGGCCTTCACTGTAAGGAAAGGGAAGACAGTAGGAGTAGAAGTAAGGACCAAGATAGAGGAAATATTTGAAGCCAACTTCAAAGGGGGAGTAATGCAAGCAGTGCAAGCTCTGAGCAACAGTGAAAATCTGTCTGATGACTGGGAAAAGAAAGCAAAAATAATCAGACGCTTGAAGTAGGGTGTTCGGCATTTCAGCAGGGACGTCAAAGAATGACAAAGAAACTTGGCGTTGGAATAAAGATGTCCTAGAATGTATAGAGAGGAAAAGGATGGCAAACTTTAAATAAGTTTAGGGGTTATAAAAGAGGAAAATAACTGAAGATGTACACTATGGAGTTTTTATGATAAAGTTTTATGAATACTTACCTGGCCGTTATATATATATATATATATATATATATATATATATATATATATATATATATATATATATATATATATATATATATATATATATATATATATATATATTATATATATATATATATATATATATATATATATATATATATATATATATATATATATATTATATATATATATATATATATATATATATATATATATATATATTTATATATATATATATATATATATATATATATATATATATATATATATATATATATATATATATATATATATATATATATATATATATATATAGATAGATATAGATATAGATAGATATAGATATAGATATATAGATATATATATATATATATATTTATATATATATATATATATATATATATATATATATATATATATATATATATATATATATATATATATATATATATATATATATATACATATACCAAAGGCACTTCCCCCAATTTTGGGGGGTAGCCGACAACAGCAAGAAACAAAACAAAAAGGGGACCTCTACTCTCTACGTTCCTCCAGCCTAACCAGGGACTCAGCCGAGTTCAGCTGGTACTGCTAGGGTGCCACAGCCCAACCTCCCACATTTCCACCACAGATGAAGCTTCATACTGCTGAGTCCCCTACTGCTGCTACCTCCGCGGTCATCTAAGGCACCGGAGGAAGCAGCAGGGCCTACCGGAACTGCGTCACAATCGCTCGCCATTCATTCCTATTTCTAGCACGCTCTCTTGCCTCTCTCACATCTATCCTCCTATCACCCAGAGCTTTCTTCACACCATCCATCCACCCAAACCTTGGCCTTCCTCTTGTACTTCTCCCATCAACTCTTGCATTCATCACCTTCTTTAGAAGACAGCCATTTTCCATTCTCTCAACATGGCCAAACCACCTCAACATATTCATATCCACTCTAGCCGCTAACTCATTTCTTACACCCGTTCTCACCCTCACCACTTCGTTCCTAACCCTATCTACTCGAGATATACCAGCCATACTCCTCAGACACTTCATCTCAAACACATTCAATTTCTGTCTCTCCATCACTTTCATTCCCCACAACTCCGATCCATACATCACAGTTGGTACAATCACTTTCTCATATAGAACTCTCTTTACATTCATGCCCAATCCTCTATTTTTTACTACTCCCTTAACTGCTCCCAACACTTTACAACCTTCATTCACTCTTTGACGTACATCTGCTTCCACTCCACCATTTGCTGCAACAACAGACCCCAAGTACTTAAACTGATCCACCTCCTCGAGTAACTCTCCATTCAACATGACATTCAACCTTGCACCACCTTCCCTTCTCGTACATCTCATAACCTTACTCTTACCCACATTAACTCTCAACTTCCTTCTCTCACACACCCTTCCAAATTCTGTCACTAGTCGGTCAAGCTTCTCTTCTGTGTCTGCTACCAGTACAGTATCATCCGCAAACAACAACTGATTTACCTCCCATTCATGATCATTCTCGCCTACCAGTTTTAATCCTCGTCCAAGCACTCAAGCATTCACCTCTCACCACTCCATCAACATACAAGTTAAACAACCACGGCGACATCACACATCCCTGTCTCAGCCCCACTCTCACCGGAAACCAATCGCTCACCTCATTTCCTATTCTAACACATGCTTTACTACCTGTGTAGAAACTTTTCACTGCTTGCAACAACCTTCCATCAACTCCATATAACCTCATCACATTCCACATTGCTTCCCCATCAACTCTTTCATATGCTTTCTCCAGATCCATAAACGCAACATACACCTCCTTACCTTTTGCTAAATATTTCTCGCATATCTGCCTAACTGTAAAAATCTGATTCATACAACCCCTACCTCTTCTAAAACCACCCTGTACTTCCAAGATTGCATTCTCTGTTTTATCCTTAATCCTATTAATCAGTATTCTACCATACACTTTTCCAACTACACTCAACAAACTAATACCTCTTGAATTACAACACTCATGCACATCTCCCTTACCCTTATATAGTGGTACAATACATGCACAGACCCAATCTACTGGTACCATTGACAACACAAAACACACATTAAACAATCTCACCAACCATTCAAGTACAGTCACACCCCCTTCCTTCAACATCTCAGCTTTCACACCATCCATACCCGATGCTTTTCCTACTCTCGTTTCATCTAGTGCTCTCCTCACTTCCTCTATTGTAATCTCTCTCTCATTCTCATCTCCCATCACTGGCACCTCAACACCTGGAACCGCAATTATATCTGCCTCCCTATCATCCTCAACATTCAGCAAACTTTCAAAATATTCCGCCCACCTTTTCCTTGCCTCCTCTCCTTTTAACAACCTTCCATTTCCATCTTTCACTGTCTCTTCAATTCTTGCGCCGGCCTTCCTTACTCTCTTCACTTCTTTCCAAAACTTCTTCTTATTCTCTTCATATGACTGACCCAGTCCCTGACCCCACCTCAGGTCAGCTGCCCTCTTTGCCTCACGTACCTTGCGCTTTACTTCCACCTTTTGCTCTCTATATTTTTCATACTTCTCTATACTATTACTCTGCAGCCATTCTTCAAAAGCCCTCTTTTTCTCTTCCACTTTTACCTTCACTCCTTCATTCCACCATTCACTGCCCTTCCTCATACTGCCTCCAACAACCTTCTTGCCACATACATCACTTGCAATCCCAACAAAATTTTCTTTTGCTAACTTCCACTCCTCCTCTAAATTACCAGTTTCTCTTACTCTCACCTCGTCATATGCCATTTTCAACCTTTCCTGATATTTACTTTTTACCCCCGGTTTTATTAGCTCTTCAACCCTCACTAGCTCCCTTTTACATCCACCTACTCTATTCCCCCACTCTTTTGCTACAACTAATTTTCCCTCCACCAAAAAATGATCAGACATACCGTTAGCCATACCCCTAAACACGTGCACGTCTTTCAATCTTCCAAACATTCTTTTAGTTATCAACACATAATCCATTAATGCCCTAACGGTTAGGTGGTTAACAACCCTTACAGGGTGGTACTTGGAATAATTCCAGTTTTCTGTTCCTCAGATCATCTTTGCCCAACCTGTCTCCCGAGGGGAGGAGGGTGGGACTTAAATATATATATAACTGCCAGGTAAGTATTCATATAACTTTGTTTTATCAAAAAACTCCATTTTTATGAATAGAACTTACCTGGCAGTTATATAGCTCATTCACACATTTGAAGGAGGGTGACAGACAACTAACTTCGTGGGAAAACAACAATAAGTTGTAGGAAAAAACACCTTGATTCCTTACCTGTTAAGGTAGCTGACTTCGAAGGTTCCTGCCTCTTGAGTCGCTTTCCCTTAGGAGTGTCAGCCAGGTGTGGACCTGTCATGCTGAAACAACTCAATCGAGTCTGTCAAACGGGGTGAGATCAACAACTTGACTAGACTTCAGCACTTCCTATGCCCCTTTTTAAAAACTGCAACCTTACTCAAACTAACCACCTAACCTTGCAGAATAGATATTACTATCTAGCTAGACTGAGGGCACTGTACCACAAGTCAGAGTCCTCAGACAACCATAAAAACCAAAACCCAAGCATACAAAAGTTAAGGTTGAGGGGAGGTAGTAACTCCTTTGCCCAATACAGAAGCAGTAGCTACATATGGGTCCAAGGTATAGCACCTTTCATAATCTACTCTTACCTCTCTGAGGTAATGAGAGGCGAACACAGAGTTGCTTCTCCAGAACGTTGCGTCCATAATCTGTCTAACTGACATATTCTTGCGATATGCCAGTGAAGTAGCAATGGCTCTCACCTCATGAGCCTTTACTTTTAAAAGACTGAAGTTCTCCTCCTCACTCAAGAGGTGAACTTCTCTTATTGTTTCCCTCAAAAAGAATGATAATGCATTCTTTGAGAGGGGCTTTAGCGGATCTTTCACTGAGCACCATAAATAATTGGATGCACCTCTAACATTCTTAGTATGAGATAAATAAGCCCTGAGGGCTCTAACTGGGCAGAGGAGCCTCTCCTGCTCTTGACCCACCACATTCGTGAGGTTAGGAACCTCAAACGTCCTCGGCCAGGATTTAGATGGATTCTTGTTCTTAGCGAGGAAGTCGATCCTCAACGTACATACTGCTCCATCCTGGTTAAAGCCCACCTGCTTCTCAATAGGGTTTTCTTAGTAGCATCTCTAAGGGGCGCTTGTGAGATGGGTTCAAACTTCTTGATGCATAAGAACTTCAGAACCACATCCAAATTCCAAGCTGGGGGTCTTAACTGAGCCTGCTTAAGTTGTCTCAAAAGACTTCAAGAGATCTTCCAAGTCTTTATCCTGAGTTGAGTCTATGCCTCTGTGCCTACAGACAGCAGAAAGCATACTCTTGTATCCTTTAATAGTGGATATGGCCAGTTTAGAGTCTTGTCTGAGGGACAACAAAAAATCCGCTATTTGGCTCAGAGGTAGTGGTTGAGGAAACTTTGTGCTGCTTACACCAAGCTTTAAAAGTTTTCCACTTCGATTGGTAGACTCTTTGCGAAGAGACCCTCCTCGCGCTGGCGATAGCTCTTGCAGCTTGCGCAGAAAAGCCTCTCGCTCTGACAAGTTTCTCGATAGTCTGAAGGCAGTCAGTCGTAGAGCGCGGGGGTTTTGGTGATACCTCTCGAAGTGGGGCTGTTTGAGAAGCTTTGGACTTGGAGGAAGGCTTCTTGGAAAGTCCACTATCATGTCCAACACCTCTGTGAACCATTCTCTTGCTGGCCTGAATGGAGCTACCAGGATCATTCTTCCTGATTCGAGGAGAGCGAATTTCCCGACTACCAGATTGATGATCTTGAAAGGGGGGGAGCGCATAGGTGTCCATCCCCGTCCAGTCAATCAAGAAGGCGTCTACTGCTATTGCCTCCACTAGGGAGCAGTAGTTGGGGATCCTTTTGTTTTGGTTGGAGGCGAAGAGGTCCATTAAAGGACTCCCCCATAACTTCCGCAGACTCTGACAGACCTGATGGTTGAGGGTCCACTCCGTGGGAAGAACTTGCCCTTTCCTGCTGAACATGTCTGCTCTTACATTCTTCTGTCCCTGTACAAATCTTGTTAGAAGTCCTACGTTGTTCTCCTTCGACCACAGACCACAGAAGGAGCTCTTTTGCTGTTTCGAACCGAGACAGAGAGCGAGTTCCCCCGAGTTCCTCCACTATCCTCCCCGACACGGAGTCTTTGAAGGCCTTCAGTCCTTAACAGAATGGCCATCAACTCCTTCCTGTTGATGTGCCACCCAGCTTGCTCCTTTCCCCAAGAGCCTGAGACCTCCATGCTTCCCAGTGTTGCTCCCCATCCTGACTCCGAAGTGTCTGAGAACAACACTAGGTCTGGGTTCTTCCTGAACAGGGAGATTCCTTCCCCTAAAATAGCTGGATCCAGCCACCAAATTAGATGAATCTTGATTTCTGCTGGAATGAGGAAGGAAAAGGAGTCCTCCTGAATCTTCCTGTTCCACACCCTTGATAGGAAGTGTTGAAGAGGTCTGAGGTGCAGTCTTCCCAGAGAGAGAAACTGTTCGAGCGAGGATAGGGTTCCCAGCAAACTCATCCAATCCCTCGCTGAGCACTTCTGTCTTTCCAGGAATTCCTGAACCTTCCCGAGGCACCTGGTCAGCCTTTCTCGGGAGGGAGAAGCCCGAAAAGGAACCGAGTCCAGAACTATCCCCAAATAAAGAATTGTCTGACTTGGTTCGGTCTGGGACTTCTCCTTGTTGATGACGAGACCCAGTTCCTGAGCCATCATAAAAGTCTTGTGTAGGTCCTCCAGACATTTCTCCTTCTACCGGGATCTTATCAACCAGTCGTCCAGATATAGAGATACTCTTATCCCCTCTTGATGAAGCCATCCTGCCACGTTCACCATTACCCTGGTGAAGACTTGAGGAGCAGTGCTGAGGCCGAAGCAAAGAGCCTTGAACTGGAAACACTTGCCCTGGATCATAAATCTTAGGAACTTCCTCGAAGTCGGGTGGATGGGGATGTGAAAGTAAGCGTCCTGTAAATCCAGACACCATCCAGTCCCCTGGATGTAACGCTACCAGAAACGACTGAATAGTCTCCATGGTAAATTTTGTTTTTTCCACAAAGACGTTCAGAGCGGTGACATCTAGAACTGGTCTCCATCCACCCGAGCGCTTGGGTACCAGAAACAGGCGATTGTAGAAACCTGGGGAAGATAGTTCCAGAACTGGCTCTATTGCTCCCTTTTCCAGCATCTGGTTCACCAGATCCAGTAGAGCCTCTAGTTTCATGGCGTCCGAGTACTGCGCCACTAAGGCTAGAGGTGTATTTGAAAGCGGAGGCTTCTTCAAGAGGGGGATCTTGTATCCCTCCTTGATAACCGAGAGGGACCAGGTGTCCGCCCCTCTTTTCTTCCAAGCCTGCCAAAAAAGTGACAGTCTTGCTCCTACCGCTGTCTGGAGGACTTGAGCTTCATCTCCTGCAGCGGGACCTGAACGAACCTCTATTCGTTCTACCGCCCGTCTCCTGCCTTCTTCCCCCGAAGTCTGTTCTCGTCGGAGCTCTACCTCGAAAGGGCTGCTGAAGCTTCCTCTCCTCTCTCTTCAATGACGAAGGAACCACTTGTAAAGGCTTCCTTGCGGAGCGTGACAGGAGGTCTTGTGTGGCCTTTTGCGCAAGCGAAAGCGAAAAGGTGCTCCGAGAGAGGGGCGTAAAGGAGCTCGGCCTTCTGTGCGACCGTAACTGCTCTGGAAGTGAAGGAACATAAAAGGCCCTCTTCTTTAAAACTCCTGTGGAAAATAGGGAAGCCAACTCATTTGACCTATCCCTGAGAGCCTTGTCCATGCAGGCCATAATACTAGTAAGGTCTTCTGTATCTTCTAACCGTTCTGTTTTCCTGGCCAGCGTACCCAGAGACCAGTCCAAAAAACTGAAGACTTCGAAGGCTCGGAAAATTCCTTTGACGAGGTGGTCAAGCTCAGACATAGATCACATTACCTTCGCCGAGTTAAGGGCATGTCTTCTGGAAGAGTCAACAATGCCAGAGAAGTCCCCCTGGGAGGAGGCAGGCACTCCCAAGCCCAGAGCTTCTCCAGTCTCGTACTAAATGCCTGCCTTAGACGCAAGTCGAGCTGGTGGAAACGAGAAGGTGGTCTTTAACGCTTGCCTACGCTCCTTCAGCCAGTCATCCACTCTAGCGAGAGCCTTCCTAGCCGAGATGGACAGCTTCATTTTGATGAAAGCCAACTGCTTTTTGCCCTTCTTCCTGCTAAACTGCAACTGAGGAAAACGAGGAGCAGCAGGTTGAAACTCCTCCCCATAAAGCTCAAGGAAGGAGCGAGAGAGAACCTTATAATCTGCAGCCACGTTAGCAGGCTTGTCCTCATCCTCTGAGATATCCTCTAGATCTTGCCCTACTTCCAACTCAGTCTCTCTATGGGCTGCAGGAACTAAGTCTGAGGTTGCTTTAACAAGCCGATCAGTTTCCAATTCCTCATCTGCATCCGAGAAAAGTAAATCGTCGGATGCGTCCTGTTGGCGAGGGTTGAATGCGTCCTGACACCAAGGGACGCGTGTGTCATGGTGCCGCGCGCTGGAGGCGTCCTGACGTCGCGCAGTAGAAGCGTCATTGAGGTGGGAGGAGGATGCGTCCTGGCGCCGAGAGCTGGAAGCGTCTTTGCGACGAAAGCTGCATGCGTCCTGGCGTCATGAAGCGGAAGCGTCCTGGAGAGGCAAGCTGGAAGTGTCCTGGCGTCGAGAGCGAGAAACGGAAGCGTCCTGACGACAAGAATCGTAAGCGTCCTGACGACAAGAATCGTAAGCGTCCTGGCGGCGTGTCACGGAAGAAGAAGCGTGGTACCGCACACTTGACGAATCGCGCTACGGTTCCCTGGGAAAGGAGTGACACTGTTTGTTCTGCAAGGGAGAGGTACTCCGTTCCCTCTTAAGAGGCCGATTTCTTAATCGGTAAAATGTTGTCCTTACGCCTGCCCAACTGGGAGGAAGGGCGGCTAAAAGCTTGCATCAGAGAAGAGAGCTGCTTCCGCATAACTTTCATAAAAGACTTCGCGACTGCTGCTGGATCCTGCGTTTCCGAAGGTGATGGCTGCCAAGTCGCGCTGGTCGTAGGAGAAGGGTCTCTCGTCACTTAAAAGAAGAGGAGAATCCTCCTCCTTTCCATCTACAGGCTTTGACCTCTTCGTTGGAACGGCGTCCCAGTCATCCTCGGAAGGAAAAGGTTCCGGGCTACTCGATAAGGGAGAGCGAGAACGGGTCTGGTCAGCTTGTTTCCACCTCCTCTTGGTCGGTCTCGAAACTTCATATTGCCATTTGCTTCTAGGTGAGGGGCTCGGGGAAGACACCGTCACTTCCGACACGCCTTTTTCGTGGCGGTCATGAGCAGCCTGGGAAAACGCAACAGGAATGCCTGAGGCGACGGATGACCGAAGATGCGTACCTCTCACTCCCTTACGGCCATCGACGTACCTTCTCCCTTGGTCCTGGGAGCTTGGTAGAAGTCTAGACCTAAGGACGTGACAGGTTCGATCAGTTGCCACCTCCACTGCACTTACACAAGCACTGATTACACTCACTTTTACCTTTAAAGGATGAAAGCTGGTCTTTAATAGCCTTCAACTCAGCCGCCATCCTGGCATACCGAGGGTCATCCGTAGATACCGTTCCTGTAGAAGGGGCAGAGCTACTACCTCAGAAGGTTCAATTTCTACAAAGGAATTAATTAGGGGATCAAATGAAATATCTAAACTAAGCTCACTAGCAGATTTAGATTTAGATCTCGAAGCCCTCCTGGCTTTATCTAACTCTAACTTACGCACATAGCGTTTCATACTTAACAATTCCTTCTCGCTCAAAAGCTCACATTCCTTGCACCTATTATCAAGCACACATTCAAAACCCCTGCACTTCAAACAGTGTGAGGGTCTACCGAAAACTTTCGGTAACCTCACCTTGCATACCTCATTTACACAAACACGAAAATGAAGTTTATCAGTCATCGTAAACAAACAAATAGTTAAAGAATAATAACAAATGCGATTGCCAAAACCCCAGATCAGTGTACGTCACTAAAAAAGAAGTCCAGGAACAGAAAACGGGAATGATTCCAAGTACCACCCTGTAAGGGTTGTTAACCACCTAACCGCACAACCACCACACGGCGGTTGCCGCGAGTTTTGAAAAATTCTGCCGGACGTCAGAGACTATAGCTATATATATATATATATATATATATATATATATATATATATATATATATATATATATATATATATATATATATATATATATATATATATATCTGCCAGGTAAGTTCTATTCATAAAATGGCAATGTTCTAACTGATAATAGAGAATGCTAAATATGAAAAGAATACCTTTGAGCTCATGAATGTGGAAAATGTAAGCATCCAGTGGGCCCATATAATATTCCTGTGGAGGTATGGAGGTGCTTGGGAGATGTATCAACAAGGTTCCTGACAAGGCTTTTCAGCAGAATCTTGACATGGGCTAGTGTATTCTGAAGAGTAGCGGAGGAGTATCCTGGGGCCTATCTACAAAATCAAGGGAGATGCTCAGTTGCAAAATCTACTATGGAATAGAGCTCAGTAGAAGCTAGACTAAAGGAACAGGTAAGAATCAGCAGACAGCAGTATGGGTTCAGGCCAGGTAAGCCACTACTGATGACATATTTGCTCTTCACTTGACTATAAATCTCACAAATACAAGCTTTGGATATATAGTACACACTAAATGAATACTGCTTACCTACCAACGGAAAAAAAATATGACTTTGAATAGAGAATGGGGTGTAAGGATTCCCCAATTGGATAGATATTTTCTTTTTCCTTTATGCCCGTAATGAACACGTACTAACAAAATCCCCTATGGTGAAAGACTTATATCAACCAACAATTTTCCTGCCATAACCCAAGCTGCAACCCAAGTGCTTCAATAGGAAAATCAGCTTAGTACAGGAAAATCAAGATATGAAAATTAAAACTATAAAATAAATAAAATGGCAATAGTAATATAAACAGCTATGTGAAAAGATCATTAGGATATTATTGATTTTGAAAAATGAGACCAAAGAGATATAAAAAAAAATAAGGAAAAGGGTAACCAACAGAATTTTTGCCCTTCCATTAGGATTGGATTGAATTTTTTAAGTTTGGCTATATAGCCTGGCACTAGGGCCTAAGAGTCCATTCAGTTTCCCATGTGCAACAGGGAGGGGAGACCTTATAATTACAGTTATGAAGTGAAACTAACAAGAAGTTTGACAGCAAGATTGAAGAAAGGAAGTGGGAAAAGAAGTAAAGGGACATAAAGCAAGTGCAGTTAAGTCAAAGGAATGCTGCAAAGACCATTAAATAATTGCCAGACAGGGATTAGAGTCCAGCTCAAACTTATTATTATTATTATTATTAAATGCTAAGCTACAACCCTAGTTGGAAAAGCAGGATGCTCTAAGCCCAGGGGCCCCAACAGGGAAAATAGCCCAGTGAGGAAAGGAAACAAGGAAAAATAAAATATTTTAAGAACAGTTAAAACATTGAAATAAATATTTCCTATATAAACTATAAAAACTTCAACAAAACAAGAAGAAGAGAAACTAGATAGAACAATGTGCCCGAGTGTACCCTCAGGCAAGAGAACTCTAACCCAAGATAGTGGAAGACCATGGTACAGAGGCTATGGCACCACCCAAGACTAGAGAAGAATGGTTTGATTTTGGAGATCCCTTCTCCTAGAAGAGCTGCTTACCATAGCTAAAGTCTCTCTTCTACCCTTACCAAGAGGACAGTAACCACTGAACAATTAAAGTGAAGTAGTTAACCCCTTAGAAGAAGAAGAATTGTTTGGTAATCTCAGTGTTGTCAGGTGTATGAGGACAGAAGAGAATGTGTAAAGAAAAAGCCAGACTATTCGGTGTCTGTGTAGGCAAAGGGAAAGAACCGTAACCAGAGAGAAAGATACAATGTAGTGCTATCTGGCCAGTCAAAGGACCCCACAACTCTCTAGCGGTAGTATCTCAGCGGGTAGCTGGTGCCTTGGCCAACCTACTTCCTAGTTAGTTCTTTTAGTGTCTGCAACCATACAATCCTTGTGAGTTAAGGATAGGGGGTTTGGGGGAGCCCATAGGTCTACCTGCTGAGTCATTAGTAGCCATTACCTGATCCTCCCTGATCCTAGCTTGGGTGGAGCAGGGGCTTGGGCGCTGATCATACTGTATATGGTCAGTCTCTAGGGCATTGTTCTGCTTAATAGGACAATGTGTCTGTCCCTTGTCTCTGCCATTCATAAGCGGCCTTAAACGTGCAATACACTTACAGTTCTTCTCCTCTTAAGTCTACCCAATATAATATTTGACCAGGGAAAATAAATTGACAAAAAAATAAAAATATCACAAATTCTAAAAAGGTAATTTGTATTTTTCCTAACAATACAAACCAGAGTCTTATAATAGGAATACGTCTTCAGTGAAATTAGAATGGCCATTAAACTTTTAACAAGGTAGTTACAGTTACTGGCAGGGGGAAGAAAGGCTCAGCGCACTTGCCATGCACAGCAACCTTCACTTTGACCTTAACCTAGGACTTGCAGGGTGATCGAGGTGTGCAGTTAGGAAAAATACAAACTACTTTAAAAATTTGCAATTTATTCTGACACAAATGTAAATTATTGTCCTTCAATTGTTGACTTAGCCTTAGATAGGAAGAAGTCACTGTAACCAAACTAAACAGGCTGTTTACTAAACCTGGAAATTAACAAGCACTTGGGTCCCGTGGAGGAAAGAAACTGAAGCCTGCTGTCAACCTTTTGAGGACATGAGCAACAAGATGTTGCATATGTTAGGTTAGGTCCCTACCAAGAGACTGGTAAGCAGTCATGGAAGAAATGGGCTTACATTTATTTCTGGCATCCTCTTCCTCATTTGGGAGGATAGGGGAGACACTTCCATACAAAACTTATTTACTTCAAAATAAAACTTAGTCTGTAAAGATGAGTTACTCAGACATGAGGCTTACCTGAATGTAGTGTCCAGTCTAGCACATAACATAACTGCTACATCTACAGGGAGAGGAAGAGAGAAGAGGAGAAAGGCTAGACATTATTACCTCTCCTTCTGTACTAACTTGGTAACTGTTATCATGGTCAAGAGGTTTCTTGTCCTATGAGGGAGCTAGCGTTGCAACACAACTTAAGAGTAGCTACAGCAGGAGCAAGCACAAGGTTATCCAAGGAACTGCGAGTAAAATTCCATGGGTAGTGGGCAGCGAATGTCGTCTGTAATTCAGGTTTTTCCTGATCATTAGGGTGGATCCAATATCACCGACTTCGTGCACTCAGACTAGGATGGTTGTTCCGTCCTCTAATTGGATTAGCATGTCTGATCGTACAGTGGAAATAAGTGACCTTAGATCTCTTCTTTTAAAACCTGGTGAGTGGGTGTGGCCTAACCTCTACCCACCAGGAAATATGTTATTTTCATTAGTAAAATAAATTTTTGAATATACTTACCCGATAATCATGTAGCTGTCAACTCCGTTGCCCGACAGAATTCTACGGACGGGATACGCCAGCGATCGCTATACAAGAAGGGGGTGTACTCACCAGCGCCACCTGTGGCCAGGTACTGCAGTACTTCTTGTTGACACCACCTCAATTTTTCCTCGGTCCACTGGTTCTCTATGGGGAGGAAGGGTGGGTCAATTAAATCATGATTATCGGGTAAGTATATTCAAAAATTTATTTTACTAATGAAAATAACATTTTTCAATATTAATCTTACCCGATAATCATGTAGCTGATTCACACCCAGGGAGGTGGGTGAAAACCAGTGTACATGTATATCAAGAAGCTAAGTATCCCGTATTTCATATTATCAGTTATTCAAAATAACAATGAAATTATAAGTACCTGGTAAGGAAGTCGACTTGAACCATTACTCTGCCTTTAATAAGTTCGTCTTCCTTACTGAGCGCAGCGTTCCTCTTAGGAGGCTGAACAACTCTAAGGTGCTGAAGTATAAAGGGCTGCAACCCATACTAAAGGACCTCTACACAACCTCTAACCTAGGCGCTTCTCAAGAACGAATTGACCACCCGCCAAATCAACTAGGATGCGGAAGGCTTCTTAGCCTACCGTAACAACCCAAAAACAACAATAAAAGCATTCAAGAGAAAGGTTAAAAAAGGTTATGGGATTAAGGGAATGTAGTGGCTGAGCCCTCACCTACTACTGCACTCGCTGCTACGAATGGTCCCAGGGTGTAGCAGTTCTCGTAAAGAGACTGGACATCTTTGAGATAAAATGATGCAAACACTGACTTGCTCCTCCAATAGGTTGCATCCATAATACTCTGCAGAGAACGGTTCTGTTTGAAGGCCATCGAAGTAGCTACAGCTCTCACTTCATGGGTCCTTACCTTCAGCAAAGCAAGGTCTTCATCCTTCATGTGAGAATGAGCTTCTCTAATCAGAAGCCTTATGTAATACGAAACTGCGTTTTTGGACATAGGCATCGAAGGTTTCTTGATGGCACACCATAAGGCCTCTGATTGTCCTCGTATAGGTTTTGACCTTTTAAGATAGTACTTTAGAGCTCTGACAGGGCAAAGAACTCTCTCTAGCTCGTTACCCACCATGTTGGAAAGGCTAGGAATTTCGAACGATCTAGGCCAAGGACGTGAAGGAAGTTAATTTTTTGCCAAAAACCCGAGCTGTAAGGAACATGTTGCTGTTTCGGATGTGAATCCTATGTTCCTGCTGAAGGCGTGAACCTCACTAACTCTTTTGGCTGTTGCAAGGCAGACGAGGAAAAGAGTTTTGAGAGTAAGGTCTTTGAAAGAGGCTGACTGGAGAGGTTCAAATCTAGGAGACATAAGGAACCTTAAGACTACGTCTAGATTCCAGCCTGGAGTGGACAAGCGACGTTCTTTAGAGGTCTCGAAAGACTTAAGGATGTCCTGTAGATCCTTGTTGGAGGAAAGATCAAAGCCTCTGTGGCGGAAAACTGATGCCAACATACTTCTGTACCCTTTGATCGTAGAAGCCGAAAGAGATCTAACATTCCTAAGATGTAACAGGAAGTCAGCAACTTGGGTTACAGAGGTATTGGTAGAGGAAACTGCATTGGCTCTGCACCAGCTTCGGAAGACTTCCCACTTGGATTGATAGACTCTACGAGTGGATATCCTCCTTGCTCTGGCAATCGCTCTGGCTGCCTCCTTCGAAAAGCCTCTAGCTCTAGAGAGTCTTTCGATAGTCTGAAGGCAGTCAGACGAAGAGCGTGGAGGCTTGGGTGTACCTTCTTTACGTGAGGTTGACGTAGAAGGTCCACTCTTAGAGGGAGAGTCCTGGGAACGTCGACCAGCCATTGCAGTACCTCTGTGAACCATTCTCTTGCAGGCCAAAGGGGAGCAACCAACGTCAGCCATGTCCCTTCGTGAGAGACGAACTTCTGAATAACTCTGTTGATGATCTTGAACGGCGGGAATGCATATAGATCGAGATGGGACCAATCCAGCAGAAAAGCATCCACGTGAACTGCTGCCGGGTCTGGAATTGGGGAACAGTACAATGGGAGCCTCTTGGTCATGGAGGTGGCGAACAGATCTATCGTTGGCTGACCCCACAAGGTCCAAAGTCTGCTGCACACGTTCTTGTGAAGGGTCCATTCTGTGGGGATGACTTGACCCTTCCTGCTGAGGCGATCTGCCGAGACATTCATATTGCCCTGAATGAATCTCGTTACCAGCGTGAGGTTTAGACTTCTTGACCAAATGAGGAGGTCCCTTGCTATCTCGTACAGCTTCCTCGAATGAGTCCCTCCCTGCTTGGAGATGTATGCCAAGGCTGTGGTGTTGTCGGAGTTCACCTCCACCACCTTGTTTAGCAGGAGGGACTTGAAGTTCATTAAGGCCAGATGTACTGCCAACAACTCCTTGCAATTGATGTGAAGCGTTTCCTGTTCCTTGTTCCATGTTCCCGAGCATTCCTGTCCGTCCAAGGTCGCGCCCCAGCCCGAGTCTGATGCGTCCGAATAGAGATGAAGATTGGGGGTCTGAACAGCTAACGAGAGACCCTCCTTGAGAAGGATGTTGCTCTTCCACCACATGAGAGTAGTCTTCATCTCTTTGGTCACAGGAATAGAGACCGCTTCGAGCGTCATATTCTTGTCCCAGTGAGCTGCTAGATGGTATTGAAGGGGGCGGAGGTGGAGTCTCCCTAACTCGGTGAACAGGGCTAACGATGACAGGGTCCCTGTTAGACTCATCCACTGTCTCACCGAGCATCTGTTCCTCTTCAGCATGCTCAGTATGCACTCTAGGGCTTGGTTGATTCTTGGGGCCGACGGAAAAGCCCGAAAAGCTTGACTCCGAATCTCCATTCCCAGGTAAACGATGGTTTGGGAAGGAATAAGCTGGGACTTCTCTAAGTTGACCAAAAGACCCAGTTCCTTGGTCAAGTCCAAAGTCCAACTGAGACTCTCCAGACAGCGACGACTTGTGGGGGCTCTTAACAGCCAGTCGTCTAAATAAAGGGAGGCTCTGATGTCCGCCAAGTGGAGGAATTTCGCAATATTCCTCATCAGTCGCGTAAACACCATAGGTGCCGTGCTTAGGCCAAAACACAGGGCTTGGAATTGGTACACAACCTTTCCAAAAACGAATCTCAGAAAAGGTTGGGAGTCTGGATGAATGGGAACGTGAAAGTAGGCGTCTTTCAGATCCAACGAGACCATCCAGTCCTCCTGCCTGACCGCTGCTAGGACCGACTTCGTCGTCTCCATAGTGAACGTCTGCTTGGTGACATAAGCATTGAGCGCACTGACGTCCAGCACCGGTCTCCAACCTCCTGTCTTCTTGGCCACCAGAAAGAGACGGTTGTAGAAACCCGGGGATTGATGATCCCGGACTATCACCACTGCCTCCTTCTGTAACAGGAGCGACACCTCTTGATGTAACGCTAGCCTCTTGTCCTTTTCCTTGTAGTTGGGAGAGAGGTTGATGGGAGAAGTGGTCAGAGGGGGATTGCGGCAGAATGGTATCCTGTAACCCTCCCTTAGCCACTTGACAGACTGGGCGTCTGCACCTCTTCTTTCCCAAGCTTGCCAGAAGATCTTGAGTCTGGCTCCTACAGCTGTCTGGAGAGGAGGAGAGTCAATGTTTGCTTTTCGAAGACTTGGTACCTTTCTTGGACCTGCCCCTGTGACCGTCTGGGCGGGTACCTCCTCGGCTGGGGGCTCTGCCACGAAAGGGCGGAATAAATCTGGTAGCAGGAGTATCAGCCACTGGGGTGTGGTAAGTTCTAGGAACTGAAGGAGCAACCTTAGCCTTCCGTGCTGAAGAGGCCACAAGGTCATGCGTGTCCTTCTGAATAAGAGCCGCAGACAATTCCTTGATAAGATCCTCAGGAAACAGGAACTTAGAAAGAGGAGCAAAAAGTAACTGTGACCTTTGGCAAGAGGTGATACCAGTGGAAAGGAAGGAGCAAAGTTGTTCCCTTTTCTTGAGGACTCCCGATACAAACATAGAGGCAAGTTCGCCGGAACCATCGCGAATTGCTTTGTCCATACAGGACATGATCAGCATGGCCGAGTCTTTGTCAGATGGGGCAGTCTTCTTGCTCAAGGCCCCCAGGCACCAGTCGAGAAAATTAAAAATTTCAAAGGCGCGAAAGACTCCCTTTAAGAAATGGTCCAGGTCCGAAAAGGTCCAGCAGACCTTAGAGCGTCTCATAGCCGACCTTCGTGGAGAGTCAACCAAACTTGAGAAGTCAGCCTGGGCAGAGGCAGGGACCCCCAAGCCTGGTTCCTCTCCTGTGGCATACCAGACGCCCGCCTTAGAAGTCAGCTTAGGAGGTGGAAACATAAAAGACGTCTTTCCCAGTTGCTGCTTGGACTGCAACCAATCCCCTAACATTCTCAAAGCTCTCTTTGAAGATCTAGCGAAGACGAGCTTAGTGTAGGCAGACTTAACAGGTTGCATGCCTAGAGAGAACTCGGATGGAGGAGAGCGAGGGGTAGCAGAAACAAAGTGATCCGGGTATAACTCTCTGAACAGAGCCAGGACCTTGCGAAAGTCAATGGAGGGTGGCAAAGACTTGGGTTCCTCCACGTCAGATGAAGGATCATCCAGGTGAGCAGCTTCATCCTCAGAAACCTCATCACCTGAGGGTTGAGAAGCGAGAGGTAAAGTTAAAGCGGTATGCTGAATGGCTGAATCCTGAAGAGCGGGTGCATGCGCACTTGCGGATTCATCCTCAAGTCTCTGTTGAAGAGGATGAGGGCTGGTAATGACAAAGTCATGAGGCTGGGATGAAGGAGGTTCTGCGGAGGTCTGAGGAGCAAGCGTGGTGAGAGGCGACTGTTGTAAAACATGAGGCTCATGCTGCATAGACTGCGGTTCAAGTTGAATGGGAAGAGGCTCAAGCTGAGGAGAAAGTGGTAGATGCATGCGTTGAGGTGGCTGACTCATAGCATGAGGTTCCTGCCTCAAGAGTTGCGCTTGCTTCAAGGGTTGAGGTGGCTGCGCAGAGAGAGGCTCTTGTCTCACGAGTTGAGGTTCTTGAGGTGCTTGCCTCGAGAGTTGAGGTTCTCGCCTCGAGGAAAGTGGAGGTGGCTGCTGCGAGAGTTGAGGTGGCTGCCTCAAGGATGGTAGAGGTTGTCGTACCTCAAGAGGTTGCTGCCTCGAGGATGGTTGTAATGCAAGATACTCCTGCCTCAAGGGTAGAGGAGGTTGTTGTAAAGCATAAGGCTCCTGCCCCCATTGTTGAGGAGGTTGCCGCGTGGTAAGAGGCTCCTGCCTCAAGGATAGTGGAGGTTGCTGCACAGCGCTGGTATCTGGCAACTCCCAACGCGGCAGCTCACGCATGGAGGTAGCTTAAGGAACCTCAACATCATACGTCTGGCAGATTGGACTGCGCAGAGGAGGAGGAGCGCTCGCAGGAGGAGGTGTATTAACCTTCTCTGCCTGAAACTCCCGCATCAACACCGCAAGCTGCGACTGCATAGTCTGCAGCATAGCAATCTTAGGATCAACAGAAGTTGAGGTCTGTTGAGGCATAGCTTTAACAGAAGTTGAGGTCTGTTGAGGCATCGCCTTACCTCTCTTAGGAGGCGTGCAGTCACCTGATGACTGCGGCGAGTCCGAGCTAGCCCAATGGCTACACCCGGGCTGTTGGACTCGCGCGGTCTGGACTTTACGCTTAAGAGGTCTTGAGACCTGAGTCCAGCGTTTTCTCCCAGAAAAATCTTCTGCAGACGAGGAAATTAAGGGCTCAATCGTCTGAGAGTGGAAGTGACGATCTCTATAAGATACGCCCGCAACCACTGAGGATACTACTGTGCGCCGATCAAGGCCTGCCGAACCCTTTTGCCCTTCGACATTGCTTCTCCCCTGGGCTTGGGAGCTTGCAAGAGGTCCCGGACTGGGAGGACGACTGGCACGCACAGAAGTATCCTCACGCGCAACACTGACACTGACACTAGCACTAGGCACAGCACTGGCACTACCACTTCCCACTGCACTTTTCACTTTAAGTTCCTTGACGTCTGCCAAGAGGAACTTGTGGTCACTCACTACCGACTCCACCTTATCACCTAAAGCCTGAATGGCACGTAAAACATCCGACATATCAGGCTGAGCACTAATAGTAGGTTCGGGGGTAGCCACTACAGGGGGAGGAAAAGGATGAGGATCATGGGGGGATGAATAAAGCAAAGAGCGAGCCGAACTCCTCCTAACTCTCTCCCTCTCTAACTTAGTCGTATATTTAAGGAATTGAATAAAATCAAATTCCGAAAGACCGGCACATTCCTCACATCGATTATCCAACTGGCAGGATTTTCCCCGACAGTCGGAACAAACGGTGTGAGGATCAACCGAGGCCTTCGGAAGACGCCTAACACAAGTGCTAACTCTACATCGTCTTTGGGTAGGAGCTTGTGAATGGTCGGACATCTTGAATCAGAGAACAGTCAAAGGGGGTTTCCAAATTAAAGCAAAGATCGTTATACCATTAATCAAAATTAGTCCAAAAGCTATCTAAGCTAAGGGAAAAGCTTCCTGTATAGCGAAAGCTGAAATCTCAGAGCAATACTTCACCAAAACCGTGAACAAAGACTCCAAAATTATAAGCGTATCCATGTAGGTCTTGCCGGAAGCACGACAGAGGAAAAATTGAGGTGGTGTCAACAAGAAGTACTGCAGTACCTGGCCACAGGTGGCGCTGGTGAGTACACCCCCTTCTTGTATAGCGATCGCTGGCGTATCCCGTCCGTAGAATTCTGTCGGGCAACGGAGTTGACAGCTACATGATTATCGGGTAAGATTAATATTGAAAAACAGTATAACTATCTCGTTAGAACTTTAAACGGCCATTCCAGCTTTGGTTTATTTATTATTATATTAAAAGACGATGTATTGTATTCATGTAAGAACAAATAAGTGATTGTAACTGTAAATGATAGTACAGTAGACAATAAATGAAATGTAAGAAAGTCTGCTTTGGCCCCTAGAGCCTTATAAACCCCCCTAAAGAGTGCACCCTTAAGCAAGAGAACTAACTTGAGACAGTGGAAGGTCAAAGTAAAGAAACCAAGACAAGAAAACAATGGTTTAATTTATGAGCACATCTCTCCATAAAAGCTGCTTACTGCAGCCAACGTGTTCTGTACCACTGCAACATGTAAAAAGCCCCTGAATATTTTACGGGTTTAGAAAATTGCGTGATCCCATTCGGTGAAGGGACTAATAAAAATTCAATTGGAAACTTTACTATTCAAAAGGTTATATTTTGATTGAAACATTCATTGACATTGTTGGTGGTGGTGTTGGTTTGACTTTGACTGTTATTCGGTTATTTACGAGAACTACTGAAATATCTATTTTGAAAACTGATTAAACTCTCCGTTCACTATATACAGTTTCTCATTTGTTTTTAAAAACTATCACCCAAATACTACCAAATCACGTAACTCCTGCCAGATTCATACGAGCCTGCCAAGAAGGCATGTTAGAGTCAGCATTTGTGTTAAGCATTCGAAGGGATCTCTAATCTTCAAATTGGCAAAACCGAAACACCAGTGGTTTATAAGGGGCCATGGAGACCGCTTTTCTTTCGTGAGCAGCGTCAACTGGTTTCCAATCAATTTTTAGCCATTGATTGAGCTTGAATTATAAAAGCGGCAAATTTTTAGGCTAAATGTGTGTGCAGAATAAGGAAAATAACATCAACCAAAGTGTATCGGCCTAAATTAGCTAAAACGTGAGTGCAAATATATCATATCTCTTGGACAGGAATTAATAAATTATGACCCTAGGGCTTTAAATCTAATAAGAAAGTATCCTGGTGATGAATAGAAGAGAACAAGGAAAAGTAACACCTAATAAACAATTTCTTACAAGTGATTTACAAACAAAGGTAGGAAATGAAGTGGTAAGGAAACAATGATTCAAGATGAAACAAAATTGGAAAAAGGAACGTACTGTTTGTGTTACATTAAAGAATGACGCACAATACACGGGATCCTAAGCACCAAAAAAGTTCAGAGTACAGTATACCTGTAACATACACAGGACATTGCATAATAATGCTTTACCATTGCCATTATTTTGTAATGAATATATTGCTTTTGTTAAGGTGAAAAATTTTTGGCAGTCCTGCTGAAACGAGGGATCTAACCATATGTAATATATCTCAGAAAATATAATTTATAGACAAACGATAATCCTTTTCTAGTGTGTTTTGGTTTAATCATTTTAGCACCCAACTGCCTCCCCCCCCCCCCCCCTTTACATTTAATACAAGGGCTGCTTACCTTGGCTATAAAAGGAATGGCAAGTTGAAGATTTCTGGCTAAACCAAATGAATCCATGAAATCTGTCACTATGATTTTGGCCAAAGGTCCATAGTGCATTAGGTAATACTGCAGCCCTTTCCTGCGGAAAAATGAAAGGATGAAATTATAAAATTCACTCTTATCCAGAGCATCATACATACAGTACATACATACATACATACATACACACACACACACACACACACACACACATATATATATATATATATATATATATATATATATATATATATATATATATATATATATATATATATGCATACTGTACATGTATACACATGTATAGATATATATACATACATACATACTGTGCTTATACACAGATACACACAAAATAATATATATATATATATATATATATATACATATATATATATATATATATATATATATATATATATATATATATATATATATATATATATATATGTATACACATGTATAGATATATATACATAAATACATACTGTGCTTATACACAGATACACACAAAATAATATTATATATATATATATATATATATATATATATATATATATATATATATATATATATATATATATACTAAACTAAATTTGTTAGATTTTAAAAAGGTCTTCTCAAATTTAGCTTCAATCAATAACTAATAAATATAATCAAAATAAATTTTGGACTGAAATGTGAGACTAAATATGTTTGACATCTAGATCCTTACCTCGAGGTTTCTCTAATATCCTGCCCGGCAGCTAGGAATTCTTGAAGATGATCTGGCTTCCCATATTTGTATTCCGGGACTCGAGGTCTTACAAACACAGGATCTCCTAATAGTCTACAATCCACCTCAAATAGGTTGAGACAAGATATCGCAAAGCCTGCTAGAACTGCCAACCTCATATCCCTAGAAAAAACGATATACAAATTTCAGTATATGAAATATTACCATATTATTATTGTTGTTGTTGTTGTTGTTATTCAGTATTATCATTATTATTATTTCTATTATTTTTTTATTAGTATTATTATTTTTATTATTATTTATTATTATTATTATTATTATTATTATTATTATTATTATTATTAACATTATTATTATTATTATTATTATCATTATCATTATTATTATTATTATCATTATTATTATTATTATTTTTATTACTACTATTACTATTACGAGCTAAGCTACAATCCTAGATGGAAAAGTAAGATGCTATAAACTCAAAGGCTCCAACAAGGAAAAATAGCCCAATGAGGAAAGGAAGGAATAAACTACAAGAGAAATAATGAACAATGGATATAAAACATTTTAAGCACAGTAGCATTATCAAAATAGATCATTCATCTTACATAAACTGTAAAAAATATATAAAGAGGAGAAATAATGCACAAGTGTGGTTGAGTATTTCCTCAAGCAAGAGAACTCTACCCTAAGACAGTATTAGACCATGGTACAGAGGCTATGGCACTACCCAAGGCTAGAGAACAATGATGTGATTTTGGAGCATCCTTCTCCAAGATGAGCTGCTTACGATAGCTAAAGAGTCTATTCTACCCTTTTTAAGTGGAAAGTGGTGTAACTACTGAATATTTACAGTGCAGTAATTAACCCCTTAAATGAAGAAGAATTTTTTGGACATACAGTAGCAGTGTTGTCAGGTGTAACAGTTAATAGAAGAATGCATAAAGAATAGGACATATACAAATATATACATACAGTGTGTGTGTGTGTGTTTGGAAAAGGCCAATTTTACGAGAATACTCTAGTGCAGGAGATAACAGACTAAAGAAAACGACTATACCCCAGTAGTTAAAGAAAACTAGTTGAATGGTATACTATAAAAAAACATATTACATGTTCCTTTTGAATCTCTCTACCAAGAACAAATTAAATTATCTAAAAATGAACAGCAAGCTATATATATATGTTGCAATAAACAAGAAAATTATATTCAATCTTATTAAATAATACTAGAATTAACTTATTCATATTCTTATGACTAATTAAATTAGATATCTTTCTATGTACAGTACTTTTAATCTAGTTGATCATTGGAATTGATGAATAATAATGAAAGATTCTTTGCCCCTTACATTGGCCCCCACATAATTGTCCATACAAGAAGCATTCATCAATGAAATAAAAGCTAATGACAAGAGTGAGTGTCCTTCTGCATTACAGATGGAATTAAAATATCACTGTTGACTGTACTACATTTACAACACCATCAAATACAGCAATTTCTAGTCTACTGTAGGAAATACACTTAACCTTTTTACCCCCAATGGACGTACTGGTACGTTTCACAAAACTCATCCCTTTACCCGCATGGACGTACCGGTACGTCCTTGCAAAAAACTGCTATTTACATTTTTTTTTGCATATTTTTTATAACTTTATGAGAAACTTCAGGCATTTTCCAAAAGAATGAGACCGAGACCAACCCGAACTCTCTATGACAAAAATTAAGGCTGTTAGAGCAATGTAAAAAATATATATTGCAAAATGTGCTTGAAAAAAAAAATGCCAGGGTTAAGGGTTGGAAAGTTCCAAATAGCTTGGTGGTAAAAGAGCTAAGAGATGTCCTCAGTCATCTCTGGGGTTTGGTCACTTTCATCCCAACGCTGGCAACTGCGGATTGGTGATGGAGGGAGACCTCAGTCTGATTCCTCGCAGTAAACCATCCTAGTATGGGCGGCTCTGACTAGATATACAAACCATTCACCACATTAACGAGCCCACCCAAAAAATAAGTCATTTCATTATGACGCTAAATTTTTAAGTTGAAAATAGCATACTTGATCTAAAAGTTAATCAAATTATTATATTAAAATTATCAAGTTAAAAAAATAGCACGGCTGACCCAAAAATGAGAACCAAAACATGTGCAAATGTACAGACAGACAGGTAGAAACAGACAGATGTTTTTTCTGTTTTCTAGTATAGAAGATGAAGAAAATACTAAACGGCACCAACCAAGAGGACAGCAGCTACTATCACTAGTGCAAAAAGCCATTGCACGGTGCAAATAGTAACCACCAGAAGCTCAAATGGCAGCTACCAAAAGTGCAAACAGTAACAAGAAAGATAAAAAAAGGGAGACTACCAAAATCTCAAACAACAACTACCAAAAGTGTAAACATCAACTACCAAAAGGACAAATCAACTGGTAAAAGCATAAACAGTAACTGCCTAAAAACTTGTGACAATTGCCAATAGTGCAAATAGAAATTACAAATAGCGAGCACAAACTGCAACTAAAAAAAGTGCAACAGCAACTGCCAAAAGCCCAAATATAAATCATCAAATGTGTAAACACCGCTGTGTCTATTTTCATCCCCAGGTTCTCCATCCTCTGCTTAGGACCTAGAATGGACTTCTCTAGTTTTATCTCGATCCCCCAGATTGTGACAAAAGGAGAGAAATTTGTCATGGTGTTGAAGGTCTGGTTTCTAAGAGGAAAACAGATCAGCCAATCGTCTACGACTATGTACCATAGAACACTTATCTCATTAGCATGAGCCCAAGTCAAGACTAAATTTTGAACTTTTACTCCTTCTCCTCTATGACAAAAGGAGAAACATCCCAGAAGATTGATGGACTGGTATTTGGAAGTACTGTATTGTCTGCATTTTCAAGATCTATTATTATTATTATTATTATTATTATTATTATTATTATTATTATTATTATTATTATTATTATTATTACTGTATTATTAATTGCTAAGCTACATCCATAGTTGGAAAAGCAGGATGTGTATAAGCCCAAGGGCCCCAACAGGGAAAATAGCCCCGTGAGGAAACGAAGAGGAAAATAAAATATCTTAAGAAGAGTAACAACATTGAAATAAATATTCCTATATCTAGGAGAGCAAAAAGTCGTTCCTCCTGATGGCATCACATACTGTGCTGGCTGTCTACATCTTGAAGGCAGTTCATAATACAAATTCTTTAAGGGCTGAGGGTTGATGACCCATCACCAGTCCCCAGGCGACTTTTTCAAGATGAACAGAAGACTGTATAAGTTTTGAGTTGTCACGTATGAAGGGTGGGGCGTTTTCAAGAGGTTGGGTTGTACGATCAACATGCCCTTGGCATCTGAGTGAGGGGAGGATGATAGCCAAGGAACGGGTGGTATTATTGGTCGTGAAGTATGCTTATTTCCCACTCCTCTGGTCCGTGATACTATGACCTTGCACAATGGCTGGGCATCCCTCATTTGTGGCAGTGGAAGGAAGGGACTGCCTTTCCTAGCATCCTTTTGAGCTCTCTCTTGTGCACTGGAGCCAAAATATTGGGCAGTGGCTACCTCCCGACAGGGGAATTGGTGTTGAGAGGAGCACTTCTCTGGGACTACAGCTGATTGGATTTTGACTCCTCCTCTTCCTCTTAGAAGAAGTGTTAATAGAGCCGGAAGAGGAGTTGGAGGAGGAAGAAAAAAGCACACGTCATCCTTTTTCTACCCTTCCCCTCAGGCTCTGCAACAGAAACCACAAAACTGGGGAACACTGTCACAGGGGAGGAGTAACTCCATTCACAGGGGAGTGAAAACCCCAGAAACCCAAGGAGTAAGAACTGGGGGGCCAAGGAGGGACTAGGTCTGGGGAGATACACAGAAAACCACTGAAGTGTGTACCTACAGCCTGTTTAATAAAACCAAGATGAAAGTCCATCCTCCCACATACGAGTGTTTTGCTTCACATCATTTCCCAAAATAAAAAAGAAAATGATAAGTTTGATTTAAGGTATTACATAGTCTGTACTCAAAGTGGCCAAAACATGAGAAAAGATATTGACAGTTGCTGTGGCAGGGCTCCTTGCTCTTGCTCCCAGCTGTGACTTTAATGCTCCTTAAAATTATTCAGCGAGTAGGAATAAAGTCTCTTCAGTAATTATTTCCTCAGCTACAACTGTGGTGAATAACCACAGACTCAAAGATAAGAAAAAAATAAGGTGAGATATGTGTATCCTGGGTTGGTGTAGCAAACCCTTCCCCCCTTCAGGTGGGTTGGTGTAGCAAACCCTTCCCCCTTCAGGTAGGTAAGACCACTGTCCTAGATTAAATTAGGTGGGAATCTTAGGTTGACTTGTATTCCTGTGTTTTCCTGATGAAATTAGTTTTCCAGGGATGAAAATACATCTAAAATTGCAAATGGCAGCCAGGTTCTAATGCTAAGGAAATAAAAAAAATTCTATTAAGGGGGAAACAGTTGTCTGCACCTAGTGAGATTTTACAATAAGAGCATAGAGAGAATATGAATATACGTATCATAGTGCATGCAAGTGGTGTTAGGGTACATATATGTCAGCAAATCTTACCCAGGCAAGATTGCTTCATCATTTAGTGAAGTATAAGGATGCGTCCAAACTTCCCCTAATATAAAACACTATGTCTTACCTAACTTAACTTGACCTACGTTACGTGGCTACCATTATTATTATTACTTGCTAAGCTACAACCCTAGTTGGAAAATTAAGATGTTATAAGCCAAAGGGCTACAACAGGAAAACAGCCCAGTGAGGAAAGGAAATAAGGAAATAAATAAACTGCAAGAGAATAAAATATTCTAAGAGCAGTACCAACATTAAAATAAATCTTTCATATATAAACAATAAAAACTTAAAAAGAAAAAACAAGAGGAAGAGAAATAAGATAGAATGTGTGCCTGAGTGTACCCTCAAGCAAGAAAATTCTAACCCAAGACAGAGGAAGACTACGGTACACAGGTTATGGCACTACCCATGACTAAAGAACAATGGTTTGATTTTGGAGTGTCCTCCTCTTAGAAGAGCTGCTTACCATACCTAAAGTGTCTCTTCTACTGCTTATTCAGTGAACCCTTCTTTTCCCTTACAAAGAGGAAAGTAGTCACTGAATAATTACAGTGCAGTACTTAACCCCTTAAGCGAAGAAGAATTGTTTGGTAATCTCCGTGTTGTCAGGTGTATGAGGACAGAGGAGAATGTGGAAAGAATAGGACAGACTATTAAGTGTAAAGAATAGGACAGACTATTAAGTGTAAGTGTAGGCAAAGGAAAAATGAGCCGTAACCAGTGAGGGGGATCCAATGTATTACTGTGTGACCAGTCAAAGGATCCAATAACTCTATAGCGGTAGTATCTCAACGGGGTGGCTGGTTCCTTGGCCAATCTACTGCCTATAAGAGATTTTAAATGCCCCTGGCCCCATCTTTCTAAAATTACAGCTGGGTCTGCAACAAAGTATATGATAAATTTGAACTATATAATAAAGTAGTTAGAATGTGTTTAGCCACTAATTCACATTTTAAGCCATTTCTATTTATGCTTAAGTTGTCACAAATGTATAGTGTAGTTACCTTGATATTAGTAGAAAATAGAAATGACTGCATGTTGCTATAACCTGAAAAGGTTCAAGTATTTAGTCTAATGTGCTACCCTCTGTATATCTTTTCATTATTGATGCCATATTTGTTTTGCAGGATATGTGATGTTAGTTTTATATAATTTTAGCTTCAAGTCCTGCAACTCCATTGTTTGACTATCACATGTAAACAAACAGCATTATTAAATATTTTGGATTTGCAATAATGCAGTACTATCTTCGAATGATGGTTGGCTACTATTGTTTACAAAGCAAGATGTGGATGAACACTGAACTGCACAATGATGGGCCTTTTGGGTACTGTATGCATTAAATATTTCCCAGGGAGATTGTATCCAAGGATAGATTAGCAGCCCTTTTAGGAGAAGAACACTCCAAAATCAAACCAGTGTTCTCTAGTTGTGCACTGTCTTGGTTTAGAGTTCGCTTGCTTGAGGGTACATTCGGGCACACTATTCTATCTTATTCCTCTTCTTGCTGTGTTAAAGCTTTCACAGCTTATATAGGAAATATTTATTTTAATGTTGTTACTATTCTTAAAACATTTTAATTTTCCTTGTTTTCTTTCCTCACTGGGCTATCTTCCCTGCTGGGGCCCCTGGGCTTATAGCATCCTGCTTTTCCAACTAGGGTTGTAACTTAACAAGTAATAATAATAAACATGTAATGCTTGGATACCATAAATTTAAAGTAATATGTTATTTTTATAATAAAATAAATTTTTGAATATACTTACCCGGTGATTATATAAGCTGCAGCTCTGCTGCTCGACAGAAAACTCTACGTTCAAAATCCGCCAGCGATCGCTATGCAGGTAGGGGGTGTACTTCAACAGCGCCATCTGTCGTGCAGGTACTCAGTACTCAATGTAAACACAGAACTCAATTTTCTCCTCGGTCCACTGGGTCTCTATTGGGGAGGAAGGGAGGGTCCTTTAATATATAATCACCGGGTAAGTATATTCAAAAATTTATTTTATTATAAAAATAACATTTTTCAATATTAAACTTAGCCGGTGATTATATAAGCTGATTCACACCCAGGGGGGTGGGTAGAGACCAGCAATAAATGTTTACATTATTATGAGCTAAGGATTTTTTATTTCATTTTAGCAGTTATTCAAAATAACAAACATAAAATAAATAAGTACCTGGTAAGGAAATCGACTTGAACAATTACTCTGCCTTTTTAAGTACGTCTTCCTTACGGAGCCTCGCGATCCTCTTAGGATGCTGAGCGACTCCTAGGAGCTGAAGTATCAAGGGTTGCAACCCATACTACAGGACCTCATCAAAACCTCTAATCTAGGCGCTTCTCAAGAAAAGAATTTGACCACCCGCCAAATCAACCAGGATGCGAAAGGCTTCTTAGCCTTCCGGACAACCCAAAAACAACAATAAAAAACATTTCATGAGAAAGATTAAAAAGGTTATGGAATTAGGGGAATGTAGTGGTTGAGCCCTCACCTACTACTGCACTTGCTGCTATGAATGGTCCCAGGGTGTAGCAGTTCTCGTAAAGAGACTGGACATCTTTAAGATAAAAGGACGCGAACACTGACTTGCTTCTCCAATAGGTTGCGTCCATTATACTCTGCAGAGATCTATTTTGTTTAAAGGCCACTGAAGTTGCGACAGCTCTAACTTCATGTGTCCTTACCTTCAGCAAAGCTTGGTCTTCCTCACTCAGATGGGAATGAGCTTCTCGTATCAACAGTCTGATATAATAGGATAATGCATTCTTTGACATAGGCAAAGAAGGTTTCTTAATAGAACACCATAAAGCTTCTGACTGTCCTCGTAAAGGTTTAGTTCGTCTTAAATAGAACTTAAGAGCTCTAACAGGGCATAAGACTCTTTCTAGTTCATTTCCAACCATATTTGAAAGGCTTGGAATATCGAACGATTTCGGCCAAGGACGAGAAGGTAGCTCGTTTTTGGCTAGAAAACCAAGCTGTAAAGAACATGTAGCCGTTTCAGATGAAAATCCGATGTTCCTGCTGAAGGCGTGAATCTCACTGACTCTTTTAGCTGTGGCTAAGCAAACCAGGAAAAGTGTCTTTAAAGTGAGATCTTTAAAGGAGGCTGATTGTAGTGGCTCGAACCTTTCTGACATAAGGAATCTTAGTACCACGTCTAAATTCCAACCAGGTGTAGCCAAACGACGCTCCTTCGTGGTCTCAAAAGACTTAAGGAGGTCCTGTAGATCTTTGTTGTTGGAAAGATCTAAGCCTCTGTGACGGAAGACTGATGCCAACATGCTTCTGTAACCTTTGATAGTGGGAGCTGAAAGAGATCTTTCTTTCCTCAGGTATAATAGGAAGTCAGCTATTTGGGTTACAGAGGTACTGGTCGAGGATACTGATACTGACTTGCACCAGTTTCGGAAGACTTCCCACTTCGACTGGTAAACTCTAAGAGTGGATGTCCTCCTTGCTCTAGCAATCGCCCTGGCTGCCTCCTTCGAAAAGCCTCTAGCTCTAGAGAGTCTTTCGATAGTCTGAAGGCAGTCAGACGAAGAGCGTGGAGGCCTTGGTGTACCTTCTTTACGTGTGGCTGACGTAGAAGGTCCACCCTTAGAGGAAGAGTTCTGGGAACGTCCACTAGCCATTGCAGTACCTCGGTGAACCATTCTCTCGCGGGCCAGAGGGGAGCAACTAACGTCAACCTTGTCCCTTCGTGAGAGGCGAACTTCTGCAGTACTTTGTTGACAATCTTGAACGGGGGGAATGCATATAGGTCTAGATGTGACCAATCCAGTAGAAAGGCATCTATATGAACTGCTGCTGGGTCCGGGATTGGAGAGCAATATATTGGGAGCCTCTTGGTCATCGAGGTTGCGAAGAGATCTATGGTAGGCTGGCCCCATGTGGCCCACAGTCTCTTGCACACATCCTTGTGTAGGGTCCATTCTGTTGGAATGATTTGTCCCTTCCGACTGAGGCAATCTGCCATGACATTCAAGTTGCCTTGGATGAACCTCGTTACTAGAGAAAGGTTTAGATCTTTTGACCAGGTGAGGAGGTCCCTTGCGATCTCGTACAACGTCATAGAATGGGTCCCTCCTTGCTTGGAGATGTACGCCAAAGCCGTGGTGTTGTCCGAGTTCACCTCCACCACTTTGCCTTGAAGGAGGGACTTGAAGCTTTTCAAGGCCAGATGAACTGCCAGTAGCTCCTTGCAGTTGATATGTAACGTTCTTTGACTCGAGTTCCAAGTTCCCGAGCATTCCCGACCGTCTAATGTCGCACCCCAGCCCGTGTCCGATGCGTCCGAGAAGAGAACGTGGTTGGGGGTCTGAACAGCCAGGGGCAGACCCTCTCTGAGGCTGATACTGTCCTTCCACCAAGTCAGGGACGACTTCATCTTCTCGGAAATGGGGATCGAGACCGCTTCTAGCGACTTGTCCTTTTTCCAGTAAACAGCTAGGTGAAATTGAAGGGGACGGAGGTGTAGTCTCCCTAACGAAACGAACTGTTCCAGGGATGAAAGCGTCCCTATCAGACTCATCCACTGTCTGACTGAACATCGTTCCTTCTTCAGCATGTTCTGGATGCATACCTGGGCTTGACTTGTTCTGGGGGCCGACGGAAAAGCCCGAAAAGCTTGACTGTGAATCTCCATCCCTAAATACACAATAGTTTGGGATGGGACCAGTTGAGACTTTTCCATATTGACCAGGAGACCCAATTCCTTGATCAGATCTAGAGTCCACTTTAGATTCTCCAGACAGCGACGACTGGAAGAAGCTCTTAGAAGCCAGTCGTCCAAATAGAGGGAGGCTCTGATATCCGCTAAATGCAGGAATTTGGCTATATTCCTCATCAGCCTCGTAAACACAAGAGGAGCTGTGCTTAGGCCAAAGCACAGGGCTTGAAATTGGTAGACAACCTTTTCGTAAACGAATCTCAGAAAAGGTTGGGAGTCTGGGTGGATGGGGACGTGAAAGTATGCGTCCTTTAGGTCTAAAGAGACCATCCAGTCTTCCTTTCTGACCGCTGCTAGAACGGACTTTGTGGTCTCCATGGCGAACGTCTGCTTTGTGACAAAGACATTCAGCGCACTGACGTCTAGCACCGGCCTCCACCCTCCTGTCTTCTTTACCACTAAGAAGAGACGGTTGTAGAAGCCCGGGGATTGATGGTCCCGGACTTTGACTACCGCTCCCTTTTCTAGTAAGAGAGACACCTCCTGCTTCAAAGCTCGTCTCTTGTCTTCCTCTCTGTACCTGGGAGAGAGATCGATGGGAGACGTTGCTAGAGGGGGTTTGCGTACAAACGGGATCTTGTACCCTTCTCTGAGCAACTTCACAGATTGTGCATCTGCGCCTCTTTTCTCCCAGGTCTGCCAGAAGTTCTTGAGTCTGGCTCCCACTGCTGTCTGAAGAAGGTGGCAGTCAGACTCTGCCTTTAAAGGACTTGGTACCTTTCTTCTTCCCACGTCTCCCTTCGGCACGAGCACCTCCTCTGCTGGAGGCTCTGCCACGAAAGGGCGGAATGAATCTGGACGCTGGAGTGTCCATCCTGGGTCTTGACAAGGTAGGCAAAGGGGTGGCTTTGCGGGCAGAGGACGCAACCAGGTCATGGGTGTCCTTCTGAATCAAGGAGGCAGCAATCTCCTTAATCAAGTCCTCTGGAAAAAGGCACTTTGAGAGAGGAGCAAAAAGAAGTTCTGATCTCTGACACGGTGTTACTCCAGCTGACAGGAAAGAGCAAAGGTTCTCCCGTTTCTTGAGGACCCCGGATACGAACGAAGCCGCAAGCTCACTAGATCCGTCACGTATGGCCTTGTCCATGCAGGACATTATGAGCAAGGAAGATTCCTTGTCAGACGGGGAGATCTTCCTGCTCAAAGCTCCCAGACACCAGTCCAAAAAGTTAAACACCTCGAAGGCTCTAAATACTCCTTTCTACAGATGGTCTAGGTCCGAAGGAGACCAGCATATCTTAGAGCGTCTCATGGCTAGCCTGCGGGGAGAGTCTACTAGACTTGAGAAGTCGCCCTGGGCAGAGGCAGGAACTCCCAAGCCGAGAACTTCTCCCGTGGCATACCAGACGCTCGATCTGGAAGAGAGTTTCGCAGGCGGAAACGTAAATGCTGTCTTCCCTAGGTTCTTTTTGGACTGCATCCAATCTCCTAAAACTCGTAAAGCTCTCTTGGACGAGCGGGCGAGGACGAGTTTCGTAAAGGCAGGTGCGGATGACTGCGTGCCTAAAGCAAACTCTGACGGAGGAGAGCGTGGAGCCGCAGACACAAACTGGTCCAGATACATCTCTTTGAACAGAGCAAGAACTTTTCTAAAGTCCAAAGAGGGTTGCGTGGTCTTGGGTTCGTCAAGGTCCGTATGTGGGTCATCAATGTGTGCCGCGTCGTCATCATCAGAGAGTCCATCATCTGAGAATTGAGGAGGAAGCGGCAAAGGAGTAGGAATCGGCTGGTCAGCTGAGTCCGGCAGCACGGGTGCACGCGTGACTGAACCGGACGCAACGTCATGGAACTGTTGCCCAGTCTGTGAACTGGCAACAACCATAGCAGCGCGGGGACGCATAGCGTCTACTCCAGACTGTCTAGTCTGATGTGGGCGAGCAGAGGTAACCACACTGGGTTGCGGAGGTTGACGCACCGCGTCAAAACAAAACAACTTTGACTGTTGTTGTACCTCGCGAACGTCAACGGAAGGTTCCGTGCGTCGCTGAACGTCAACATGCGGCTGGCAGGGTACACTGGAACGCATGGGTGGCGGGACTCTCTCAGCTGGAGTGCGGCAGAAGGTCGCCTCAGCGTCCACAGGACGCACAACCGTGGGTGGTTGTAGGCTAGAGGTTGGTGCAGCGTCAACCTTCTCCGCACGAAAGTCCTGCATCAATGACGTTAACTGAGACTGCATGGTCTGCAGCAAAGACCACTTAGGGTCTACAGGAGCAGGTGCGGCAACAGACGGTGTGACTGCCTGATGCGGTACCGCTTTGCCTCTCTTAGGAGGTGAGCAGTCGTCGGAAGACTGCAGCGAGTCCGAACTGACCCAGTGGCTACAACTGGGCCGTTGGACTTGCGCGGAAGGGACCGACTTGCGCTTAAGAGGCCGCGAGACCTTGGTCCATGGTTTCTTACGAGAAACCTCTTCCGCAGACGAGGAATAAATGGGCTCTCTTGTCTTTGTGTGGGTGGGGCGATCTTGGGTAGATACGCCCGAAACCACGGAGGGAACGTCTGTTCGCTGATCAAAGCCTCTCGAACCCTTTGGTCGTACGACATTGCTTCTCCCCTGGACTTGGGAGCTTGCAAGAGGTCCCGGACTGGGAGGACGACAGGCACGAACAGACGAACCCTCAAGCGCAACACTATCCACAACACTATCACTCACTTTATCACTACCCACTGCACTCTTACACTTCAGCTCCTTGACGTCTGCCATGAGCTGGTTACGGTCACAAGCCAAGGACTCGACTCTCTCACCCAGAGCTTGGATGGCACGCATCATATCTGCCATCGAAGGTTCTTGAGTGCTAGAAGGGGGATCAGGAGCAACCACTACAGGGGAAGGAATAGGTTGTGGGGCATGAGGAGAGGAAAATTCAACGGAGCGAGATGAACTTCTCCTGACTCTATCTCTCTCTAGCCTACGTGTATATTTCTGGAATTCGATAAAATCGAATTCCGAAAGCCCAACGCATTCCTCACATCGATCTTCCAATTGACAGGTTTTATCCCGACAATTGGAACAAACGGTGTGAGGATCGATAGCGGCCTTCGGAAGATGCCTTGAACAGTCCCTAGCATTACACTTCCTGAATTTAGGGACTTGAGAAGGGTCAGCCATTTTGAATTAGTCAAAGGGGAATTCAAAAACTATCCAAGGTCATCAACAAATAATCCGATATCAACAAAAGAATGCAAGGATGTATTGAAGATAAAGCCTGCAAAGCGAAAGCTCAAAACTAGAAACGTGTACTTTACCAAAAGGTTGTGAAAACCAATCCAGTTAGCAACAGCGAATTTAGTAGGTCTTGCCGGTGGCACGACAGAGAGAAAATTGAGTTCTGTGTTTACATTGAGTACTGAGTACCTGCACGACAGATGGCGCTGTTGAAGTACACCCCCTACCTGCATAGCGATCGCTGGCGGATTTTGAACGTAGAGTTTTCTGTCGAGCAGCAGAGCTGCAGCTTATATAATCACCGGCTAAGTTTAATATTGAAAATTGTATTTTTCCTATCTATACAAACCCAAGGTCTTTAATAGGAGTATGACATCAGCGAAGCTGGAGCCGGCTCTTAAACTTTCAACAAGGTAAATATTGTTGGTCACCAGGTGGCAGGGAAGCACAGCACATCTGATATATAAAGCAACCTCCACTTTGACCTTTAACCTAGGTGCTTCGGGGGGGGGGGGGGGGGGGGGGGGGGGGTTGAGGCAGGCCGTGAAACTAGGTCACAGATCTGTCTAGCTAGGATAAATACAAGGAACTTGAAATTTGAGTTGTTTCTACACAATACAAATCTTCAATCCTTAATAGAAGATATATTCTAAGGAGTTGTTTCTACACAATACAAATCTTCAATCCTTAATAGAAGATATATTCTAAGGAGTTGTTTCTACACAATACAAATCTTCAACCTTTAATAGAAGATATATTCTAAGGAGTTGTTTCTACACAATACAAATCTTCAATCTTTAATAGAAGATATATTCTAAGGAGTTGTTTCTACACAATACAAATCTTCAACCTTTAATAGAAGATATATTCTAAGGAGTTGTTTCCACACAATACAAATCTTCAACCTTTAATAGAAGATATATTCTAAGGAGTTGTTTCCACACAATACAAATCTTCAACCTTTGATAGAAGATATATTCTGAAGAGTTGTTTCCACACAATACAAATCTTCAATCTTTAATAGAAGATATATTCTAAGGAGTTGTTTCTACACAATACAAATCTTCAACCTTTAATAGAAGATATATTCTAAGGAGTTGTTTCCACACAATACAAATCTTCAACCTTTGATAGAAGATATATTCTGAAGAGTTGTTTCCACACAATACAAATCTTCAATCTTTAATAGAAGATACATACTAAGGAGTTGTTTCTACACAATACAAATCTTCCATCTTTAATAGAAGATATATTCTAAGGAGTTGTTTCTACACAATACAAATCTTCAACCTTTAATAGAAGATATATTCTAAGGAGTTGTTTCTACACAATACAAATCTTCAACCTTTGATAGAAGATATATTCTGAAGAGTTGTTTCCACACAATACAAATCTTCAATCTTTAATAGAAGATACATACTAAGGAGTTGTTTCTACACAATACAAATCTTCCATCTTTAATAGAAGATATATTCTAAGGAGTTGTTTCTACACAATACAAATCTTCAACCTTTAATAGAAGATATATTCTAAGGAGTTGTTTCCACACAATACAAATCTTCAACCTTTGATAGAAGATATATTCTGAAGAGTTGTTTCCACACAATACAAATCTTCAATCTTTAATAGAAGATACATACTAAGGAGTTGTTTCTACACAATACAAATCTTCCATCTTTAATAGAAGATATATTCTAAGGAGTTGTTTCTACACAATACAAATCTTCAACCTTTAATAGAAGATATATTCTAAGGAGTTGTTTCTACACAATACAAATCTTCAACCTTTAATAGAAGATATATTCTAAAGAGGGAGAAACCCCTATGACCAAAGCTCGCTTGGTAAACTGATCCAGGACATATCAATGAACTTGGTCCTAAGGCGGAGCAAAATTCATTATTCCTATCAACCCACTAGCTTCCTGCGCATAGGATGCAACTGAAGTCAGGGTAGGCCACTACAGTACTATAACTGGTAAGTCTATGAAAAATCTATATCCTACAGGATATGTTCTCCTATGTTCAGGCATTATATGATAAATGTGTATACAACAGGTCCATCGTCTGCCTTGCTTGGAGGATGGGGGACATACTGTAGTTCATTACAATTAAAATTGTTAAAGATAAGTCACTCTGGGACATACAGTAGCTTATATGCGTCCAATGTCCAGTACAGCAACATTAAGTAAAACTGCTGTACCCAAAGAGAGGGGAAGACGAAAGGAAGGTTTGCCAGTCATTCTTACCTTTCACTCTAGATTTACATCAGAGCTGTTATCTAAGACGAGATGAAACTTGTCCCATGAGGGAGCTGGTTTTGCTACACCACCAACTGTTGAGCGGCTACCACCAGTTCCAAGGAGAAGATATCCAGGGACCAGATATTATATTCCCGGAGGTAGTGGGCAGTAAAAGGTGTCTGGGAATCCAGACTTCGGCCTTTATAACCTGCGCTACAGACTTTGTGTGCCCTCCTCCTTGAGGGTCCACCTCCTAGCACATCAACCATATAGAGATCAGTCTCTTAACCTTCCCAGAGCTTTAGAAACGTCTCTGGTGCTCAGGTTTGAGCACTGAGTTCTTTGACAAAGCAGCAAATTGTCTCAGTTGCTAGTTAATTCTTTAAGAGAAAGAAGTGGAAAAGATCTTGAACCTAGGAACCCTAAACTCTGTGTTCTGTGTTAACGCCCTGAACACCCAGGTAAACAAGAAAAAGAAGCTTTCTCCCATCCCTTAGTAGTGACCAACAGCATACGAAATGCCGTATAACTCTCAGACTCTCTTCACCAAGGCAAACAGGAACAGCCTTCAGTGTCAGAACACAATCTGATGGCCCAATTAGAGGTTCGTACGAATCTCTCGAGAGGTCCCAGGATCTTTGCAACATACTATTCAGAGGGTCAAAGTTCTTTTAGAGGACAAGACTGTGTGAAGCTGAGTTGCTACCAAGGAGGTATCCCATTCCCTGTAATGATTTCCTACCTTACATCAAGAAAATGGCTTGTAATAAATGGCAACAGCACTGGGATAGTCAAGATGGCAATAAAATGAGGGAAGTAACAAATATCATATCACCTTGGAGGTATACAGTAATATGATGCCTCGAAAATGGGAGACGATTCTTTGTCGTCTCCGTATTGGTCACACACGGTTGACACAAGAGTTTCTGCTGAAGGGCCAACACCAACCGTATTGCGAGGATTGTTTAGTACCTTTAACAGTGAGGCATTTGTTGACCGAATGCCCTAATTTTACTAACTTAAGAAATAGATATCTGTTAGAGGCTCGAGGTGAGGATGGCAGGTTCATCCTTGCCAAGATTCTTGGACATGTGTCTTACTATGCGAGCGGAACTTTTAGATTTATTTCAGAAGCAGGTCTTCTGAAAACTATTTAACTATTGTAATGACTTCTTAACTTTTATGGCTTTAATTGAATTCTCTTTTATTTTTCATATATAATAAATGCTATCGGCGTCAATGACCTTAGATGTCAGGATGCCAGAAAACTTTCAATCAATCAATCCTTAGAGCATGGACAGTTCCCATCAGGTGGAGGAAATGTCCAAACCCCTCAATCTAAGTATCTGGCTACAGACCGAGCAATAGCCCTTTACTGAGGTGACAGAGTTGCTTCTCCCAGCAAAGAAATACGTGGAAATCAACAATTGCATGCAGAAATACTCATTGCATAGAGAAATACTCAGACCAGAGAAGATCCCATCTATGACATTACCCAAAGAGGATGGCCCATTTCTCCTGGTTGACTGCTGCAGAGAATCAGTACAGATTAACAGACATTTATGCTGTCAGGCAAAAACCTTTTGTTTGGAGGGGATGCTGAATGACAGCCCCGTTTGGTGAGAGAGTTCTGGAATCCTTACAGGTGGGTCTGACAATAGGAGGTTGAGCCATCAAGATATTTCTCCCAGCACCCCAATGAGAAGAATTTACAGATTGGTGAATCATTCGGCTTGGAAGCCACCACGATCATCCCGATGTTCGGGGTCTACAACACTGCTGATGACCCAATAAAACAGACAGAAAAGTCAAAAAGCATATGCATCAGGATGCTCTAGAGCTGTTGCAACGCATCAGCCACTGCCGCTGTCTAGTCTAGATTGGAGGACAGTGCACTGAAAGCCTCTTGTTCAGGTATGTTGTGAATAAGAAAATCATGGGGGAACCAGGAAAGAAATTTTCTGCTATGGCTGGTAGAAGGGACAATCTGCCCCTATTACCTGCCCCTAGAAGTTGAGCATGCCGGCTAATACATTCCTCTTGTCTGGAAGGAATTGTGCTGACAGCCTTGGTGGGTTGTTGAACACCCAAGGGTGTGTCTGCCTTGCCAAACTCGCTAAAGTTCTGCGAAGTTAACAGATCTAAAATTACTCCTAGGCTAAAGTCTGGAATTTTGGCCAAAAGTTTACCATGGAGGTGACCTTGAATGGATGTTCAAGGAGGTAGTCTGAGGTCTCTGCAATAGTGCTCAGTGGAGAGAGTCTTAGATGAATTTTCTTAATTTCTTTGCTACAAGCTCTACTTGTTCCAATAGAAGCAGACAGTCCTTTAAAGAGATAAATTATGAAGGTTTATTACCTCTCTCTCGTCCAATTGTTTAGTGATCATGGAGGCTACTACGTTTCCCTTCTTTAGGACCCAGCTAGCCCACTGATTGGCTGCCTGATGGACCAAAAACTCAAGACTTTACCCCCAACAGAGAAAGGGCTTTGAACCATTTCTTCTCAGAATCTCCGAGATCCATGCTTGAGAAGTACCTTATCATTCCTATCCAGTAGTCCAACAAGATGTAGCTTGCAGGGTTGACATTGCTGCAGCCTTTATTGTACATGCTCCTGAAGCTGTAAAAGTAATGTCAAGCTGCTAACCTTTCAGGTGACAAGATGTGGTATGGGTAGCAACAGCCTGATCCGGAGAGTGGAGATGGTAGGGAGTCCTGCATTACATAATAGCGCTTCTGCCTAGCAAAGGCTTGAGACAAAACCTTAGAAGATTGGCCTGCCTTCGGGCAATCTTAACTAGCCGATACCTGCATATCGACTCTATCGAATGTTTCCATGGCAAGGTCTGACCAAGGTAGTTCCAGCCGTTCTCTGGATCCCTTCCTTCCCATAGCCCATTGGCTCTCCTGATCAATGCTCGAACTTACAAGAATTAAGAATTTGATTCTGCCTAGTTCTCGTTCCCTATTGAACCACCAGCTGCTTGAAGTACTGTAGTACAGTACTGACCCGGAAGAGTCACCGCCTTGGGAAGGTTCAGCTCTATCTGGGGAGGAGTTGTATTGTTTATTTTCTTCCTGTACAGAAACCATACCCGGCCAGTGTCTAGGAGGGTCGGTAGTTAAAACATTTTTACCTCTTCATCGAGGATAAATACAAGTCTCCCATATGAGACTGTTCTTTACCGTTGTCGAGTGATGATCTCGTGGTTCTTGATTTCTCTTTTGTGAAGCTTTGGAGGAGGCCAAGGATCTGTTTGGAGCTGTCTTAAGAGTTTACTCTCCCTCCACTCGGAAGATATTCAGAAAGGTGAACAAGACTCTTCTGTTACTGCCTGCCTGCATAACTACTTCTGGGGACTCTGGGTATGTAGGAAAGTGTTCAAAAGAGAAAATAAATTGGAGAAAGCCCAAAACTGATGACGAAAGAGTTATACATTTGGAACCTAGACCATATGTGTATTTGGGGTCAAGGATCTAGCAATAATCTTCTTGTTGAACTCTCTTAACAAAAGATCATGTTGCTGCAGACCATCAGGAAATAGTCTGATTGAGAAAACTTGACATAAAAGAGCAAAAGCCTGAATCTGGCGAAGATCAGGTAACACTCAAGATTAATGTGGCCTGAAATCCCCATCCGTTCTTTTTGTCGGAGATCAAAAGTGTGTCATGTTATTCTCGTGAAGTAATTTACTTCCTTTCCAAAAATCATAATCCCTGAATAGGGCACACAGCTTGATGGGACATAGTTGTCGCGCACTTATGCGTGTTGTTACCGCTTGCTCCCTGTCTGCTTCAAAGAGATTAATAGAGCATGGATCACTAAATCTACTGCTCACATATTTACAGTACTGTACTTGCAAGTAATCCTGAATTGAGAGCTTGCTATCTTTGAATTCACATTCATTGGGGGTGCATACATGCTATCAGAGAACACAAGTTATTTCTCTTACTAGAGAAAGAGCTAAAGTTGGAGCATGTAGATCCATAAGCTCGTCGTTGTGCGCGCCATTACTGAGCATGTCGTTGTTGGCAAGCACATCATTGTGTGTGTCATTGACGAGCCCATCATTGTGTGCCCTTGGTGAGCTCTTCATTGTTCGCGTCATAGGCGAGCATGTCATTGTGTGCACCATAAGCGAGCATGTCCATGTTATGCGCGCCATAGGCAAGTGGTAGCTCAAAGGCTGCTCTTGATATCTATTGAGCATAGTGCTAATATTAAGTGTGCCACTGTGAGAGCGTGCTGACGTAGTGTGCGTCATGAAAAGAACATTGCATATGGTGCACATACAGTATATCACATGCTAGGTTAGGCAAGGCAAGTTTTTCCAACATTATTACGGGTGAGGTCGTGCACAAGGCAACGCATTCATCAGTAAACGAGTCCGAATCCAGAAATTTCAGGCGCTCAGAGACATACATCCAATGAAGAATTTCACAAAGTGTTCATAAACTTATCAGTTTCATCTTCATGGTCTGCAGAGCCCTACTACCCAGTAATTATCCTGTTTTTAAATAAAAAAAAACACTGTTTGAACTTTTCATACCAGACTTTGCTGTCTTGAAAAGGCATGTGGGGACATGGCATCTTCAGAGGTGCTAGGCTAAGGTTTGTCTTGCGTATAATAGTGGAGCAGAGACGGCTTTTTCAAAGATGATGATAGCCTCGATCCACAAAAACTGGACATTTTTCCTTCAGACCATGCAATTTTCCTTCGGCTTTGATAAAATCTTCACACTGCATAGAGTACTTGCAGCCACTGCAGCACAAATCTTCTTTGCATTCTTCTCCATGCACCTCACAGTATTCCAGCTCCACCCAACGAAGTCATCCTAAGGCTGCATAAAACATACCTCGCTTGCACTTATAGCAAAATTCTATCTTCTCTTTAAGAGCAATGACTTATATTCTATCTTCTCTTTAACCCTTTTACCCCCAGGCTCTTTGGAAATTTCCAGCCCTTAACCCCCAAGGGGTTATTTTTTTCCCAGCACATTTTGCAGAATATTATTTTTAAATTGCTCTAACAGCCTTAATTTTTGTCGTAGAGAGGTCAGGTTGGTCTCATTCTCTTGGAAAATGCCTGAATTTTCTCAAAAAATTATCAAAAATATGAAAAAAAATTTTATAGCGTTTTTTCGCAAGGACGTACCGGTACGTCCATGGGGGTAAAGGGATGAGTTTTGTAAAACGTACCAGTACGTCCTTTGGGGGTAAAAGGGTTAAGAGCAATGATTTTCCTCTGATACTTAGCAATACCTTGAGAAGATAAAGCAGCTCTCTTTGGGGCCATGACATCAATAGGAGATCACTTGATGATTGACAAACACTTGGAAGAGATGCTTTCACAACAAAGGATGCTGAAGTTTGTCCGAGTCCGTAAAGAGAAATGGAGTTGTGCTCAGAAAGTAAGTGCATAAGGCCAGGTGCAATAATGGGCGGCTGGTTCGAAAACGTTGGGCTGCATGCAATAGTACTAACCACGAGTCCACATGTGTGAAACCTTATTCAAATTTTATATGGATCTCTGAACCATGATTAACCAAATACACAAAGATGGAACCCGAGAAGACGCAGGGCTGACTGCATGAGTGCTGACGGCACTTCTGTGTTAGTCTGCAGCCAGAATTAAAGTGTCTGTTCAGTGTACCGGCAAGGGGCTGGAATTCCCGCTAACTGTTAGTGACTAATGACATTTCATTCCAACTGAGCTTGAATTGTTTCCCAATTACAGAACAATGCTTTGTACTCGTGCGAGAACAAAAAAAAAACTTCCCTCTGGTGCCATAACTGTTATATTGTTATATATAAGGGAAATGTTACTAAGTTTAGTGATATGACAAATTCGTAGATAATTTGTATTTTTCCTAACCATACAAACCTTAGCTATTTAATAGGGGTATTACTTTCAGCGTAGCTGAAATGATGAGCCATTAATTTTTAACGAGGGTTTACTACCCACACCACTAGTTAGCGGGGGTAGGGGAGGGTAGCTTGCTATCCCCCTCTCTCACACACCTGTGCTTGAGCTCACTTTGCTTGGAGGTAAGACTTCAAGGGGGATAGGGCTGGCGGGCAAGTTTGGTTAAATAGCTAAGATTTGTATAGTTAGGAAAAATACAAATTATCTACGAATTTGTCATTTGTTCCGTAACTGGAATACAAACCACGCTATTTAATAGGGGTGACTTACCCATTAGGAAGGGTGGACGTCCCAGCCAGTTCTGGCTTTTGGCTTTCCCCGGGGACTCCTTATTTGTGTGTGTTAGCACCCAAGAAATAAGGAGTCCCTGCACCTCCCTAGAACCTTGCTATGCAAGGGCTGTGGCCTATGCAGGCTGTGTGTGAAGGTATGAAGAAGTGTGACTCGTCCTAGAAAGTTGTTCTGCAGTTCTTTAGATGGAAACTTGTAGACTAGGACTTTACCAATACCACCTCGTAAGGGTATGGGGATGTAACAGTATTAATCTTAATACTAGGAACACAAGAGAGCATGGTTTACCTAAAGTGGCTTGAGGTCAGCTATGCAGAGAACCCAGGATGCTGCTTTCCCCAAGAGAGGGGATGATGAAGAAAAGAATAAGGGCCAGTAAAACCTTTTCATTCATGCCGACTAAAACCGGGTAACAATGCCCTCAACCTTCTGCTACTTGTCCAATAAGGAGCTTGGGGTTTTAAACCAGCTGTTGTGCAGCCACCATAGGACCGATTAGAGAACGTATCGAGTCTCCTGTGGGTAACGTCTTGCAGGTAGTGGGATGTGAACGTTGTTTGAAGTTTCCACACCCCAGCTTGAAGAACCTGCGTCACCGAAAAATTTCTTTTCAAGGCCAGGGACGTAGCTATGACCCTGACATCATGTGCTCTGGGGTAACATGACGGAGTAGGGTCTGGATTCAGTGCCAGGTCAATGACCCTGCGAATCTATGCAGAGATGGTGTTCTTGGTGACCCTCCTCTTAGTCCTTCCTGGGCTGATGAACAGTGCTAGCACACGAGGACGCGCTGCAGCTGTTCTTTTGAGGTACAGCCTCAAGCTCATTACTGGGCATAGTAAGAGATAGTCTGGGTCATCTGTTACACTACGGAGACTAGAAATCCGGAAGGAGTCGAATTGAGGATCCGCTATTCCTGGCTTCTGAGTCTTTGCAATAAACTCGGGGACGAAGCTGAACGTTACCTCCCCCCCATCCCTTTGAATGGGCAATGTCATACAAAGCTAGCAGGAATACCGTCTTCCAAGTTAGTTGGAGTTCTAATGCCTGGCGTAATGGTTCATAGGGAGGTCTCTTAAGAGACCTGAGAACTCGAACCACGTTCCATGGGGGAGGTCTCACTTCCAACTGAGGGCAGGTAAGTTCATAACTACGTATGAGTAGAGAAAGTTCTAGCGATGAGGAAATGTCCATTCCTTTCAGCCTGAAGGCGAGACTTAAGGCCGAGCGATAGCCTTTCACTGCCGAGACAAAGGCGCAAATACACGAGGAACTCCGCTATTGTTGGAATAGTGGCATCGAGTGGAGAGATACCCCTTCCACGACACCAACCACAGAAGACTTTCCACTTAGCCTGGTAGACTGCTGCTGAAGACTTTTGCAGGTGACCAGATGCTAGATAGCCTCCAGGCATGAAGCCGTAGTGAACCTACGGCTTTGTGGAAAATGTTGGCATGTGGTTGTTTGAGTAGATTGTGTCGTGGAGGGAGTTCTCTTGGTGGCTCCGTTAGGAGTTGCAGAAGGTCCGGGAACCATTCTGCATGATGCCATAGCGGAGCTATGAGGGTCATTGAAAGATTGACCGATGTTCTGGTCTTGTTGAGTACCCTCCTCATCAGACATAACGGGGGAAAGGCGTAAACGTCGATGTTGTCCCACCGTTGTTGGAAAGCATCTTGCCAGAGAGCCTTGGGGTCTGGGACTGGGGAACAGTACAGCGGGAGCCTGAAGTTCAGAGCCGTTGCGAAGAGGTCCACAGTCGGAGAATCCCACAAAGTCAGGACTTTGTTGGCTACTAGATGATCCAAAGGCCACTCGGTACTCACTATCTGAGATGCTCTGCTCAGGTTATCGGCGAGCACATTACTTTTGCCTGGAATGAAGCGTGCCGATAGTGGTATCAAGTGGATTTTGGCCCATCTCAGTATCTCTACTGCTAGATGGGATAGTTGCTATGAAAAAATACCTCCTTGTTTGTTGATGTAGGCCACTACTGTGGTGTTGTCGCTCATCACCACCACAGAGTGACTTGCCAGGTACTATTGGAACTGTTGAAGGGCCAGAAAGACGGCCTTCATCTCTAGGAGATTTATGTGGAGGTACTTTTCTGACTCTGACCAGAGGCCTGTGGTCGTGTGGTGTAGCACGAGGGCCCCCCACCCTTTTTTTGAAGCGTCCGAAAACAGCATCAAATCCGGGGGGAGGACGAGAAGATCCACTCCTTTTTGTAGGTTCTCGTCTGCCACCCACCACTGGAGATCCCGTCAGTTCCGCAGGTCCCATGGGGATCTGGATGTCCGGGGAGTCATACACTTGATTCCACCGGAACTTGAGTCGCCACTGGAGGGAGCTCATCCTGAGGCGACCATTGGGAACTAGACGGGCCAGCGATGAAAGGTGACCGAGGAGACGTAACCACGATTGGACTGGAAGTTCTTCTCGTCTAAGAAAAGGTCTTGCGACCTTCCTCAGCCTTACTATCCTGTCGTCTGATGGGAAGGCTTTGTGGAGAGTGGTGTGTATAATCATGCCTAGATATACCAGTCTTTGAGTGGGAAGCAGTGAAGACTTCAAGATTTATCATGATCCCCAGATATTGGCAAAGTCTCAGAAGTTTGTCTCGGTGTTGACGAAGGGTTGACACAGAGTCTGCTAGGATTAACCAGTCGTCCAGATAACGGAGGAGATGGATCCCAATCCTGAGTGCCCAAGATGATACTAGGGTGAACACTCTGGTTGTGGCACTGTGGAGAAACCAAAGCACAGCACCTTGAACTGGTACTTTCTGTTGTCTAGGCTGAATCTTAAGTACTTCCTTGAAGACGTATGGACTGGGATCTGGAAGTACGCATCCTTTAGGTCCAGTGTGCACATGAAGTCTTACTGCTAGTCTGACTGTGTCCGCCGTCTCCATGCTGAACGGAGTTTGTTTGACAAACTTATTCAGAGCTGAGAGGTCGATGACTGGTCTCCAGCTCCAGACGCCTTCTTCACAAGAAAGAGTCGACTGAAGAAGCCTGGGGATCCGTCGAGGACCTCTTGGAGAGCGCCCTTCTTCAAAAGGATCTGGACTTCCGCCCGAAGGGCTTGCCCCCTTGCTGATCCCATGGCAAGGGAGTTCAATGACACTGAATTCGTTGTCAGGGGAGGTAGAGATGTTATGAACGGGACACGATATCCTAGACTGATCATGGAGATTATCCAGGAATCGGCCCTGAGTTGCTTCCACCTGTTTGAGCAACTTTGTAGGCATCCCCCCACTGGTGGACATGCAGGGGGACTGCCTATCCTAGCGTTTGCGGCCTCGGCTGCTCTCTCTAGGATTCTTGCCTCCACTGGAGGACTTTTTGCCTTTCCTTTCTTCGACAGAAAAGTGCTTAGACACCAAGGTCTTCGCTGCTGTTGTTGTCTTAGTGGTCTTGACTGGACGGGAATGCTGTGGTGCTGGAGGCTTATAGGGCTTGGATGTTAAAGCCCTATGAAGGAGGGAGTCTTGATGAGACTTCCTCCACCTCTCAGCGGCATGTTCCACATCCTTAGGCTCGAACAAGACGGATCCCTCTAGGGAGGAATGTCTGAGCCTATTGATCTCTATGCTAGGGACCTTTTGATGGAATCTCTCAGCTACTGCATCCCAACGTTTCAGGATGGTATTTGCCCACAAGTTCGAGAATTGGTGGGCCAGAAACTCGATCGTGCGAGTACCCAAGAGAAGGAAGGTTTCCATGGCTTTCCTAGTACGTTCTTTGGAGAAATCCTCAGAACGTATCAGGATACCTAAGGTCCCCAACCAGATATCGAGCCACGAAGTGGCTTGCATAGCACACTTCGCAACTTTCTCCTGGTTGAGGATCTCGGCTGCCGAGAACGAGACCTGACGGTTGGAGAGTCTCTCAAGAGGGACTCCCTTGGTTAGCTCTTCCAGCGAGTGGTGAAGAGGAAGAGCTAAACAAGGCTCTTCAAGGATCTCGAAGTACCTCCTCTGCTGTACGTGAGGAGGTGGGAGAAGCTTGTTGGTGGCACCGGAACGGTTGGAGGAGGACATCTCTGAGAGCTGTTGTGAGATCTTGTCCCTCGTACACTTAACCCCTTGAGACCAGGGCAGTGCTGCACTGGTCTTGGAGGGTTTCTGAGTACCAAAGACACGGTCCAAGACCGTGTCCTTGCCCTCTCGATGAGTGATCTCTGGGTCGGAAAACCCGTTGAGAGCCCTCATTAGAGTCAGAACTTGCTAAAACACATGTTCTGACTCTTGCTGGTCTCCTCCTGTTGTAGGACTTGCAGCGAAGTCTCCTTGTGTCCCAAAAGCCTCTTCTTGGGGAGAGTCACAGACGTTCCCTGAGTGGCTAGCTGGCTCCATCCTAGTCCTAGTAGAGGACTTTGGCAATGTTTTGGAGTCCTTAGATTCCTTCCTGGGAAGGATGTAGGACTCCAACATTGACGAGGGTGGTATGTTCCTTTCAATCCCCAACTGAGTAGACCCCTCGGCGCGAGGAGAGGTTTCCCCCATTGGTGCGATGGGGGAGTCTCTCTCTTCGCGTGATTCCCTTGGGGACAGGAAATCTTCGTCCGAAAGGGAAGGAGAGGCAATCTGAGGAAAGGAAGGAATCTGCCTCGAAGGTCTGCGTGGAGTCAGTTTCGCCCTTAGGGAAGTGACCACGTCTGGAATTCCTCTTTTTCTCTTCAAAGGGGTAGAAGAAGCCATGGTTTTGTGTCCCAGTTCAGAGAAGACGGGCTTGAAAGCCTGAGTTACGGCTCTGATCAGTGCACCGAACCAAGGCTGTTGGCTGACAGATGCACTGTCAGACATACCCCTTAAAGGGACAGGGATTGAAGGATCCTTGGGAGGAGTCCCCATCATTGGTGGGTTCGCCTGTGGTGACTTTGGGATCCTGGACCCCTCTAGATGTTTCCCTTCTTCCACAATGCGCGGTGGTATGTGCTTGCGCAGAGGGAGATGAGGCGATGGCGACCTTGCCGTGCGTAGTTCAGTAGTCGCGCGCGGGAGGATATTGACGCTCCCGTGAGGGAGAATAATGGCATTAGCGCACGCGGGAGAGTATTCGCGCGCGCAGGATTAATACATTGAGTGAGCGGACGCGCAGTTGAATCATGTGGGGTTCGTGTGAGCGCGAGAGAATGTTGGCGTGCATCCTTTGGAGAGGATGGGTGATTGTGATCAGGGCGCACGCGCGTATCCTCAAGGATGCGTGCGGGAGAAGGCTGGCACAATGGTACTGGTTGGCGCGTGGGAGAAGCCAACTTTGTTGACTTCCCAAAAGCACTACGTTCAGTAGATAGTTGGCACGCAGGAGATTTGGATGTTAGGCGCGTATCTGCGCGGGCAGGAGACTGATGGCGCACAGGAGGTTGATGGTGTGCTCTAGGGAGACGTGACGGAGGAGGGTCGGGATTCAGGGAATGATGGATAACCCTGCGAATCTACGCTTAGATAGTATTCTTAGTGACCCTCCTCTTCGTTCTTCTGGTGCTCACAAATAATGCCTGCACCTGAGGACGAATTGCAGCTGTTCTCTTAAGATAGAGCCTCAGACTCCTCACTGGGCACAGTAGGAGATGGTCTGGGTCATCTGTTACAGAACGAAGACTCGAAATCCGGAAAGAGTCGAACCGAGGGTCCGGCACTCCTGGATTTTGAGTCTAAGCCACAAACTCAGGGACGAATCTGAACGTTACCTCCCCCCATCCCCTTGAATGGGCGATGTCATACAAGAGGCCAAGAAGTTCGCCGACTCGCTTGGCCGAGGCCAAAGCTAGTAGGAACACTGTCTTCCAAGTTAGGTGGCGATCTGAACCCTGGCATAATGGTTCGTAGGGAGGTCTCTTCAGAGACCTGAGAACTCGAACCACGTTCCATGGAGGAGGTCTCACTTCCGACTGAGGGCAGGCAAGTTCATAACTTCTTATGAGTAGGGAAAGTTCCAGTGAGGAAGAAATGTCCACTCCTTTGAGCCTGAAGGCTAGACTTAAGGCTGAGCGATAGCCTTTCACTGCCGAGACTGAAAGGCGCATTTCTTCTCGCAAATACACGAAGAACTCCGCTATTGCTGGAATAGAGGCATCGAGTGGAGAGATACCCCTTCCACGACACCAACCACAGAAAACTCGCCACTTTGCCTGGTAGACCCCTGCGGATGACCTTCGCAGGTCTACAGACATCCTGTTCGCAGCTTGTTGCGAAAATCCTCTCTCTCCGCGAGGAGATGCTGGATAGCCTCCAGGCGTGAAGTCGAAGCTATGCTACGGCTTTGTGAAAGATGTTGGCGTGTGGTTGTTTGAGTAGCTCGTGTCGTGGAGGGAGTTCTCTCGGAAGTTCCGTTAGGAGTTGCAGGTCTGGAAACCATTCCGCGTGATGCCATAGAGGAGCTATAAGGGTCATCGAGAGATTGACCGATATTCAGGTCTTGTTGAGTACCCTCCTCATCAGACAGAACGGGGGAAAGGCGTATACGTCGATGTTGTCCCACTGTTGTTGGAGGGCATTTTGCCAGAGTGCCTTGGGATCCGGGACTGGGGAGCAGTACAGCGGGAGCTTGAAGTTCAGCACTGTAGCGAACAGATCTACAGTCAGGGAACCCCACAAAGTCAGGATTTTGTTGGCTACTAGATGATCCAAAGACCACTCGGTACTCACTATCTGATATGCTCTGCTCAGACTGTCGGCGAGCACATTCCTCTTGCCTGGAATGAAGCGAGCCGATAGTGGAATCGAGTGGACTTGGGTCCATCTCAGTATCTCTACTGCGAGATGGAATAGCTGCTCTGAAAAGGTACCTCCTTGCTTGTTGATGTAAGCAACTACTGTGGTGTTGTCGCTCAACACCACCACAGAGTGACCAGCCAGGTATTGTTGGAACTGTTGAAGGGCCAGGAATAGGGCCTTCATTTCTAGCAGATTTCTATGGAGGCACTTTTCTGATTCTGACCACAGGCCTGAGGTCCTGTGGTGCAGAACGTGGGCCCCCCCACCCTTTCTTTGAGGCGTCCGAAAACAGCATCAAATCCGGGGGGAGGACGAGAAGATCCACTCCCCTTCGTAGGTTCTAGTCTGTCACCCACCACTGAAGGTCCGTCTGTACCGCAGGACCCATAGGGATCATGACGTCCGGGGAATCGTGACCTTGATTCCACCGGGACTTGAGTCGCCATTGGAGAGATCTCATTCTAAGGTGACCGTTGGAAACTAGACGGGCCAAGGATGAGAGGTGACCGAGGAGACGTAACCACGATTGGGCTGGGAGCTCTTCTCGTCTGAGGAAAGGACTCGCGACCCTCCTCAGCCTTGCTATCCTGTCGTCTGATGGGAAGGCTTTGTGGAGATTGGTGTCTATGATCATACCAGTCTTTGAGTAGGAAGCAGAGAAGACTTCTCGAGATTTACCATGATCCCCAGATCTTGGCAAAGTCCCAGAAGTTTGTCTCGGTGTCGAAGAAGGGCTGACTCCGAGTCTACTAGGATCAGCCAGTCGTCCAGATAACAGAGGAGACGGATGCCGATCCTGTGTACCCACGACGATATTAGGGTGAACACTCTGGTGAAAACCTGTGGTGCTGTGGAGAGACCAAAACACAGCACCTTGAACTGGTAGATCTTGTTGTCTAGGCTGAATCTCAAGTACTTCCTTGAAGACGGATGGACTGGGATCTGGAAGTACGAGTCCTTCAGGTCCAGTGTACACATGAAGTCTTGCGGTCTCACTGCAAGTCTGACCGTGTCTGCCGTCTCCATGCTGAACGGGGTCTACTTGACAAACCTGTTCAGAGCTGAGAGGTCGATGACTGGTCTCCAGCCTTCAGATGCCTTCTTTACAAGAAAAAGTCGACTGATGAAGCCTGGGGACCCATCGACGACCTCTTGGAGAGTGCCCTTCTTCAACATGGTCTCGACTTATGCCCGAAGGGCTTGCCCCCTTGCCGATCCCATGGCAAGGGAGCTCAACGACACTGGATTCGCGGTCAGGGGAGGTAGAGATGTTGTGAACGGGACGCGATATCCATGACTGATTACGGAAATCGTCCAGGAATCGGCCCCTAGTTGCTGCCACCTGTTTGCACAACTTTGTAGGCATCCCCCCACTGGTGGACATGCAGGGGGACTGCCAATCCTAGCATTTGCGGCCTTGGCCACTCCCCCTAGGATTCTTTCCTCCCCTGGAGGACTTCAAGTGTTAGACACCGTTGTCTTCGCTGTAGCTGCCGGTTTCGTGGTCTTGGTAGGAAGTGGTTGCTGGGTTGCTGGAGGTTTATAGGGCCTCGATATTAAAGCTCTATGTAGGAGAGAGTCCTGGTTGGACTTCCTCCACCTCTCAACCGGCTGCTCCACGTCCTTAGGCTTGAACAAATTCTTCCCCAAGATGGAAGAATGTCTGAGCCTGCTAATCTCGGTACTGGGGACCTTTTGGTGGAATCTCTCAGACACCGCATCTCGACATTTCAAGATGGTATTAGCCCACAAGTTCGAGACTTGGTGGGCTAGAAACTCGACTGTACGAGTGCCTGAGAGTAAAAAGGTCTCCATGGTGTTCCTGGTACTCTCTTTGGACAAGTCCTCAGATCGTAACAGGATGCCCAGAGACCGTAGCCAGAAGTCCAGCCACGAAGTTGCCTGCATGGCACACTTCGCCACCTTCTCCTGGCTAAGGATCTCCGTCGCCGAGAACGATACTTGCCGGTTGGAGAGTCTCTCTAGAGGGACTCCCCTGGTAAGCTCTTCCAAAGAGTGGTGTAAGGGAAGAACTAAACAAGTCTCCTCCATGATGTCAAAGTACCTACTCTGATGGACACGAGGAGGCGGGAGGAGTTTGTTACCAAAGACTCGGTCCAAAACCGTGTCCTTGCTCTCACTAGGGGTAATCTCTGGATCCACGAACCCATTGAGATTCCTCATAAAGGTCAGAACCTGCCAGAACGCATGCTCTGATTCCTGTAGCTCTCCTCCTGAAGGGCTAGCGGTGAAGTCTCCTGTCCCCAAAGGCTCTTCTTGGGAGGACTCGTGGACGTTCTCTGAGGGCTTGGCTGGCTCTGGTCTCATCCTTGAAGATGACTTAGGTAAAGTCTTGGAGTCCTTCGACTCCCTCCTGGGAGGGATGCAGGACTCCAACAGTGATAGTGGGAGGCTCTTCTCCACCCCTACCCGAGAAAACTTCCCTGCGTGAGGTGGGGTTTCCCTCATTGGTGCGATGGGGGAACGCCTCACCTCGCGTGACTCCCCTGAGGACGGGAAATCTTCGTCCGACGGGGAGGGAGTGAAAGTCTGAGGGAGTGAGGAGGCCTTCCTCAAAGACTTCCGAGGAGTCAGCTCCGCCCTTGGAGAAGTTACCACGTCAGATACTCCTCTCTTCCTCTTCAGGGGAGTAGAAGCTGCCACTGATTTGTGGCTCAGTTCAGAGAGAAGAGGCTTAAAAGCCTGCATGACCGCTCTGACTACGGACCCGAAACAGGGCTGCTGACTGACAACTGTGCTGTCAGAAACACTCTCTGGAGGGAAGGGGATCGTTCGATCTATAGGAGTTACCAAAGGAGGGTTTGCCTGAAAAGAAGAAGAATGAGAAAAGTCCCTGGACCTATCCAGAATCCTCCCTCCCTCTGGTGAGCGCGCTGTCCTGCGCTTGCAGGGGGGAGGGGACGCAATGATGATGATCTGGCCGCGCGGCGTCCTGCAGCCTCGCACTGGCACGATAGGATTTGCCCTGAGTAGCGCGCGGGAGATTGTTTGCGCGCGCGATGGCGAGAGCGCGCGTGGGCACGAGGGCGCACAGGGGCGCGCGCCGGAGATTGCAGAGGGCGCGCAGAAGGCTGGATGAGCGCTCACGATAACGTGGGGGGCGCGCGCGCAGGAGATATATCCCTTGCGCTCGGGCGCGCATGAGAGCACACATCTGGTTGTAGAGGTGGGCGCGCATGTGCAAACTCGTGGGTGCGCGTCAGAAACTGCGCGCAGGTGAAGGATGGCGCACAGGTGAAGGATGGCGAGCAGGCGGGGTCCAATGGCACGTCGGCGATTGATGGCGCGTTAGAGAGCGCTGGCGAGCAGGGGAAGAGGTTACCTTCCCCTTTGCGCCCAGATCAGAAGATCGTGGGCGCGCAGGAGAACAGGGGTGCGCATAGCGCACATCAAGATGAAGGCGCGCAGCAGCGCGCTGGCGAACAGGAGTGTGTTGGTGTTCAGGTGAGCGCTGGCGCATTATAACAGGAACTTCAGCAGGCAAGCGCTTGCGCGCAGTTGCGCAATTGTGCCCCGAAGGGACCGTTGCCCGTTTTACAACGGGGTGAGTTGGCGCCCACAGCGCGTCAGCAGCCAGGAACGGCGACGGCAGGTTAGCAGGTCTGGCGGGTGGAAGGTCGGCGTGTCCTTTGCAAGGACGAACTTCCACCTAAGGAGATCGCGAATGATCTGCGGAGAGGTCCAGGGATGTAGCTGGTAGAGTCGGCGAACAACGGCGAGGTTCCTCTGCGGCAGACTGCGAAGATGATGAACCAAAGAGGCGCCTCCTAACACCCTTGCGAGGTGAAGGAAGGCGGGCTTTACGCCTTATACGCCCTCTGGGGGCCGTGGGGTTAGCAGGCTGACCATCAGCAGTCCTCCGAAGAGGAGTCTCTGCGAGTGAACTCCCCCGAGGGGGAGAATCAACAGCAGGAGAAACTGTTGGACTTAGCTCCTCCCTCGAAAGATGTTCGGAGGGGGGAACTAAGCCTTCAGCTACATCAGCAACATCAGGAGCAGAGGTTTGATACAACTCATCGGAAGCCTTTGCCACAACAACGTCGATGATAGACAGAGGATCAACCTCTGCTAAAGTCGGCGATTGTTTGACAGCTGCCCCCAACCTGATCATGTCAAACAAGGCTTCCTTGGAGGGCAAACCCTCAAGCCCCAAGGAAGCCCAAAGTTGCAACAAAACATTATGTCACATTTACTTTTAAATACTCCCCCGCGGGAGGAGGAGGAGCTGCCTCGCTATGGGAGGTAACTCCCTCTCCCAAACCCTGAGATCGTCAACAGAACTACGCCCTACGCTACCACTCAACAGTTTCTCGAAAGAAACCGATCGAGTGGGAGCTTTGGAGGAGGTTTGGGCCAGGGAAGAAGAGCCCTTGGGATTTTCTCCTTTCAAAGAAACCTTCGAAGGAGAAATATCCAGTCTGGACTACTACTTCCGGCGCCGGGAAAATCTCTCCCACTGGGAGGTAGACCACTCCCTACACTCACCACACACATTATTCTTATCACACCGTTCGCCCCTACTATAAGGACACAAGGTGTGGGGGTCCGGTTCGACCGCCGACATATACGTACCACAAGGGCGGTCAGTCAGGTAAACCAGGACACTTACGCATCGCAGAGGCCAACTTTTCACACACACTGTCAAGGGAAAAGCAAACAAAAGATTAGCAATGGCTGTCAAAGAAGGCGAGAGTGACAGCGGACACATCCGACTACCACCTGAGCAAAGAGCAAAGTGAGCTCAAGCACAGGTGTGTGTGTGTAGGGGGGGGGGAGCAAGCTACCCTCCCTAACCACCGCTAACTAGCGGTGGGGTAGTAAACCCTCGTTAAAATTCTAATGGCTCGTCATTTCAGCTACGCCGAAAGTAATTACCCATATTAAATAGCGTGGTTTGTATTTCAGTTACGAAACAAAAATGCATTACTGTACTATTGGCTAGTGAATTTTTGCGATTTTCAAAGCACGAGTTTTATGACCAAGACCTGTTTACCTACGAGTTGCACTTTACCCATCTTTATCTATGACTACTGTATTTGACTATGCCTCTTCTCAGATTGCCCAATCAGATGCTAGATACATATTAAGCAACAGGTTTTATTAGATTTTCATGAGTCATTAAAAAATGAAAAGAGCCTCAATTCCTCATTTCATTCATGAGTCTTATGATCGACAGTTGTGAGGTTTGTAAACTGATCAAATTCAACACAGTTTTATTTTAAGTAATAATTCCGAAACTTTGAAAATTTTACGTAACCACGGTGTTCTTCCCAAGATAATAAGTGTCCTACTTATGTTAATTTATCACACCAAAATTTGTAAACACATTAGACCTGTAATGTAATTTGGGGTTTCCTGCAACGCCGGTCGTTCCAATGCTATTGTACCCTTCACCCTGAAACACCAGACTCCTCCAGCTGACAAGGTTGAACAATATGGTATCCTATGTCAACTTAACAATGCTAAAACATTACGGTTCATTAAATAGTGATCCACGCAGCTGGCTTACACAGCACATACAGGTAGGCTACCACTTCACATGACAGAATAGTAGTAATATTAGATTTACTTAGTGAGCAAAGCACATTAGAGATGCAGCAAATTACAATGCTTAGGAGACCATGTCCAAGTTAAATATTTAGAAATCGGTGCTCGAAAGAGGTACTGTAGTACCTATACATACGATTTTAATTCATTCCGGGAACTGCTTCGTATATAAAAACGATCGTATGTTGGAGCAAATATTCCCATGAGAATACACTGTAATTTTTATAATTCGTTCCTCAGCCCAAAAACCCATGATAACTCTTTAATAAATTGCTGCACATAATTACACATAAAATTAATACAATTGCATAATACAGAAATATCCGACGCTCGATTGGCGCCCCTCCGACGTGCTGCCGTCTACCGGCGTAAACAAGAAACTGCGATCGACGCTTCGAGAAAATTCTACACGTCTGATCTATGTCGGATGTTAGAGCAAGACTTCGGGTGTCAAGACGAAAATTTGATCGAATTTTACTTTGGGTGTTGGAAAAATGTTATTTTCATTAGTAAAATAAATTTTTGAATATACTTACCCGATAATCATGTAGCTGTCAACTCTGTTGCCGACAGAAATCTACGGTCGGGATACGCCAGCGATCGCTATACAGGTGGGGGTGAACACCACAGCGCCATCTGTGGTCAGGTACTCCAGTACTTCTCGTCAACACCACCTCAATTTTTTCCTCGGTCCACTGGTTCTCTATGGGGAGGAAGGGTGGGTCAATTAAATCATGATTATCGGGTAAGTATATTCAAAAATTTATATTACTAATGAAAATAACATTTTTCAATATTAATCTTACCCGATAATCATGTAGCTGATTCACACCCAGGGTGGTGGGTGGAGACCAGCATACATGTTAACAAAGAAGCTAAGTATCCCGTATTTTATTTTATTAGTTATTCAAAAATAACATAAAATAAATAAGTACCTGGTAAGGAAGACGACTTGAACCATTACTCTGCCTTTATTAAGTACGTCTTTCTTACTGAGCGTAGCGGTCCTCTTAGGATGCTGAACGACTCTTAGGTGCTGAAGTATAAAGGGCTGCAACCCATACTAAAGGACCTCATCACAACCTTTAACCTCGGCGCTTCTCAAGAAAGAATTGACCACCCGCCAAATCAACAAGGATGTGGAAGGCTTCTTAGCCGACCGTACAACCCATAAAAAGTATTCAAGAGAAAGGTTAAAAAGGTTATGGGATTATGGGAATGTAGTGGCTGAGCCCCCGCCTACTACTGCATTCGTTGCTACGAATGGTCCCAGGGTGTAGCAGTTCTCGTAAAGAGACTGGACATCTTTGAGATAGAATGATGCGAACACTGACTTGCTTCTCCAATAGGTTGCATCCATAACACTCTGCAGAGAACGGTTCTGTTTGAGGGCCACTGAAGTAGCCACAGCTCTCACTTCATGTGTCCTTACCTTCAGCAAAGCAAGGTCTTCTTCCTTCAGATGAGAATGTGCTTCCCTAATCAGGAGCCTGAATAGGTAAGAAACTGAGTTCTTAGACCTTGGAAGAGAAGGCTTCTTGATAGCACACCATAAGGCTTCTGATTGTCCTCGTAAAGGTTATGACCTTTTTAGATAGTACCTAAGAGCTCTAACTGGGCAAAGTACTCTCTCCAGTTCGTCCCCCACCAAGTTGGACAGGCTTGGGATCTCGAACGACTTAGGCCAAGGACGGGAAGGAAGCTCGTTTTAGCAAAAAACCGAGCTGCAAGGAACATGTAGCCGTTTCAGATGTGAAAACTATGTTCCTGCTGAAGGCGTGGATCTCACTTACTCTTTTAGCTGTTGTCAAGCACACGAGGAAAAGAGTTTTTAATGTGAGGTCCTTAAAAGAGGCTGATTGGAGAGGTTCAAATCTTGATGACATAAGGAACCTTAGGACCACGTCTAGATTCCAGCCTGGAGTGGACAACCGACGTTCCTTTGAGGTCTTAAAAGACCTAAGGAGGTCCTGTAGATCTTTGTTGGTGGAAAGATCCAAGCCTCTGTGGCGGAAAACCGCTGCCAACATACTTCTGTAACCCTTAATCGTAGGAGCTGAAAGGGATCTTACGTTCCTTAGATGTAACAGGAAGTCAGCAATCTGGGTTACAGTGGTACTGGATGAGGAAACTGCATTGGCCTTGTACCAGCTTCGGAAGACTTCCCCTTTAGACTGATAGACTCTGAGAGTGGATGTCCTCCTTGCTCTGGCAATCGCTCTGGCTGCCTCCTTCGAAAAGCCCCTAGCTCTTGAGTGTCTTTCGAAAGTCTGAAGGCAGTCAGACGAAGAGCGTGGAGGTTTGGATGTACCTTCTTTACGTGAGGTAGACGTAGAAGGTCCACTCCTAGAGGAAGAGTCCTGGGAATGTCGACCAGCCATTGCAGTACCTCTATGAACCATTCTCTCGCGGGCCAGAGCGGAGCCAACCAACGTCAGCAGTGTCCCTTTGCGAGAGGCGAACTTCTGAAGTACCCTGTTGACAATCTTGAACGGCGGGAATGCATACAGGTCGAGATGGGACCAATCCAGCAGAAAAGCATCCACGTGAACTGCTGCTGGGTCTGGAATCGGAGAACAATACAACGGGAGCCTCTAGGTTTTCGAGGTAGCGAACAGATCTATGGTTGGCTGACCCCACAGGGCCCAAAGTCTGCTGCAAACATTCTTGTGAAGGGTCCACTCTGTGGGGATGACCTGACCCTTCCGGCTAAGGCGATCTGCCATGACATTCATATCGCCCTGAATGAACCTCGTTACCAGCGTGAGCTTTCGATCTTTTAACCAGATGAGGATGTCCCTTGCGATCTAGAACAACTTCCACGAATGAGTCCCTCCCTGCTTGGAGATGTAAGCCAAGGCTGTGGTGTTGTCAGAGTCCACCTCCACCACCTTGTTAAGCTGGAGGGACTTGAAGTTTATCAAGGCCAGATGAACCGCCAACAGCTCCTTGCAATAGATGTGAAGTGTCCTTAGCTCCTGATTCCATGTTCCCGAGCATTCCTGTCCGTCCAAAGTCGCACCCCAGCCCGTGTCTGATGCGTCAGAGAAGAGACGGCGGTCGGGTTTCTGAACAGCCAAAGGTAGACTTCCTTGAGAAGAAAGCTGTTCTTTCACCACGTGAGAGTAGACCTCCTCTCTTCGGAAACAGGAACTGAGATCGTCTCTAGCGTCATGTCCTTTATCCAGTGAGCCGCTAGATGATACTGAAGGGGGGGAGGTGGGGTCTCCCTAACTCGATGAACAGGGCCAGCGATGAAAGTGTCCCTGTTAGACTCATCCACTACCTGACTGAGCATCGGTTCCTTCTCAGCATGCTCTGGATGCAATCTAGGGCTTAGTATATCTTTGGGGCCGACGGAAAAGCCCGAAAAGCTCGACTCTGAAGATCCATACCCAGGTAGACAATGGTCTGGGATGGGACGAGCTGGGACTCCTCAAAATTGACCAGGAGGCCCAGTTCCTTGGTCAGATCCATAGTCCATCTGAGAATCTCCAGACAGCGACGACTTGTGGGAGCTCTTAAAAGCTAGTCGTCTGATGGAGCCGGACACAAGATCATGGTACTGCTGCACAGTCTGTGAACTGTCAACCATGGGGAAGCGAGGAAGTACAGTGACAACCCGAAGCTGTCTAGACTGTCTGGGTCGTACAGACAACTCCTTATCGGGTTGCTGAGGTTGCCGCACTGCGTCACAACAAGTCACTTCTGCTGGTTGTTGAACGTCTTCCCAGTGACACACTGACTCCGTAAACAAAAGATCCTCTAACAAGGACTAAGCTTGGACTGCATGTCTTGCAACACAGCTCAAGGTCTATGGGAGCAGGTGTGGTAACAGACGGGGTTAGCGACTGAAGTGGAACCATTACCCTCCCTGGAAGCATGCTATGCTTAAATAAAAGTCCATAGGAGGCTAAGCAGCTAAAGGCTCCTCTCCAAATGACAGAGTCCTCAAGAGAAAATCAGAAGGAGGGAGAATAGCACTTTTTCATCTACAGGAACCATATCCGAGAAAAGCTAAGTTCTCTCAGTGAGGGTTTCACTGGTGCAAAAGCAGCAGACTAGAAGGCAACGTTATGAAACTGCTTGACAGTCTAGTGAGTTGGCAACAACCAAAGATGTGTGACTGAGAAGCATGCGGTAAGGTATGCAGAGCATACTGTATGCAGAGCATGCTGTATGTAGAGCATGCTGTAAGGTAAGCAGAGCATGTTGCATGGCGTGCGGCTTATGCTGCATGGGATGAGGCTCATGCTGCATGGGATGAGGCTCATGCTGCATGGTATGAGACTCATGCTGCATGGGATGAGGCTCAAGCTGCAAGGGATGAGGCTTATGCCGCATGCGTTGAGGAGGATGCCGCATAGTATGAGGCTCCTGCCTCATGGGTTGAGGCGGTTGCCGCATAGCATGAGGCTCCTGCCTCATGGTTTGAGGAGGATGCCGCATAGCATGAGGCTCCTCATAGCATGAGACTCCTGCCTCATGGGTTGAGGAGGATGCCGCATAGCATGAGGCTCCTGCCTCATGGGTTGAGGAGGATGCCGCATAGCATGAGGCTGCCTCATGGGTAGAGGAGGATGTCGCATAGCATGAGGCTCCTGCCTCATGGGTTGAGGAGGATGCCGCATAGCATGAGGCTCCTGCCTCATGGTTTGAGGAGGATGCCGCATAGCATGAGGCTCCTGAGAGGTTCCTGCCTCAAGAGTTGCGTCTGCCTCAAGGGTTGAGGAGGTAGCTGCGCAGAGAGAGGCTCATGCTGTGAAGAATGCGGTTGCTGCATGCGTTGAGGCGGCTGCCTCATAGCATGAGGTTCCTCAAGAGTTGAGGCTCTTGCCTCAAGAGTTGAGGTTCTTGCCTCAAGAGTGGAGGTGGCTGCCGCAAGAGTTGAGGTTGCTGCCTCAAGGATGGTGGAGGTTGCCGCAACGCAAGAGGTTGCTGCCTCGAGGATGGAGGAGGTTGTCGCAACACATGAAGCTCCTGCCTCAAGGGTAGAGGAGGTTGCTGCAAAGCATAAGGCTCCTGCCTCAAGTGTTGAGGAGGTTGCCGCATAGCAAGAGGCTCCTGCCTCAAGGAAAGTGGAGGTTGCTGCACAGCGCTGGTATCTGGCAACTCCCAATGCGGCAGCTCACGCGTGGAGGTAGGTTGAGGAACCTCAACATCATACGTCTGGCAGGGTGGACTGCGCAGAGGTGGAGTTGAGGCGGCTGCCTCATGAGCGCTCGCAGGAGGAGGTGTGCTAACCTTCTCTGCCTGAAACTCCTGCATCAACACCGCAAGCTGAGACTGCATTGTCAGCAGCATAGACCACTAGAGTTTAAGAAAGACAACAACAAACGGAGCTACTGTCCGTTGAAACTGAGGGTCTAAAACAGCTGGTGCGGCAACAGACGGAGTTACTGTCTGTTGCGATACCACCTTGCCTCTCTGGGGGGTGTGCAGTTGTCGTACTGCAGCAAGTCCGAACTGACCCAGTGCTAATGGCACCACCTAGGAGTTGGACTTGCGCGGAAGGGACCGACTTGCACTTAAAAGCTGCAAGATTTGGTCCATGGTTTCTGCGAGAAACCTCTTCCGCAGACGAGGAATAAAAGGGCTCTCTCGTCTTTGTGTGGGTGGGGTGATCACGTCGGCTACGTGAGTTGGTAACACCCGAAACCACGGAGAGAAACGTCTGTTCGTCGATCAAGGCCTGCTGAACCCATAAGTCCTTCGACATTACTTCTCCCCTGGGCTTGGGAGCTTGTAAGAGGTCCCAGACTAGGCGAACAACTGGCACGAACAGACGAACCCTCGAACGCAACACTGTAACACTTTGCGCTTATCACTTTATCACTTTTGATTTTCTGTTTGCACTTATTTCACTGAACTCGAAACTTTAAGTGGTTTGTACCTGAAACACGCAATTCTATCCTTCATTAAAAGTTAGTAATTGCGAAAACAGTATTACAATGTAACAGAAAAACATAATGAAAGATAAATAATTCAGTGGCTGGAAAAGAGACTAAACACTAGATCAAATAAACTACGTTTAAAATCTCTCACCGCATAAAGCCTGAGAACAAGAATAAAACTCTAGAAACGTTTACCTTCTTCCCCTAAAGAGACTAGGGAGAAGAGCAAAAACGATAACAACGTTACCCGCTTGAACGAAACGTTTATCCTCCTCTCTCTCCCTCCGTCTCTATCTCTCTCTCTCTCTCTCTTGACTTAGCACCTGAGAGAAGAGCCCAATTATATATATCGTTAAAACATATTATTGTTAAAGGAAAAAAACTGAAAGATTTCCCAAATAAAAAGTTCCTTTATTAGAATTAAAACCATTTAAGCTAAGAAAGAATGAACAAAACGCTAGAATCGGTTTACTCTTACTGCAACGTGACACCGTGATAGACTCTCTCTCTATCGTAACGATAGAGCGCAAGTTGAACGTTCTGAACGTCAACAACTGCAGAGACAAAACAAAACGTTAGTTCAACTTTGAAAACAGTACAAGACTATCAAAGAAATTCTTTCAAAAACATTAAAATAGCATAATATGTTAACAGGTAAAAACGAAATGACGGGCTCAATGTTAATTAACTTCGGTTCCAAGAAAAGACCACCTACTATTAGGAAAGGTCGAAAATAAACAAATATAAAAATTAATTTTAATAAGTTTATATTAAAAGGAAGTTAATCAAAGAGGCCTATAAAAGGCGGAGAGATATAAAATAAATCTATAACTTTGTTAAGCAAAATTAAGAGAATCTATACTCTCTTCGACACCAACACTTCCGTCTAAGGGAAGGGTCGGCCATTTAAAAGTGAAAGAGAGTTCATACTCTCTTCGTACCAAAATTAAATAAAAAATTAAATCAAATTAATTCCAAAAACTTGCTAAGCTAATGATATAGCTTCCTGAATAGCGAAGGCTAAACTCTAGAGCAAATACATCACCAAATCGTGAGCAATAACTCCAGAATCAACAGCGTATCCATGTAGGTCTAGCCGGAGGCACGACAGAGGAAAAATTGAGGTGGTGTTGACAAGAAGTACTGGAGTACCTGACCACAGATGGCGCTGTGGTGTTCACCCCCACCTGTATAGCGATCGCTGGCGTATCCCGACCGTAGATTTCTGTCGGCAACAGAGTTGACAGCTACATGATTATCGGGTAAGATTAATATTGAAAATTCGTATGTAATGACAATCGTATGTAGAGGTTCCACTGTACCTCTGCTGAAATTATTCCATAGGTAGTGTTTCACTCTTATTTTTACATGGAAATAATTTTTTCTTCATGTTTCCTCATTGTTTTCTTGATTTCTGCTATAATCTTCCATAAATCATTAGTTTTCCTTTCGCCCCACCCAAAACCTCAATTCCCACCAGGGTAACACCCATTACTGCGGTATGTAGGGCGGTAGCAATCAGAAAACTATACTTCTGGGGAAGATAAAATTGGAACACAATAAAGGAAACTAAAAAAAAAAAAAAAAAAATCACGTAAAAAATGGCTGGGTGGGAGATTACTGAAATTTTACCCTGGTCTGATGCAAAAAAATATGTACCCATGTTTTTCAAATTTTAGAAGTTATAAATTTCAAGAAGTTACAAGGAAAAACCACTTTAAAAAATTAAACACTAGAATGCCATCTAAACTAAGGTTCCCCATTTAACGAAACCTAGGAGCCTTATCCTTACCTACCGGTTCAATTAGAGAATGGTGAAACATTAGGACATTGAAACTTGCATAATTGAATACTATAGACCTTTAACAGGATACTATTTTATCCCTTTTACCCCCAGGGTAATGTTAAATTTCCAACACATTTTGCTATATATATTTTTTAAATTGCTCTAACAGCCTTAATTTATTTCATAGAGAGGTCATGTTGGTCTCATTCTTTTGTAAAATGCCAGAAGTTTCTCATAAAGTTATCAAAAATATGCAAAAACATGTAAATAACAGTGTATTGCAAGAACGTACCGGTACGTCCTTTGGAGGTGAAAGGGTTAAATACCATATACTAATGACGGAAACCTCTATTGACGAAGTTACAAATTTAAAAAAAAAAAAAATCTTGCTCCTTTTGTCATATCACATACTGTAGAGTAACCTTCCAGCTAGTAGTTCAGAATAACACTGATAATAAAATGTTAGGATAGAAATGTGTGTTTAATATATTTAGTTTGATCATTGGAAATGGAAACCAAGTCCATGCTCCAACTGATGCTAGAAGCACGAAGCTACAATTTGACCCCAAAATACTAGCCCACGGGGATAATGTGCATAGCAAAACATAGTCCAGTTGCCAGAATATAGGAGCATTGAGACAATGCTTAATCAAAAATGAAGCGAACAAATGGCAGAACAAATACCAATAAATCATTAGCTCAATTAAGTAAGGAAATATTTGTAATACAGTACTGTACGATGAACAATACTGTACTACGAACGATACTATAGAAAATGGGATGGAAAACTCTTGTTATCTATGCATCCAGAAGTCCTGACAAACAAGAGCTCCAGTGTTTCATTACTGTTACTCTGTTTTGATGACAGTAATTTTTTTTTATTACGATGACTTTTTGTATGACAATGACAGACGGAAACAAAGTTTGGTTAACCCTTTTACCCCCAAAGGACGTACTGGTACGTTTCACAAAACTCATCCCTTTACCCCCATGGACGTACCGGTACGTCCTTGCAAAAAAACTGCTATTTACCTTTTTTTTGCATATTTTTGATAATTTTTTGAGAAACTTCAGGCATTTTCCAAGAGAATGAGACCAATCTGACCTCTCTATGACGAAAATTAAGGCTGTTAGAGCAATTTAAAAAAAATATATGCTGAAAAATGTGCTTGAAAAAAAATAACCCCTAGGGGTTAAGGGTTGGAAAGTTCCAAATAGCCTGGGGGTAAAAGGGTTAATATATGATACTTCAACTACTAGCAAAACTGGAATTCACTATAAGAAATGGATGAATGCTAGCTAGATTGCCATTCTTCTCTCTATGTTTAATGGGAGCTAGTACACAACTTACGTATCCAGTTAAAATGTGAAATATATCTTTCACTTCAAGTCCATTGTTTACATTTGAGAGATTGATGGCGAGTTATTATGCATGCATTGGTTCTGATCGATTTGGGAGCTTTCCGTTACAATGACGTAATCATTACCTGGCTTTTTTAACCAATTACAAGCTTCTAAATATTCATGCACAGACTTGGATGTTGTTCTGCAACAGCAATCAATTTCCCACCCTCCCCTTCAGTTTCAACTACACTACCATCATGAAAAGACGTCTCCAAGAGGGAAGTACGATCCATTTAAAAATTTAGTGTAATTTAATCTATAGAGGCAATGGATTATGATGAAAACGTTCTCTGTTCAGTGTATAGCTATTGTTGGTCATGTGAAATTAAAAAATATCCCAGAAAGTGACCAAAGGGGGGAGAGGGGATGCACAGCACATCCATGTACCACTTGCCACAACATACGAGCAGTGAGGTTATGTTTATTTGGAGCGAAGCGAGCCACAGCAGAGCAAAAACTATTAAAGGGCGTGAAATTATTCACAGAGAATTGTTACTTAAATTTTCATCCGCTTGTGTTTATTTAGTATTTCTGTCCATCATTATTGCTGCAAATCACTTGTTTTTGGCATTACCATACCCACAAAAAGCCCAGTATCCAACTGGCATCCCCTTAGCCTTATTGTCTTAATATATGGGGTCCAAACACTTAGAAAACGGGTGGTTTTCCCCATTAACCATGGTCAGAAATGCATAAAACACAAGATAGTGAGTAGGAAAAATGAATGGTTCATTTAGGTAATTGGTTTGAAATTAAAGTACAGTATTGTATCACATATTTACCCAAAAGTTTTCAAGCTCAATCAAATATTATTGTACTGTATTACAGGGCAATGTAACCTAGGAAAAAAAAAAAACCTACTTTTTCTTACAGAAAAAATTACGCTCTCTTCAAAGCCAACTAATTTCTGCCAGGAATCACTATTAAAAATGTTAAAAACACCACATTATACATTAAAAATCAGTCTTATTTTCTACAAACCCTTCATTGTACAATTCTATAATTTTACCTACCTACTTACCAGGTGGGCTTAAGGCCCCAAACCCTTAGAACGACTTATCTTCAGCTACCCTAATTCTATCCTGTGTTTGCTTCCCAACCAGCTTCATTCCTGGCAAGGTTACACCAACACGTCGTTAATAGTGAAACTAATCTTCGTACTATCGTCTTTCAGATGGGAATCCACATTTTCCCCTTGAAGAAAACGTATTTGACAAGTAATAAACCTTACGCTTGTCCTAAACAACTATATGCTGTAGGCCTTCACCCTAGTGTTTTGGACAACTAAGAACAAAAACTCATGGGTATCTTATTCTGTTTGATTTTGTTTCCTAACTATCCGTAATAGGTTACTAATACTTGGATAAATTATCCTTTGGGACAAGCTAATACATGGAAGATAACAGAACTTACCTGATCATAGCTTGAATCTCAATTCTATATCACTAATATTTTAGCTCCAAATGTTTGATATTCTTCACTCCTCTTGTCTAAAACTATTTCTCTTAACTCCAATTTCATGTTAGGTATAACTAACCTTGAATAAGCCAAGTATATTTTAGCCTAAAACCATTTACATATCACCAGTCACCACACAGTTAACACTTTACAATTGTACGTGATTAACAGTGTTGCCAGATGGGTTAGTCCATAAATCCCCAAAACTCGCAATAAAAAATCCCCGTTTCCACAAATATACTTTCTTCTGATCTTTTAGGCTTCACTAATATAGAAATTACTCACTATACTTCATATAAGTGCAAGCAAACTAATTGCAGCAATATAAAGGTTTACTTATCTTTGTTTCTTCTACATAGAAATTTTCACAGAATATCCCTATCAAACAGCCAAAAATTCCCAAATCTAGGGATAAATTCCCATAGCTGGCAACACTGTATGCGAATCATGTTTTGTTTACAATTCCAAGGCAATGACACATAAATCAGAAGAGTTAATTTTTGAAGAAAATCTACCAACCTTCTACAATAGATGGCGCCACTGAAGACTGTAACGGTCGTTGACATTGGATATGTTACGGAATATTAATATATTTGCGTAAAAGGAGCTCATGATCCATCGATGTCCAGTTTTCATGCTCAACGTTGTTACTATTTTTGAATGATTTATTGTTAATTTGTTCTCATCATTTATTTATTTCCTTATTTCATTTCCTCTCTGGGCTATTTTTCCCTATTGGAGCCCTTGGGCTTATAGCATCTTGCTTTTCCAACTAGGCTGTAACTTACAAAGAGGAGAGACAGGTACAGTAGGTGGAGATGTAATGGGAGGTGTCCTGAATTTAGAATAAGAATGACAGTTCAAGATATAAAGGTGAATGAACGTAATTTATCTCGGACTATTAAAGCAGTTCATGAATTCTCAAATAAGTTTCACATGTGTGGTTGTGTAGCCTATACATATGTATCAAAATTTATATACTTGCTTTACTTACTTGTTTTGGGGTTTAAATCCAACCCTCCACTGAAGTCGAGTGAACTACTCGGGCGGGTCCATATCAATTATCTAACGAAACATTTTCATTATAACTTATACAATTGTTTGATTGTAGCATCTTCCAAATTACATGATCTTGTGAAAAGTAATGTCTTTAGTTTCTTTTTAAATTCAATTGCTCCATTTAGGTCCTTCATTTCAGTTGGCAGTTTATTATAATGTCTAGGCGCACAGTAGCAAAAAGCCCTTTCACCAAATTTACTATTTGTTCTTGGTTCAGATAGCCTATGTTTGTCACTCATGTGTCTTATGGTAACATTTGTTTCTAGTTCTAGTTTATTCAGGCATTCTTTTAGATAATTTGGTTCAGTATCTTAAACGTTAGTAAGAGTAGCTAGTATTCGATTCTAGCCTTTACCGGCAGCCACTGTAATTTAATTAGATATAATCGAACAGTGCATAAAAAAGCGATATAATTAATCTACAGTAGTACACCATCTGTCTTCATTGATCCAATTCAAAGATATTGCAATTTTTTTCGGTCACGAAAATATACCTGACATTTAATGCTGTATTACATTTTTGGCCTTTCAATGTTACCCTCATACAGGAATGTATGTATAAGGATTCAAACATCCGCCTTGAGTTACGCATACGTGGCATATTATCTGCAAGACCAATTAAACATTAATATTCTCCACTGAAATGGCCAAGAACGTCTGAGGAACGTCTTATATTATGTAAAGTCCAATCTGTACAACTTATTATTATTATTATTATTATTATTATTATTATTATTATTATTATTATTATTATTATTATTATTATTATTATTATTATTATTATTATTAGGCCCATTACTTGCTAAGCCACAACAACCCTAGCTGTAAAAGCAGTATGCTATAAGCCTTAGGGCCCCAGCATGGAAAATAGCTCAGTGAGGAAAGGAAATATACTACGAGAGAAGTTAAAGAATAGTAACATTAACATAAATCTATTATATATAAACTATAAAAACTCCTAGACATTTACAACTACTATGTTCAACAGTGCACATAGTCCGCCACAAGACAACACCTCAATCATTGATGGACCCAAAACTGGAGAAAATGACATATGATGACAAAGGTAAGGAAAAACATCTGTTGGTAATTTAATTAACAAATACACCAACTAAAATTACTGACAAAAAAACACGGGGTCGAACAGGGACTTAAGGACATTCCTATACTTAACACGGGGTCAACTTCAAATGGATATGTTGTAAACTTTGCTAATAAAATGATCAGAGAAGAGGCTACAAACAAAACTCAAACATTGGTTGCCGATACTGAAACGAGAAAAATCGAAAAATTAAAACCAAAAATAATATTTGTGAGGACAAGACGAGCAGAGAGAGAGAGAGAGAGACTGACAATTTATTTTACTGAACATGCAACGGTCACTACATTAGAGTTCGGACGGATAAATAGCCCGGGAGGGAAAGATTTCCAACCGCCACAATCATTTGTTTTCATTCAAATATAAATATAAAATACCAAGGCGGTAGCCTAATGAAATATACATTATTATACATGAATCTAAAGTTCTCAAAGAGCGCAACATCGTTATACAAAAAACCCACTATGGAATAAATACAAAATACAGAAAAGAGACCAGGGGGAGGAAACACGGAGGGTAAGACGATATCCTTACAATATGCTATGCATACAATGATGAAGATGAAGTAGTAAATTACTTGATTCAAAGAAATCGTTACCTGGACCAAATCCAAAATATAGATGAGAAGATAAGTGTAGCCCTGAAGAAAAATGCTTCAGGTGGGACTAGCCACTATGTGCTGACATGTGATCCTGAAGTTCGGAGGCTATTCATGATAATGGGGACAAAGTTTTGTTACGATGGTTTACTTATGCGTGATAGGTACCACGTGATCACCTGCTACCACTGTCGGAGGTATAGACATCTTGAAAAAGATTGCAAGTCTAAGAATGATGATAAAGTTTGCGGGAAATGTTCAGGAAAACATTCCACCAAGGAGTGTAATTCGTAAATGTCAAAGCGTATTAACTGCAGATAGTTAAATAAACTAAATGAAAAAATAGTAAATTCTAGAGATTGCAAAGCTTATGACTTAAAACTGAAAAGACTAGCAGAAAATACTGTTCATGGATACTAAGGGCGTCAACAGCTGTGGCTATGTAAATATACAATTTGTGGGTAATAAAACTATTCAAATTTGAGAAATGATAAACGGGAAATATTTGGACATACTAGCATTATCTGAAACATGGTTAAATAATTTTGACAAGGCTAAGATCACAGAATTCTTTCACATACGGAGAGAGGGTAGGTCTAGGGCTGGTGTCGGACTCTATTCATATAGGTTACTCAAATCTCAAAATGAGAACAAATACTGTTATCTTCTTGGAAGAATTCTGTGCATTCATTGAGATGATTATCATGGAGAAAAATAAATTAATTATTTGTGGAGACTTAATTTTTTGGAGGGATGACGAATTAAACGCTTTGACATTTAGTGAGTTACTGTATTAGAATCATCTATTAGTGAATAGCGTCGACTGTACAACTGCTTTAGACAATGACGATTTAACAGTAAATGAGCAATGCGTGATATGAAATGTTGAATACTCTGAACGAACAAGGTAAAACGACAGTGGAGGTCCTGTAGAGAGTGGGGTTCCTCTGCTGTATGGGACCGGAAAAGCAGCCGTCAAAGTAGGCCTACAGTGCAACTCATACCAACAATATCCAAATGATAAACAAAGACTGAAGGGTTTACATTTACCATGCTGGAACAAAATTTCAAGAATCAAACATTTCTAAACCAATTTTTTTTCTTATTAATATTATTGGACAAGACAACCTTTCAAATTTTAGGAAAACTAAAAACATAATGTTAGAATCTGGGGATCAGATTATCCACATGTGACTAGGGAACTTCGCCGAGATAGTCCAAAGGTGAATATGTGGTATGGGGTCATGTGTAATCGAATCTGTGGTCAGGTTAGGCCTAGACATTAACTACTTGTAGATGTTTACCTTGACCTTGATACAAAATAAGAAGAGGTGAATGGGGTGGTTAGAAATGGAAGGATAGGAACAGTTAAGGAATATAAATACTTAGGAGAATGGTGCTTAGATAAAGGAAACCATAGTCTCAGCATAAGCAAAATGGAATAAAAAATAGAATACATGGTACAGGAAATTAGGAAGTATTGAGACAGTAACAGAGTAGGAAATTTGGCATTGCCAGTGAGACTAAAGATCTATGAGATAGTAGTATTACCTACAATGTTTGCAAATATTGAGACATGGGGTGTAATACAAGAAAAAGAAATGAAAGATCTAAAGAGTAATCAGTACAAAATTATGAATATTTGAACAGGTTGCTACCACACCATACTGGGGGATAATAGTTGAAAAAGGAATTTGGCCGTTGAAAATAGAATAGAGTATAAAAGGGTGATGCTATATCATAATATCATAACATCAGATGACAAACGGTTAGTTAAGGAGGTAGTGGAAGATCAAATAAGAGAACCATATAGGGAATGTTGGGGAGAAAGTATCTACTGTATCATAGAAATATGCAAGAAAAATGATATTAGAATAGAAGAAGTAAGAAAGTATAAAAAACAAGAACTCAAAAAAGAAATAAAAAGTAAAGTGGCAAATGAAATTAAAAGATAGACAGAAGAAAATAAAGCAGAGATGACCAAACTGAGGTTTGTGAATAGTAATGGTAGAAAAGATTACATGGGAGAATTTGACACTGATGAAGTTGTAATAGTTATGAAAACAAGGTTAGATATGCTAGAATTAAAAGAAAATGGTGCTATTATAGTATGCTATCTACCGTCGAATTTCTACTATAGTAAGGTATCTACCACAAAGTATGTTATCCACCGTCAATGTTAATCCTCCTGTTTGATGAGGATTATCAAACAGATTACTTACCACCAGTATGTTATCCTCATTGGACTTTGATTATAGTTTAATAATATTTATTGGCTGGACAACATGGGTGCATAATTATAAGCAGTTTGTAGGGAAACTTTTATTACAAATTATTCAAAGCTCATCATACAATAATGTTACAAGTTATTCAAATAAAAAATCAAATATTACAAAACGGAAAGAAAATAATCTATGAAAAATATTCAATCAAAATTTTATTCTACTACTGCTTGTAAACATTATAGAAATAGGAATGATAATGATAGACTTTTTATGTGTTGTGTAGGGAGGCATATTTTTAACTGTAATGAGTTAAGGAAATTTAGAAATAATATCTTAGAAATAGGGAATTTAGAAGCCCCTACTAAATAGGTTGCCCGGTATATTGGAAAGGTCCTAGAAGTAAGAGAAGTAAAAGTATACAAGCTGAGCTGTCTGTGTAGAAGGTAACTAATGATAATGAATGTTCTGCAAAATGCAGCGCTTTGTACCTACTAAGCTTCATCTAGTAGTGTGCCCACAATCACAGTGTTGTGGAGAGAGCAACGAGGAACCTGGAACCTTGACCTTTCAATTGAATGTGCAGCACCACAATTATTATCATTATTACTTGCTGAGCTACAACCCTAGTTGGAAAAGTAGGATGCTATAAGCCCAGGGGCTCCAACAGGGAAAATAGCCCAGTGAGGAAAGGAAACAAGGAAAAATTAAATATTTCAAGAACAGTAACAACATTAAAATAAACATTTCCTACATAAACTGTAAGAGCTCTAACAAAACAAGAGGAAGATAAATTAGATGGAATAGTGAGCCCGAGTGTACCCTCAAGCACTTTTTTTTTAGGAAGATGGTGACTAAATATTCGTGGGTTTCTAAATCGAACGTTTCCAGACCAGTGATATTTAGGCCTATGGTCTATTGTTTTTACTGTATGATCACATGTAATTCATTCACAATTTACATAAGGTGCATATATATATATATATATATATATATATATATATATATATATATATATATATATATATATATATATATATATATATATATATATATATATATATATATATATATATATATATATATTTCATTTCTGTCTTACTTTTATTAATTTTTAGATTAAACAGGTCATACTGACATGTTCTTACATCTATTTTGTATTCTTATTATGTGTTCTACGTTCTTTCTAAAGTAACTGAGATTAGTAAGCAAATGGTGTTCAGGATACTTTTCACATTGTTAAAGTTTTAATGTGACTTTTAATCCTCCCGCGCATTTCCAATCAGTAAGGTGGGTGACGTGAATGGAAAGTGAGCTGTCATAAAACGACCAAGTTTCCCATATTTGATATTTGTGGATTATTTTCCATTTCGTAAAACCAATATCATTTTTTATTATTCTTGAAGTAAAATAAAAAAAAAAAAAACAATCGAACGCGGAATAATTCAATAATGTTCCATAGAGGAGTTTCAAATCTAGAGTTCGTTGGTTCGTTCGTTTTAGATTGCCTTTACCTTGTGTTGGCAACCCGTAAGAGGGAGATTGTTTGACAGGGAAATATTGAAATTAGTATTAATAATGAATTTGGGGATGATGAATTATCAATATTGATAATATAATGCGGAATAAAATAGCGTAAAAGATGAGAGGAAACGACAAAGATCCTCCTCCTTCTCCACCCCCACCTCCTCCACCGCCCGCCAACAGCTTGGCTCTGCTGATGTGACTAATTGACAGGAAAATATTAAAATCAATATTAATAACGAATTTGGAGATGATGAATTGAATATTGATAATATAATGCGGATAAAATAGCGTAAAAGATGAGGATACGGCAAAGATTATTATTCCTCCTCCTCCTCCTCCACCTCCCGCCAACAGCTTGGCTCTGCTCATGTGAATTGTGAGTCTGTGACCGTCACCAAACCAAACGCTCTTCAGTTTGTGTCGTAACTTGGTGAAGGAAACATCTCCTTCGTTTCTATCAACCATTTCTCACTTTCGTGTCATTTAAATCTTGCTTTTGATTTCACTGTACATAAACTAAATAGAAATATTATATCAATTGGACAAATTTGAGAACCTAACTAGTGTTATTCTTATATAACTGGTGGACACATTCTCTCATACGTCGAAGTGTTCTGCAAGGTATACAAGTAAGTCCATCGTTTGTTTGATGAAGCATTTACCTTTTTTGTCATTGTTTTATCGTTACTGTAGTGTAATATACACTTGATATTACTAAACCCAAGCTACAACCCTATTTAAAATAGCAGGATGTTATAAGCTCAAGGGCTCCAAGAGGGAAAAATAGCCCAGTGACGAAAGGAGATACACTACAAGAGAAGTAATGAACAGTTAAAATATTTGAAGAACCGCGGTTTTGAGCAATGGTAAACAGAAGTTATTGCATCTAAGAATTATTGATATTTGTTTAAATGTTACTGTTCTGAAGATATTTTATTTTTCCTTGTTTCCTTTCTCACTGGGCTATTTTTTCCTGCTGGGGCCCCTGGTCTTATAGCATCTGGCTTTTCCAACTAGGGTTGTAGCTTAGCAAGTAATAATGATAATAATAATAACAACAATAATGTATCATAGCGAGGTCTGGGATAAGTTACGTATAATTTATAATAATTGATTGTTTAGATTATATATATATATATATATATATATATATATATATATATATATATATATATATATATATATATATATATGAGAGAGAGAGAGAGAGAGAGAGAGAGAGAGAGAGAGAGAGAGAGAGAGAGAGAGAGAGAGAGAGAGAGGCGGAAGTTGAATAACGGTATATATCATTAATATCGTTTGCAAGTGTTGTCACACCTCTCAGTGGGCCAAGCAACTTGACCCATATTTACTGAAAATCTTTTTTGTAATACGCCTCTCTCTCTCTCTCTCTCTCTCTCTCTCTCTCTCTCTCTCTCTCTCTCTCTCTCTCTCTCTCTCTCTCTCTCTCTCGCTCTCACATCAAATATGCCATAAATACATCTATAATTGTTTTAACTAGGGACAGAAATACTTATCTTAAAAGGAATTTTGTAAATTTTCCTATAGGCCTATGCCTGTGATTCCTCGGCAGAGTGAATTCAAAAATAAAAGCCATATTTGGGCCTTATTTTAATAAATAAAAATCACAC
>NC_090769.1:26123929-26138929 GCF_036898095.1 Palaemon carinicauda
GGTAATTTTAGTGCTAGGTAACTTAATTAATCAATATATTCTAAGCAAACATATATACTCTCAAGCAAATCTACGACCTAGGCATAGGTAGCCTATATACCTAGACTCATACTTGGAGTGCGCTTTCGGCTATCGGCGATTTTATTTTATTTTTCTTTTACTAAGTGGACTATCATCTTCTAAGTAACAACAATGCTTTTAGAATATTGAATTATCCTTTTTATAAAGTAATCCTTTCTAACGGAACTTTTTTTTTTTCAAATTGTAAATTTTCATGCAAGAATTTCTGCTCTAAATTCTTCCAAAGACTTTTTAATTGTTCAGTAGCTACTTTCCTCTTGGTAAGGATAAAACAGACTCTCAGCTATGGCAAGCTCTTTCTAGAAGAAGGATACTTTATAATCAAGCCATTGTTTTCTAGTCTTTGGTAGTCCCATGGCCTCTGTACCATGGCTTCCACTATCTTGAGTTCGCTTGCTTGCTGTTACACTCAGGCACGCTATTGTTTCCTTATTTCCATTCCTCCCAGGACTATTTTTCCCCTGTTGAAAGCCCTTTTGGGGCCATAACATCCTACTTTTCCAACTAGGTGTTGTAGTTAGCTAGTCATGATGACATGTTGAAACGGTTTTTTCACTTAAGAAAAAATGGCATTATCGTTGTAAATATTAAATTTTACTCGCGGTCTAGGTATACCTAGACCTTGCCTATAGACCGTGATCTCTCCATTACGTATTTCGTTGCTTTTTTAATTTTTTTATCGCAAAATATAGTATTTTTTTTCTTTTGCCTCGTGAAATCAACAAATTATTTAATGGGTATTTTGTTATATATCGAGATTTTATCAGGAAAATCCAGTTCTAAAGGTTGATTTTGATTAATATAAAATGTGTTTTTTTTATTGTTAAATGTTTAATTTTTCATTCTTGCTGTTATTCGTCTAGCAAAGACGGAAGGCACTCCTTGTGACATTAACTAAACATTGCGCTGAAAATAGCTCTTCGTCAGCGAGCAAGTAGAACTTGGGACATTTTCAAGGTTAGAGGATGAGCTTAAATACGTATTAGTTTGTTGCATGTCGAACTCTCTCTCTCTCTCTCTCTCTCTCTCTCCTCTCTCTCTCTCTCTCTCTCTCTCTCTCCTTCTTTGTGTCTTGTTTTTAACAGTAACATTTATCATCTCCTCCTACGCCTATTGACGCATAGGGCCTCGTTTGATTTCGCCAGTCATGTCTATCTTGAACTTTTTAAATCAATGCTTATCCATTCATCTCCTACTTCACGCTTCATAGTCCTAGGCCACGTAGGCCTGGGTCTTCTTTTAGTGCCTTGTGGAGCCCAGTTGAAAGTTAGGTGAACTAATCTCTCTTGGGGGAGTGTGAAGATAAAAGACAATCAAGATAATTGTTGTATTTATCAAAGGAACTCATCATTGGTTAACCAATGAACTCATCACAGTATGTTTATGGCCAATATAATTAGGAGATATAAGTGAGAGTTTCGTGAAATCTAGAAAATAAGAGTTAGAAAATGAAATTTCATGTAATTTCTGACCGCCTTTAACATCAGATACCAAGAAACTCATCACAGTATGTTTGTGGCCAATATAATTAGCAGATATAAGTGAGAGTTTCGTGAAATCTAGAAAATAAGAGTTTGCACATGAGGAAATTTCATGTAATTTCTGACCGCCTTTAACATCAGATAAATCATTAAACTCATGAAGAGATTTGGTATCAAATAAACTTTTATCAGCTATAGGGTTCCTTGGGCTTTTCGTTTCTCAAATGTAACTTTTCAGTATTCTCCTGAGTTTATAAAGATGATCATATGTTTATATGTCCAGTCTCTATGACAATATCACTGTCCCTTGCCTCTGCCATTTCATGAGTGGCCTGTACATCTTTAAACCAGCGACTGGGTCTAAAGGTGTGTGAGGCTGCACAATAGGTGTTTACTTTCCTAGTCTCATGTTATTACTGTAGATTCTTTCTTCGTCATCATGTGTTTTTTTTATTGTTATTTTTTGTGGTGATTCCAAAACATTGGATTTCAATTAACTTCTTTCAATTCTGCTCTTTATATAAACCAATTTCTCTATATTTTTTCCTTGCCGGTAAGTTTGTATTTTCTAGAAAACTAAACTGTTGTATTTTTTCTCAGCCTCTTTTTTGAAATATTTTTTTTTCCAATTGTTGGTATAAAGAATATTTATATTTTATCTTATTACTTTACTAACCTAACCTAACGTTTGAACTTCTGATTGAGTGTAGCTTACCATTGGCTTCTCTTTTACTTCATATATATATATATATATATATATATATATATATATATATATATATGTATATATATATATAAATTGCCCGTCATTACTGGAAAATAAGTAAGACAAATACATGGCACAAGGAAAGACCAGTTGTCTCAAATGACGTCAAAGAAATGCTTATAAATTGTGCAAAATATTTGCTATTATTATTATTATTATTATTACTAGCTAAGCTACAGCCCTAGTTGGAAAAGCAAGATGCTATAAGCCCAAGGGCTCCAACAGGGAAAAATAACCCAGTTAGGAAAGGAAATAAGGTTATAAATTAAGGATCTGAGAAATAATGAACCATTAAAATAAAATATTCTAAAACAGTAGCAACATCAAAACAGATATTTCATATATAAATTATAAATAAACTTATGTTAGCCTGTTCAACATCAAAACTTTTGCTGCAAGTTTGAACTTTTGAAGTTCAGTCGATTCAAATACTCGGTTAGGGATGAAACATATTTACAATGGGTTTGATAGGTATACTGAAAGTTATGATTTTTTACTATTTTATTCCCTGATATTGTGGATATTACTGAATTATAAAACGCAACGCCCTTGGTTTTAAAGTGCATACTAATATATCATTTAATATTCCATCCCATTGTTGGCCATGAAACGCATTCTGGTTTCGCTGTATGAAATTGAACATTGTAATTGTTCAGTGGCTAAATTCTTCTTGGTAAGGGTAGAAGAGACTCTTTAGCTATGGTCACCAGCTCTTCTAGGAGAAGGACACTCCAAAATCAAAATATTGTTCTCTAGTCTTGGCTAGTGCCATAGCCTCTGCCTCTGTACCATGGTCTTCCACTATCTTGGGTTAAAGTTATCTTGCTTGAGGGTACACTTAGGCACACTATTCTATCTAATTTCTCTGCTTCTTGTTTAGTTAGATTTTTTTTTATAGTTTGGTTAGGAAATATTTATTTTAATGTTGCTACTGTTCTTAAAAGATGTTATTTTTCCTTGTTTCCTTTCCTGACTGGGCTATTTTCCCTGTTGGGGCCCTTGGGCTTATAGCATCCTGCTTTTCGAACTTGGGTTGTAGTTTAGCGAGTAATAATAGTAATAATAATAATAATGATAATAATAATACTAATAATAATTCTTGAGACCGTTTTATATTACGAGGCATTCTATTACTATTGCAGATCGATATTACTTTGTAAGCCTTAAGATGGAGCCTGTGGAACGTGGAACTGGTTGTGGTTTGATTTCGAGTTCCACACAACGTCACCTTTCCTTTGATTTAGCTATTTGAGGTTGAAAATGGTGTTAGTAGTCCCGGTTCTACTCTCACAGATTATTATTATTATTATTATTATTATTATTATTATTGATGTTTCTTCATAGAAATCGTTATATCATTACGATTATTTCATGGCAGAATATACAATATACTGTAGTTTATACACATTGGCCTATATACAGTATATATATATATATATATATATATATATATATATATATATATATATATATATATATATATGTGTGTGTGTGTGTGTGTGTGTGTGTGTGTGTGCGTGTACGCACTTTTGGGACACAGCTTCTCTCTGATGCAATTTTCATTAAAGGCAATTGCTTTAGTGGCGTCAACTTGTTTAATACAAGAATCCTTTTATTTTCACACTCTACAGATTCCCCCTTATTCTGTCATCAAAGCATTCTTTCAACAATCTCTTGAAGGTTTAAAGGCCGCTCATGAATGGCAGAGGCAAGGGACAGTGATATTGCCCTACCGAGCAGGACAATGTCCAAGTTCCCTCTCCACCCAAGTTTGGATCAAGGAGGGCCAGGAAATGGCTGCTGATGACTGATCAGATAGACCTATAGGCTCCCCCCAACCCCCCCCCCATCCTTAGCTCACAAGGACGGTGAGGTTGCAGCGACCAAAGAAACTTTAACGAGTTTGAGCTGGACTCGAACCCCAGTCTGGCGATTACTAGTCAGGGACGTTACCACAACGGCCATCACAGCCCTCTCTATGAAGCGATAACTAATTTACGGTATATTATAATTCCTTTTACATATGAGGGTTTATATAAAACTGTGATGAATTAATTTTAAATAGATAATTTTAAATGTTATAAAAATTAATTAAATGTAAAAAATAGAAATGTTTGAAAATTCCAGAAATCCTAAATTATAAGTATAATAACGGTTATATGATTATATATATATATATATATATATATATATATATATATATATGTATGTATATATATATATATATATATATATATATATATATATATATGTATGTATATATATATATATATATATATATATATATATATATATATATATATATATATATATATATATATATATATATTTACATGCACGCACGCACTATCGTGTAGGCATGCTCCTTGACAGAGACCTACCCCTTTGCATGTCAGGCGGTAAAGACCACTTTGCCACTAGGCCTAGGGCCCACCTACCGGCCTCAGCAACGCTATTGCTCCTCTGCTATCTCTAGCTTCTGGGAACCGACATTCTTGTGTAAAAGGGCACGAATTTAGATTCCCAGCACTCTATTATTTCCCACTTAACTTCGAGCTTACTTCTTACGTTCATTGTGTTCTTGGAGGGCGCTGCTCAGAGCTTCAGCTATCATGAGCCTACCAAACTGTTCTCCTTGAGGACGATTTGGGTTCTGTCAATTTGCTCTTTCAGGGAGGTTTCTGGTTGCGGACATCAACGTGATGTTGGTGTATTACTTCCTGTTTGTGTGTGTGTGTGTGTGTGTGTGTGAGGCTTTGGGTATCAGCATACGTCTTCTGAGTTTCGTGGTAGTGTATCCCAAGGTATATAGGATTTATAAACCTTGGTGTGTTCAATGTAATGTTTTCAGTGAGATATTACTCACCTCCTTCAGGCACAGAAATTTGCAGACTACTTTTGGCCTTCCTTATGTGGAACTGTTTCTCATTATTTGGGTGGCTATTACCTTGGACTTGCTAATTATTCAGTGGCCACTTTCCTCTTTGTAAGGGTAGAAGAGACTCTTTAGCTATGGTAAGCAGCTCTTCTAGGAGGAGGAAACTCCAAAATCAAACCATTTTTCTCTAGTCTTGGGTAGGGCCATAGCTTCTGTACCATGGTCTTCCACTGTCTTGGGTTGGAGTTTTCTTGCTTGAGGGTACATTCGGTGACACTATTCCATCTTATTTCTCTTGCTCTTGTTTTGTTAAAGTTATTATAGTTTATATAGGAGATGATTATTTTAATCTTGTTGCTCTTCTTAAAATATTTTATTTTTCTTTGTTTCCTTTCCTCACTGAGCTATTTTCCCTGTTGGAGCCCCCGGGCTTATAGCATTGTGCTTTTCCAACTAGGGTTGTAGCTTAGCAAGTAATAATAATAATAATAATAATAATAATATACTGTATAGTATACTCATACAAAGCTGTACTCTTTGGTAAGGGGCTCTGGGGGTAACACAATGATGGATGATTCCACACAAGGCGTGGCTTTCGAATGTCAATTCTAATGTTGCTTACGATCTGGTTCTCAGGTGTTACATAAATCAAGAAAAAAGTTATATATCCGTAAAATATTAGTTGAGAATTAAATTTTTATTCTTATAGATTATTATCCGGACATTAAATAGTAAACATCTCAAATGATAGAAAAGGGAAAATCTATAATTTGATTTATAGGTGAAATTCATTGTCCGGACATTAAATAGTAAACATCTCAAGTGCTAGAAAAAGGAAAATCTATAATTTGATTTATTGGTGAAATTTATTGTCCGGACATTAAATAGTAAACATCTCAAGTGCTAGAAAAAGGAAAATCTATAATTTGATTTATTGTTGAAATTTATTGTCTGAACATTAAATAGTAAACATCTCAAGCGCTAGAAAAAGGAAAATCTATAATTTGATTTATTGGTGAAATTTATTGTAAGGAGTTGAAAGACTTTTGTGAATATGATCATCAGACGTTTAGAAAATATCTTGTACGCAGATGCGAAAGGAACTGGTCACAGTTACTTCTCTGCTGTTGACGTCTACGGCAAGACGTGAATAGAATAGGTTCGAACTCTCTTAGGAAGCTTGGAAAGTAAGATCTGTGGATTCTTCTATTCGAATCTTGATCATCTTTAGTGCTAGGTCATGCAGAACAGTAAAGAGAGAGAGAGAGAGAGAGAGAGAGAGAGAGAGAGAGAGAGAGAGAGAGAGAGATTTACAATACGAATTTAGTTAAATTGTTTGTAAATAGTTTAATCAAAGCCTAACACTAGAAGAAAAAGGTTTGAGAGAGAGAGAGAGAGAGAGAGAGAGAGAGAGAGAGAGAGAGAGAGAGAGAGAGAGAGAGGGGGGGGGGTTTACAAAACCAACTTAGATAAAATGTGTAAATGGTTTAACGAAAGCCTAACACTAGAAGGAAAAGGTTTGAGCCATTGCCTGGCCCTCCTTGATCCTAGCTTGGGTGGAGAGGGAGCTTGGATATTGTCCTGCTCGATAGGGCAATGTCACTGTACCTTGCCTCTGCCATTCATGAGCGGCCTTTAAACCTTCAAGAGATTGTTGAAAGAATGTTTTTTTTTTTTTTTTTTTTTTTTTTTTTTACCCAGCTGATATATTTTTTTTAATATAGGTTAATTTGTTGTTTTGATGCTTTCACAACTTCTCGTATTTAGTGTTAACCTTAATGATTGATTTTAGTTTATATTTCAATATGCAAAATTTGGTGCTAAAATTGTCAGTCTTCAAAATATCGTTTTAACACTGATATAATGCAATTTAATTTCTGCAATATTTATAATTTCTTCTATCTGCTTGCGTTTCTGTCATTTACTTAGTTACTCTCTCTCTCTCTCTCTCTCTCTCTCTCTCTCTCTCTCTCTCTCTCTCTCTCTCTCTCTCTCTCTCTCTCTCTGTTTCAATTATACTTTGTCATTCACGTAGGTACACAGTTTCTCTCTCTCTCTCTTTCTCTCTCTCTCTCTCTCTCTCTCTCTCTCTCTCTCTCTCTCTCTCTGTGTCCGTCAGTTTCATTTAGTGTCTGTCATTCAAGTAGGTACGCAGTCTCTCTCTCTCTCTCTCTCTCTCTCTCTCTCTCTCTCTCTCTCTCTCTCTCTCTCTCTCTCTCTCTCTCTCATGTTAATCTGAATGTAGTATGATTGTAACATAGTGTGGTTCTTCTTACAGTCATAATTAACATTTTCTCATTGAATTTTTCATAATTCTAGCTAATCATTGTATAAGAATAATAACATTTTGTAAAGGAATTAATAAGATATCAAAACATACATAGTTTCATTATCTTGAATGTCCTCAATAGTATTTGATTGACATTTCCTTTCCTCACTGGGCTATTTTTCCCTGTTGGAGTCCCTGTGCTTGTAGCATCTTGCTTTTCCAACTAGGGTTGTAGCTTGGATAGTAATAATAATAATAATAATTTGTGTATTTAATGCGAGATTATACAAACAGTTTTAAGCTTTTAGCTATTGATATTTCTTCAAGTCAGCGTTTGTAGTTACGAAGTAATTTTAAAACTTCAAATTTCCTACTTTCGAAATCCAGGTCATAAGTGATACAGGTTAGGACTTTTATCAAATCTTCTATAATTTCATCCGGGTTATTAAGACTTTCATTGTTCTCTAATCTTGGGTAGTGCCATAGCCTCTGTACCATGGTCTTCCACTGTCTAGGGTTAGAGTTCTCTTGCTTGAGGGTACACTCGGGCACACTGTTCTTATCTTATTTCTCTTCCTCTTGTTTTGTTAAAGTTTTTATAGTTTATAAAGTGATATTTATTTCAATATTGTTGCTCTTCTTAAAAATTTTTATTTTTCCTTGTTCCTTTTCCTCACTGAGCTATTTTCCCTGTTGGGGCCTCTGGGCTTATAGCATCCTGCTTTTCCAACTAGCGTTGTAGCTTAGCAAGTAATAATAATAATAATAATAATAATAATAATAATAATAATAATACTTGTCTAATTCATGTATAGAATTCGTATTGTAATTGTTTGCTGTTATTATTGTTATTGTTGTTATATGCTAATTATCGGTGACCAGCCAAGGGTGATGATACAGGAGAGAGAGAGAGAGAGAGAGAGAGAGAGAGAGAGAGAGAGAGAGAGAGAGAGAGAGAGAGAGAGAGAGAGAGAGAGAACCAACTTAGATAAAATGTTTGCAAATAATTTAATCAAAGCCTAACACTAGAAGAAAAAGGTTTGAGAGAGAGAGAGAGAGAGAGAGAGAGAGAGAGAGAGAGAGAGAGAGAGAGAGAGAGAGAGAGGGGGGGGGGGGTTACAAAACCAACTTAGATAAAATGTTTGTAAATAGTTTAATCTAAGCATAACAGTAGAAGAAAAAGGTTAGAGAGAGAGAGAGAGAGAGAGAGAGAGAGAGAGAGAGAGAGAGAGAGAGAGAGAGAGAGAGAGAGAGAGAGAGAGAGAGAGATATTATGAAGGTTAGAAATGGAATACTTTGGAGCTCATGTGGAAATATGACCTGGTAAACGTGATGGTACAACAACTACTACTTATCTCTCCCCCCCTCCCCCCCCCACCTTCTCCCCTGCCCTCCCCCCTTCCTTTGTCTTCCCATAAAAACTAGTCTTTGGTGGGAGCCTCCACCGTAGGTCACTCACCCCCGTGTGCAACCTTTAGTGGGTCTCCAAGACTCTCCTGTGATGACATCGGTTACTCGTTGGTGGCCCGGAGGTTGCATCTGTCTTGGGGTCCACGTTTCTCCTTCCCTTCGGTTTTAAGAGTGTTGTGATTTGGAAGCGGAGTGAGAGGAGAGGAGGCAAATAATGAATGAGGAAAGGAGAAGAATGATTGTGGAAAGGAGGAGAATGAATGTAGAAAGGAAAATTAATTATTAAAGGAGAAGAAAATGATTGTGGAAAGGAGAAGAATGAATGTGGAAAGGAGAATAAATTATTAAAGGAGAAGAATAAATAAGCAAAGGAGAAGAATAGGTGAGGACTGAAGGAGAATAAACGAGGAAAGAATAAGAAATGACGAAAGGAGAAAAATGAATGAGGAAAGGAGAAGAATGAATGTGAAAAGCTGAAGGCAAAGAATAAACGAGGAAAGGAGAAGGAGGATAAATGTAGAAAGAAGGAGAATAAATGAGGACAGAAGGAGAATAAATGTGGACAGAAGGAGAATGAATGAGGAAAGAAAGATAATGAATGTGGAAAGGAGAATCAATGAGGAAAGGAGAAGAATGAATGTGGAAAGGAGTATAAACTAGGAAAGAAGGAGAATAAATGAGGAAAGGAGAAGCATAAATGAGGAAAGAGGGAGAATAAATGACGACAGAAAGAGAATAATGAGGGCAGGACTCAAACGAAAAATCAGGTCTCGCTTTTGGCCTGATTTTTTTTATTTTTTGTAATTTAAATCATCTGAAAGCTTTATTAATTTTTTTTTATACGTATTACAGAATTAAAGCTTTAATAAAGAGAGGTGTTTTGTAAGCATTACAGAATTAAAGCTTTTATGAAGAGAGGTTTTTTTGTAAGCAATACAGAATTAAAGTTTTAATGAAGAGAGGTTTTTTTGTAAGCATTACAGAATTAAAGTTTTAATGAAGAGAGGTTTTTTGTAAGCAATACAGAATTAAAGGTTTAATGAAGAGAGGTTTTTTGTAAGCATTACAGAATTAAGGTTTTAATGAAGAGAGGTTTTTTGTAAGCATTACAGAATTAAAGTTTTAATGAAGAGAGGTTTTTGTAATTGTTAAGAGTTAAATTTGTAATGAAGATTTTTTTATACTTATTACAGAGTTAAAACTTTAATGAAGGGAGGTTTTTTTGTAAGCATTACAGAATTAAAGTTTTAATGAAGAGAGGTTTTTTGTAAGCAATACAGAATTAAAGGTTTAATGAAGAGAGGTTTTTTGTAAGCATTACAGAATTAAGGTTTTAATGAAGAGAGGTTTTTTTGTAAGCATTACAGAATTAAAGTTTTAATGAAGAGAGGTTTTTTGTAAGCAATACAGAATTAAAGGTTTAATGAAGAGAGGTTTTTTGTAAGCATTACAGAATTAAAGCTTTAATGAAGAGAGTTTTTTTGTAAGCATTACAGAATTAAAGCTTTAATGAAGAGAGGTGTTTTGTAAGCATTACAGAATTAAAGCTTTAATGAAGAGAGGTTTTTTGTAAGCATTACAGGCTTAAAGTTTTAATGAAGAGAGGTTTTTTGTAAGCATTACAGAATTAAAGCTTTAATGAAGAGAGGTTTTTTGTAAGCATTACAGAATTAAAGTTTTAATGAAGAGAGGTTTTTTGTAAGCATTACAGAATTAAAGCTTTAATGAAGAGAGGTTTTTTGTAAGCATTACAGAATTAAAGTTTTAATGAAGAGAGGTGTTTTGTAAGCATTGCAGAATTAAAGCTTTAATGAAGAGAGGTTTTTGTAATGTTAAAAGTTGAATTTGTAATGAAGATTTCTTGTACTTATTACAGAGTTAAAACTTTAATGAAGGGAGGGTTTTTTGTAAGCATTACAAAATTCAAGTTTTAATGAAGAATTTTTTTATTTATCACAGAGTCGAATGAAAACATAATTGCTTTTTTGTAGGCAATACGATTTTAGTAACGAGCCCCTTTGCGTCAATAGGCGTAGGAGGAGATGAGGATGATACATATAGATCAATTACAAAATTAGACAGGTCACGCATGAAATATGAAACGAAGACTTGTGTCATTCTGTTCAACAGAAAAGCATTTACACCAAGGAAGATATAAACTTCTAAGACACTGTAATGTTGAGACTTATGATGGAGAAGGCAGGACTGTTAGAATTAACTGTATACCGAGTGCTACGTACTGGATGGTACAGTCTGGGAAGATCAAAATGCAAAGGATGGTTAGAATTATGTAAATCTTACGCAACATGCATAAAGAACTAACTCTAGTTTGAGGGTACACTCGGGCTATCCTATCTTATTTCTCTTCTTGTTTCTTTCAAGTTTTAAGTTTATAAATGGAGGATTTATTTTAATGTTACTGTTCTTAAAATATTTTATTTCAATTGTTCATTACTTCTCTTGTAGAGTTTTTCCCTCTTGTTTCCTTTCCTCAGTGGCCTTTTTTTCCCTGTTGGACCCCTTGGGCTTATAGGATCCTGCTTTTCGAACTAGGGCTGTAGATTAGCTAATAATAATTATAATAATAATAATAATAATAATAATAATAAACTGAACAGTGGTGCCAGAGATTAATATCCAGATCAGGGCCAAGGAATTTAAGGGACCGAAAGTTTTTGCCCAAAAAAATTAATAGGAGAGTCAGTAGTTGAAGACCAGACATGCGAACAATACTCGAAATAATGGAGAATGAAAGTATTAAAACATTTTCTCAAGATAGATTGGTCACTGTGAATCTTGAAAGACTTTCAATATACCAATTTTTGTTGTGCAATTGAAGAAGAAACGGACCAGATGTGTTTGTCAAATGTAAATTTGCAATCAAGAATTATCCCTAGAATTAAAAAAAGGGTTTGTAAGAGTAACAATAATTGTAAAGATGATATAGTACTGTTACGAACTGTAGATTGATTGATTGATTTAAAGTTTTTAGGCATCCTGACAGCTAAGGTCATTGACGCCGATAGGAACTGTAGAAATATTTAAAATATCGTTTTATACTTCTCTGCCAATTATTATTACTATTATTATTATTATTATCATTATTATTATTATTATTATTACAGGCTAAGCTACAACCCTAGTTGGAAAAGCAGAATGCTATAAGCCCAGGGGCCCCAATAGGGAAAATAGCCCAGTGAGGAAAGGAAACGAGGAAAAATCAAATATAACAGCAGTAACATCAAAATAAATATTTCCTATAAAAACTTTAACAAAACAAGAGGAAGAGAAATTAGATAGAATAGTGTGCCTGAGTGTACCCTCAAGCTAGAGAACTCTAACCCAGGACAGTGGAAGACCATGGTACAGAGGTTATGGCACTACCTTAAGACTAGAGAACAATGGTTTGATTTTGGAGTGTCCTCATAGAAGAGCTGAAGCGAACGTGTTCTTGACGTCCCAATTTCCCCATTAAACCACAAAAGGTCCCATGACACTCCAAACTCAAGATAGAGTTTGTGTGTGACGTAATTACACTCCAAACTCAAGATAGAGTTTGTGTGTGACGTAATTACACTCCAAACTCAAGATAGAGTTTGTGTGTGACGTAATTACACTCCAAACTGAAGATAGAGTTTGTGTGTGACGTAATTACACTCCAAACTCAAGATAGAGTTTGTGTGTGACGTAATTACACTCCAAACTCAAGATAGAGTTTGTGTGTGACGTAATTACACTCCAAACTCAAGATAGGGCTTGTGTGTGACGTAATTAAACCGGCGTGGTCCACAAGACCCTAATGTGCCTTGGTCATGTCAGTGCCGATGGATATCCGGTGCTGACTCATAGTGTATCGAGTCCCCTGTAAATTTCACAGTCTGGTGACGTGCTGGAGTTTTACTTCCTCCTCGACTTGAATGGAGACTCCAGCCCGGTTTGTTTTCTCTGAGGATCGTAAGGAAGGAGTAGATGTAGTAGTTGTAGTAGTAGTGATATTGTTAGTACTGATAGTATTAGTAGTAGCAGGTTTTACAATTTAACGATCCATGCTTACCTTATCGATTTCTGCAGGATCTTAGGGAAGTAGTAGTTGTAATATTATTACTATTACTACTTGCTAAGCTACAACCCTAGTTAGAAAAGCAGGATGCTATAAGCCCAGAGGCTCCAACAGGGAAAATAACCCAGTGAGGAAAGGAAACAAGGAAAAGTAAACCAAAATAATTCGTATATAAGATATAAAAACATTAACAAAACAAGAGGAAGAGAAATGAGATAGAATAGTGTGCCTAAGTGTACCCTCAAGCAAGAGAACCATAACCCAAGACTGGAAGACCATGGTACAGAGGCTATGGCACTATCCAAGACTAGAGAACAATGGTTTGATTTTGGAGTATCCTTCTTCTAGATCTAGAGGAGCTGCTTATCATAGCTAAAGAGTCTCTTCTACCCTTACCAAGAGGAAAGTAGTCACTGAACAATTAGAGTGCAGTAGATAACCCCTATTATTATTATTATTATTATTATTATTACTTGCTAAGCTACAACCCTAGTTGGAAAAGCAGGATGCTATAAGCCCAGGGGCTCCGACAGGAAAAATAGCTCAGCGAGGAAAGGGAACAAGGAAAAATAAAATATTTTAAGAAGAGCAACAATATTAAAATAAATATCACTTTATAAACTACAAAAACTTTTAACAAGACAAGAGGAAGAGAAATAAGATATAAGATAGAACAGTGTGCCCGAGTGTACCCTCAAGCAAGAGAACTCTAACCCAAGACAGTGGAAGGCCATGGTACAGAGGCTATAGTACTACCCAAGATTAGAGAACAATGGTTTGATTTTTGAGTGTCCTTCTCCTAGAAGAGCTGCTTTCCATAGCTAAAGAGTCTCTTCTACCCTTACCAAGAGGAAAGTAGCCACTGAACAATTACAGTGCAGTAAGAAGAATTGTTTAGTTATCTCAGTGTTGTCAGGTGTATGAGGACAGAGGAAAATCTGTAAAGAATAAGCCAGACTATTCGGTGCATGTGTAGGCAAAGGGAAAATGAACCGTAACCAGAGATAAGGATCCAATGTAGTACTATCTGGCCAGTCAAAAGGCTCCATAACTCTCTAGCAGTAGTATGTCAGCGGGTGGCTGGTGCCCTGGACAACCTACTACCTAGAATAGTAGTAATAGTAATAGTCTTAGAAGTGGTAATAGTATTAATAGTAGCAGGTTTTGCAATTTATTGATCCATGCTTAGCTTATCGATTTCTGCATGTCAACAAAAGTATTATTATTATTACTATTATTATTATTATTATTATTACAAGCTAAGTTACAACCCTAGTTGGAAAAGCAGGATGTTATAAGCCCAAGGGCTCCAAGAGTGAAAAATAGCCCGGTGAAAGTAGGTTGTTTTTGCGTCCCAGTACTTTTCTGTTTAGTTCCGTTTACAAATTTGTTTCTAATTCTTCAGGGCGTTGTAGTATTCATAAAAAAGAGGGTGCTTGTTGTTGTTGTTGTTGTTGTCATTATTATTATTATTATTATTATTATTATTATTATTCGATTTTAGCTTTAATGCTCGCCATATAGACTTCTATTTTACAGAAAGTTTTCATAGGAATGCAATGTGTATTTGGCTATTAATTATTTTTTATAGGCGTATTTAATTGATAATTCCTCCAACCCCCCCTTTCTCTTGGAAACAGCCAACTAGTAAAATATATCAATTTAGGTAGCTACTTAAATGGCTCATACATTGATTTGAATTCTAATATAGGATCGTGTTGGCCCATTGTTAAACGTCCCTGTTTGCTGATATACCGGACTGGGGTTCAAGTCCCGCTAAAGCTCAATATTTTCTAGTAGTGTCTGCAACTTCACCAGCCTTGTGAACTAACGATTGGGGATTTTTAGTGATCAGCAGCCAGTACCTGGTCTTCCTTGGTCATAACTTGGGCGCTGATTATATGTAAATATGGTCTGTCTCTAGGGTATTGTCCTTCTAGCTAGGGCATTATCACTGTCCCTTGTCTCTGCCATTCATGAGTGGCCTTTAAAACATTTTTCTTTCATCCTACCCTACAGACCAAACACCTTAAAATCCTTTTGTTTTGAATTACA
>NC_090769.1:26143929-26146429 GCF_036898095.1 Palaemon carinicauda
GAGAGAGATTTGCAAAACGAACTTAGTTAAAATATCTGTAAATAGTTTAATCCAAGCCCAATATTAGAAGAAAAATGTTAGAGAGAGAGAGAGAATTACAAATAACAAAAAGAAGTAATAATTTCATCAAAGCCTAACAACAGACGCAAAAAGAAGTAATAATTTCATCAAAGCCTAACAACAGACGCAAAAAGAAGTAATAATTTCATCAAAGCCTAACAACAGACGCAAAAGCCCCCCCACCCACCCAAACCCCCCCTCCCACCCTAACCCCCCCCCCCCTCTACCACTACCCCTGCCATCCTTTCCTACACTATCTGTTTGGTTACTGGCCACCAAGTAAGGGTCTGACTCATGATTGGCAAAGGCAAGAAACAGTGACATTACCTTAGCAAGCAAGGCAGTGCCCTAGAGACTGACTATATATCATGTGATTAGCGCCCAAGCCATCTCTCCACCCAAGCTAGGACCAGGGAGGGCCTGGTAATGGCCAAACTTCCCTATCCTTAGCTCACAAGGATGGTGAGGTTGCAGAACGCTATAAGAAACTAATGAGTTTGAACGGGATTCGAACCCCTGTCTGGTGATCACCCGGTAAAGACGTTACCAATAAGGCCATAGCAGCCCTTCTTGGGAATGAGGTGTGCCAGGGTCTCTTGTATCCAACTGTACACCAACAACAAAAAGTCATTAATATACTGTACTGTATGAACGTATGAATGCACACAATACATACCAACTTTTATTAACTGTTTTTGCCATTATAAATCAAACATACACAGGAAATTTGAGTTTGAACCAAATAGAAAGCTCAACCAAGAGAAAGCAGGAAACTTAAGATGCTTGATCACTTTTCCTATAAGATGCCTTTCCTATAAGATGCTTTTCCTATAAGATGATGCATTCTGTTAACGATATTAAACATATGATTAAAATATTTTTTAGATAGATATTCAGGATTATACACAAATAAAAGAAAAATAAATCCACTATCATAAGAAAGTAGGGAAGTTGAAACAATAATTGTTTTGGTATAGGATATTAAATTTATCTAAGATTATTCACAGTTGATTGAAGTTGTAAAAAGTATATCTGAGTTCTTTCATATTCATGAATTATTGAGGATACTAATTATGGAATTTGAAGTCTTAATAAAGGAAGTTCATTTATGAAGTAACTAGACACCTTTGCTTAGTAAGTGTTCAAAGTAGTAAGAGTCTCTCTCTCTCTCTCTCTCTCTCTCTCTCTCTCTCTCTCTCTCTCTCTCTCTCTCTCTCTCTCTCTCTATCTGTGTGTTTCCCACTGACCCACTTTATACCCTGAACTCTAAAATCTTTCCCAGTTATCCAGGTCACGCAAGGTTAAAATGAGAGAGAGAGAGAGAGAGAGAGAGAGAGAGAGAGAGAGAGAGAGAGAGAGAGAGAGAGGTCGTGGAACCCATCGGCATTTTTTAAAATGGTATATGGTATGGCTTTGTCAGGTGTCTCTCTCTCTCTCTCTCTCTCTCTCTCTCTCTCTCTCTCTCTCTCTCTCTCTCTCTCTCTCTCTCTCTCTGTACTTAGAGAATTATAAAATTATGTAGAACTGAGGATAATAGTTGCGAATATTTACGTAAAATGAAATGCTGAGATTGCAAAACAGATTTTATATACGCCATTTCATGTTGAAAAATGTTTAGTGAAATATGCAAGTTTTTTAATTGAATATATTACTATTTTTATTACCTCTAGCTAAGGTACAAATCTATACTCATTTTTTTTAATGAGGCACATTTGCACCGACTCGCAGCGGTGCCCTTTTAGCTCGGAAAAGTTTCCTGCTAACTGATTGTCTAACCAGTCAGCAATCAAGGAACTTCTCCAAGCTAAAAGGGCACTCCTGAGAGTCGGTGCAAATCCGCCTCGCTAAAAAGAATTGAGTATAGTTGGAAAAGCAGGATGCTATAAGCCCAAGTACTCCAACAAGGAAATATAAGAAGGGAAATAAATAACTGTATGGGAAGTAATGAATGATTAATATAAGCTATTTTAAGATCAGTAACAACGTTAGAGACTGATGTCAGTCTATTATTATTATTATTATTATTATTATTATTGGCTAAGCTACAACCCTAGTTGGAAAAGCAGGATGCTATAAGCCCAAAGTCTTATAACGCTGCAGTTTTGAACTTCTGAAGTTCCACCAATCTATGTTTTAGTCCACTCATTTGAAAATATATTTTTTTAATGTTTAAAATTACATTTTTTATGTAATTTAACATACAGTTGAAATCTTACTTTTTTTCTTCTTTTTTTTCCAACGGTGTAGGTTCACATTCAAGATAGAAGAGAGACTCTTTAGCTATGATAAGCAGCTTATCTTCTCTAGTCTCGGGTAGTGCCATAGCCTCTGTATCATGGCCTTCCATTGTCTTGGGGTAGAGTTCTCTAGCTTAAGAGTATACTCGGACACACTATTCTATCCTATTTCTCTTTCAGATTTTTTCAAATTTTTATAGTTT
>NC_090769.1:26148929-26164520 GCF_036898095.1 Palaemon carinicauda
AGTAACAACGTCAAAACAGCGAATAATTATATTATTATTATTATTATTATTATTATTATTACTAGCCAAGCTACAACCCTATGTGGAAAAGCAAGATGCTATAAGCCCAGGGGCTCCAATAGGGAAAAATAGCCCAGTGAGGAAAGGAAATGAGGAAATAAATAAATGATGAGAATAAATTAACAATAAATCATTCTAAAAACAGTAACAACGTCAAAACAGATATGTCCCATACAAATGATTAACAACGTCAAAAACAGATATGTCACATATAAACTGTAAAAAGACTCATGTCAGCCTGGTCAACATTAAAACATTTGCTGCAACTTTTTGGACTAACAAATTTGTTCATATTCTACGGATCTTGTCTTTCTTCAATTTTGTAAACTTATTTCAAATGCATTTCTTTGGATTTTTATTATATAAAAAACGTCTTTTTTAGCGTCAATGGAAAGATAATGGTTTAAAAAGAGGTGCAAATATAGATATATAAACTGACGGTTGAAGTATAGTTACCTACAAACCGACACCAGAGGTCGTTCACCTTCAGGTTTGGTCGGATGTCCGTTGATGACTTTTATTTTTGAGGATTTTATTCTTACGCCTCCTCAATTGTGATAGTTCTATATATTTTTATTCTTAAAGATATATGTTATTTTAAGGAATAGATGGGTCAGTTTCACTAATACTTAAACTAGATAGAGAAAAAAGAATATCGAGAACCAAGCTACGAATAAATAATTTCATCTTTATAGCCTTAAAGAATCTCGAAAACCAAGTTACGAATAAAATAATTTCATCTTTAAAGGTTAGTTTTCGAACTGGTGTGTTTTGTACGACTTTCGTTTGAAAATGAAATAATAACAAAATAATATGTAGACGAGGTTAGCAGCTCACTTGTGACTAACAAGGAGAATGAATGCATACAACCAAAGCTGCGTAGAATGTATAATATAGACCTTGATATAACCTACATCATTCAAAGCGACCGATTGGTGTACGAGAACATTTCGAATGGGATCTAGGAATCTCAAATAATAATCTATGTCTATTTACACCACGCAGTCTTAATATCGACGTATAAAGCAGACAATAAAGAATATAAAACAATTAATAAAGGAAATAATAAAACAGTCAATAAGTAAAAGAATAAAACTCAATAAAGTGACGCTAATAATCTGTCTATTTACACAACGCAGTCTTAATATCGAAGAATAAAGCAGACAATAAAGAATATAAAACAATTAATAAAGAAAATACTAAAATAGTCAATAAGTAAAAGAATAAAACTCAATAAAGTGACGCTAATAATCTATGTCTAACTACATCTCGTAGTCTTAAGATTGAAGTATAAAGCAGCCAATAAAGAATGTAAAACAATTAATAAAGAAAATAATAAAACAGTCAATAAGTAGAAGAATAAAACTCAATAAAGTGACGCTAATAATCTATGTCTATTTACATCTCGTAGTCTTAAGATTGAAGTATAAAGCAGCCAATAAAGAATATAAGACAATTAATAAAGGGAATAATAAAACAGTCAATAAGTAAAAGAATAAAACTCAATAAAGTGACGCTAATAATCTGTCTATTTACATCTCCTCGCAGTCTTAATATCGAAGAATAAAGCAGATAATAAAGAATATAAAACAATTAATAAAGAAAATAATAAAACAGTCAATAAGTAAAAGAATAAAACTCAATAAAGTGACGCTAATAATCTCTCTTAATATCGAAGAATAAAACAATTAATAAAGGGTATAATAAAACAATTAATAAAGGGTATAATAAAACATTCAATAAGTAAAAGAATAAAACTCAATAAAGTGACGCACACTTGTGGCAACACTGCCCAAGTCAAGGCCACGCAGCCACGCTACGAACTCCCGAAGCAGGTGTTTACGGGACCTGCTAGTCTACAACGGTACTATCCGTGTTGATGGACTCTTGGATAGACTAAAAGTATGCGACTGTAGATGGGCACGGGAGGAATTTCCCGTATTCTCCTTATCACAAAAAAAAAAAAAACTTATCTTTATGAGATTTTAAGGTTCTTGTGGGCCTCGGTCTTAAACAGACCGTGGGGTAGACTATTTTGTCCTTTTGGGATTTGAAGTTTCTGGTGGACCTCGGTCTAATGAACGTTAGACCGTGGGGTAGAGGGTTTTGTAGTGCAATGAAAAAAAGGATAAAAAGCTCTTTTATTATTATTATTATTATTATTGATAGTAGGATTTAAGGTTTTATTAACTCTAGCGACCCCTTTCAGGGTATGAGAGTACATTACAAAATATACAAAATTGTAATTTGACTTACAATAATAGTACCAGATGGTAGTAAAAGGAAGCAAAACTACTTCTTTTCACATATCTATACAATACTGTACGTATATCCGTATACCCAAATTTGCCATGTATAATGGGAACATGAGCCCATATGGACTAGATAAAATACTAATATATAACTAAAACTGTTCCATTATTATTGTTACAATTTTTCTAGATTGCACAATTCTGTCTTATTTTCTATTCTAAACAATTGGCTAAACTTTATACTATTTGGTCTAGTGTTGTAATATTTTTTTTATATGCAATTCTCCGAGGCTGCTAAAATAAGGACATTCCTGAGTATAATGGTACTCATTGGCCAGTTCCCGGGTATTACACATTGGGCATGTTTTTGTCCCTTGGGAAGCCGAGTATCCCTTATCAGCAACAGGAAGCCTATTATTATTATTATTATTATTATTATTATTATTATTATTACTTGCTAAGCTACAACCCTAGTTGGAAAAGCAGGATGCTATAAGCCCAGGGTCCCCAATAGGGAAAATAGCTCGTTGAGGAAAGGAAAAAATTGAAAATGAAATATTTTAAGAACAGCAACAACACCAAAACAAATATTTCCTATATAAATTATAAAGATTATTACAAAACAAGAAAGAGAGAAATTAAATAGAACAGTGTGCCTGAGTGTACCCTCAAGGAAGAAAACTCTAATCCAAGACAGTGGAAGACCATGGTACAGAGGCTATGGCACTACCCAAGACTAGAGATCACTGTTTTGATTTTTGAGTGTCCTTCTCCTAGAAGAGCTATTTACCATAGCTAAAGAGTCTCTTCTATCCTTACCAAGAGGAAAGTAGCCTCTGAACAATTACAGTGCAGTAGTTAACCCCTTGGGTGAAGAAAAAATTGTTTGGTAATCTCACTGTTGTCAGGTGTATGAGGAGAGAGGAGAATCTGTAAAGAATATGCCAGACTAAATCTACTGAGATACTTCCAATCATTATAATCCAGTTTGGTTAAATGTTTGCTTAAAGGTTTAAAGGTCGCTCATGAATGGCAGAGGCAAGGGACAGTGACATTGCCCTAGAGACTGACCATACATTATATGATCAGCGCCCAAGCCCCCTCTCCACCCAAGCTAGGACCAGGGAGAGCCAGGCAAATGGCTGCTGATGACTCAACAGATAGACCTATAGGCTCCCCCAAACCCCCCAACCTTAGCTCACAAGGAGGGTAAGGTTGCAGACACTAATGGCACTAACGAGACTGAGCGGGACTCGAACCCCCGCCTGGCAAACACCAGGTAGAGACGTTACGAATCAGGCCACAACAACCTTAAATTAAGCCTAATTCAGTCTTAAATACTTTATAGTTAGAGTATAACCTATTTTCATTAATTTCACATGATAAATTCAGCTTATCTATATCACAAATTCTGAGATCAACACATTTCCTAACCCAATTACTATTAAATTCACATGGGCTGTTCCAGATATTAGATAGACCATACTTGTCTAGAATACTTTTAATTTTTCTACAATCCATTTCGACTTGAATTCATTGCTATTCTTAACAGTAAATACATGGTGTGGGATAACTTATGTTGTTTATCTTGACTGATCCTTATCCAAAAGTTTACCATTCTCTTTTCAATTTTGCTTGTTAAACCAAATTGATCAAGTTCTCCGTAAGCCACTCAATTTTCTGACTTTCTTGATGTGAAGAATACTTTTTAGATACTTTCTATGAAAAATCTCAACCTGGTCTAGCTTTTGGAAACCCCCAAATTTCGCCTCCATATAAAAAGAACTAGGGTGACCAGATGTTCAAAGAGTTCACACTGTATATCCACTGATAAGGACAGTTTTCTGGCCTTTATCAGCAGACTATACATTGCTCTCTAGGCCTGTGTAACCTGTTTATTTAAGGCCTTACAAAATGAACCCTTAAAATTAAAAGTTGTACCTAAATATACATAATCATCCAATCATCCAGTACTTCCAGCTCTGCATTACCAAACATGAAATGAGGATGTGATCTGATTTTGCCTCTGGAAAATATAACTATTTTTGTCTTAGTGGTATTGACTGTTAGGTGCCAGGATTCACAATATTCATACACAGCAGTTATAGCAGTTTGTAAATTTTTAGCTGATTCAGCCATAACAATAGTATCATCAACATACATAAGGACATAGAGTCTTAAAAAACACCTCAACATCGTCATCTCTGAGATTTTTCCTTATTTCAGAAGCACATAAATCAAGTCCTCTGTAGTTTCTACCAACAAATTGTTCAAAATCATTCAAGTACAGAGCAAGTAGAAGAGGCGACAGGTTTTCTCCTTGTCTTACGCCAATATTACATGTAGTAGTAGTAGTAGTATTGACAAAGTTTACAACGGTACTATCCACGTTGATGGACTCTTGGATGGACTAAAGTATGCGACTGTAGATGGGTACGGGAGGAATTTCCTGTAGTCTCCTTATCACAAAAAAACAAAGTTATCTTTTCATCATTTATCTTTTGGGATTTTAAGAATCTTGTGGGCGTCGGTCTAATAAACATTGACCGTAGGGTCGACCATTTGTCTTTTTGGGATTTGAAGCCTCTGGTGGGCCTAGCACGTGGGGTAGAGGTCTTTGAAGTGCAATGCAAAAAGGATTATAAAGCTCTTGTTATTATTATTATTATTATTATTATTATATTATTATTATTAGTAGTAGTAGTAGTAGTAGTAGTAGTAGTAGTAGTAGTAGTAGTAGTAGTAGTAGTATTGAGCAAAGATTCGTATGGAATAAGACGAAGATGCCATCTGATTATAAAACAAGCTTTCACGAGATCAGAATAGAAAGCCGATACGCTAATACACACACACTCACACACACACATACACACACACACACATATATATATATATGTGTGTGTGTGTGTGTGTGTTCTTAAATTTATTTGTGAGTATATTTGTTGCAGTATTTACGTATTTATATGATTCTCAATATGTTCAGCTGGTAATGAATCATTCTATACCTTCTGTATTTGCTCGAAAAGACAATTTCTTATAGTTGGACCTTGATTCCTATCAGACAGAAGAGCATTTCCCCCGCCCCTATAGCTCTCTCTCTCTCTCTCTCTCTCTCTCAGCTGATCAACATATTTATAGTTGGACCTTGATTCCTATCAGACAGAACACTTCCCCAGCCTCTCTCTCTCTCTCTCTCTCTCTCTCTCTCTCCCTCTCTCTCTCTCTCTCTCTCTCTCTCTCTCTCAGCTGATCAACATATTTATAGTTGGACCTTGATTCCTATCAGACAGAAGAGCATTTCCCCCGCCCCTATAGCTCTCTCTCTCTCTCTCTCTCTCTCTCTCTCTCTCTCTCAGCTGATCTAGTTTCCTCGTCTCTTCTTTTGGTTTTCGAGTGGGTCTGTATCCATCAATATTCCAAAACAAACATCTCTTTCAATATCGAAAATGTAATTAACAAATTTATTGTTTTAAAAATTTGGAAACGTCTCTGTCTGGTGATCTGCCGGACTGGGGTTCGAGTTCCGCGCAAGCTCGATAGTTTCTTGTATTGTCTGCAACCTCACCATCCTTGTGAGCTAAGGATGGGGATTTTATGGAGCCTATTTATGCAGATGTATGAAACTGAAACTGAAATTTCAGTTAGGTATAATGCTCTTCATTTTGACTATCCAAGTTAGGGTGAAACTGCAAGGAGAGAGAGAGAGAGAGAGAGAGAGAGAGAGAGAGAGAGAATATGCAGATGTGTAAAACTGAAACTGAAATTTCAGTTAGGTATAATGCTCTTCGTTTTGACTATCCAATTTAGGGTGAAAACTGCAAGGAGAGAGAGAGAGAGAGAGAGAGAGAGAGAGAGAGAATATATATGCAGATGCTTGAAACCGAAAAAACATTTAGTACCTTGATGAATCTTGCGGTAAAAGTTTCCCCGTTCATCTCTACGATGATGACAGTGATGATCTCTCTCTCTCTCTCTCTCTCTCTCTCTCTCTCTCTCTCGAACAGATGGCGGGAAACTGTTCTGCGGTTCGGTGCCATTAACACCAAAGCAAAAAAAAAAAAAAAAATAAGAAGTGTCATTCTCCAATGTAAAGCTCTGCATCTTGCTGCTATGTGAAACTGGATTTCCAGGGATGCTAAAAGTCTCTCTCTCTCTCTCTCTCTCTCTCTCTCTCTCCCCCTTGCAGTTTTCACCCTAAATTGGATAGTCGAAATGAAGAGCAATATACCTAAATGAAATTTCTGTTTCAGTTTCACGCATCTGCATATTCTCTCTCTCTCTCTCTCTCTCTCTCTCTCTCTCTCTCTTGCAGTTTTCGTCCTAAATTGAATAGTCAAAATCTAGAGCAATATACCTAACTGAAATTTCAGCTTCAGTTTCACACATCTGCATATATTCTCTCTCTCTCTCTCTCTCTCTCTCTCTCTCTCTCAGCTGATCTTGTTTCCTTCAGTCTCTTCTTTTGGTTTTCGAGTGGGTATTTATCCATCAATATTTCAAAACAAACATCTCTTTCAATATCGAAAATGTAAATAACAAATTTATTGTTTTGAAAATTTGGAAACGTCTCTGTCTGGTGATCTGCCGGACGGGGGTTCGAGATCCGCTCAACCTCGATAGTTTTTTGTATTGTCTGCAACCTCACCATCCTTGTGAGCTAACGATGGGGATTTTATGGAGCCTATATATGCAGATGTATGAAACTGAAACTGAAATTTCAGTTAGGTATATTGCTCTTCATTTTGACTATCCAATTTAGGGTGAAAACTGCAAGGAGAGAGAGAGAGAGAGAGAGAGAGAGAGAGAGAGAGAGAATATATATATATGCAGATGCTTGAAACCGAAAAACATTTAGTACTTTGATGAATCTTGTGGTAAAAGTTTCCCCGCTCATCTCTACGATGATGACAGTGATGATCTCTCTCTCTCTCTCTCTCTCTCTCTCTCTCTCTCGAACAGATGGCGGGAAACTGTTCTGCGGTTCGGTGCCATTAACACCACAGCCAAAAAAAAAAAAAAAGTGTCATTCTCTAATGTAAAGCTCTGCATCTTGCTGCTATGTGAAACTGGATTTCCAGGGATGCTAAAAGTCTCTCTCTCTCTCTCTCTCTCTCTCTCTCTCTCTCTCTCTCTACTCTTGCAGTTTTCACCCTAAATTGGATAGTCAAAATCTAGAGCAATATACCTAACTGAAATTTCAGCTTCAGTTTCACACATCTGCATATATCCCCCCCCCCCTCTCTCTCTCTCTCTCTCTCTCTCTCTCTCTCTCTCTCTGGCAACAGAAGCGTAAGGGTAGGCATGGCATAACATTTAAAGATTTAAAGACCGCTCATAAATGACATAGGTAAGAGACAGTGGCAATGCCTTAGCTAACAGGACAATGCCCTAGAGACAGACCATACATACATAAGATCAGCGCCCAAGCCCCCTATCCATCCAAGCTAGGACCAGGGAGGGCCTGGTAATGGCTGCTGAGGACTCAGTGGGTAGACATATAGGTTCTTCCAAATCCCAATTCCTTAGCTCACAAAGATGGTTAGGTTGTAGATACTACGTTTCCAATATAGGATACCACAACAGAAGCATGTTAAATGTCCTATCATGCCACAGAGCCGGGTGCTATCGTGGCCACGGAGAGGTCCTAGGGCCCAAAATCCTAAATCCTTCCTCTGAAGTTTTATTCCAGCTGTTACCAAGTTATGGAATGATCTTCCTAATCGGGTAGTTGAATCAGTAGAACTTCAAAAGTTCAAAGTTGGAGCAAATGCTTTTTTGTTGACCAGGCGGACATGAGTCTTTTTATAGTTTATATATGACATATTTGTTTTTTGATGTTGTAATAGTTTATATATGACATATCTGTTTTGACGTTGTTGCCTTTTTTAGAATGATTTATTGTTAATTTGTTCTCTTCATTTATTTATTTCCTTTCCTCACTGGGCTATTTTTCCCTATTGGGGCCCTTGGGCGTATAGCATCTTGCTTTTCCAACTAGGGTTGTAGCTTGGATAGTAATAATAATTATAATAAATGAAGGAATCGTAGATGGATAGGAAACTGGCTAGGTATATAAATTATCTGGACGTTATTTTATGAGAGAAAATCAATATAAAGTAATGGGTGTTAGTGCTTAAGTAGATTCCAAAAGCATACCTTGTAATAAATATTGAACCCCCTGGCCAGGTTAAAATATCCTTTACTTCAGTTTGTTCTTTGAGTTGTAACAAGCTTTATTTGTTCTAAGGCTTTAGTAAGGCTCCAAGTTTCTGGTGCATGAGTTAATACTGGTAGGACCCATTTCATTCAATACTTTTGATTTTAGAGAAAGTGGCATTTTACTTTCATACTCATTTCGTTTATCAAAAGCTCAACATTCCGTGTTTATATATATATATATATATATATATATAGATATATGTGTGTGTGTGTGTGTGTGTGTATTGATCTCATTCATTCACTAGCGTTAACTTTCACTGCACGATTTCCTTCATATCAATTTTACATAAAATTTCTATTCAATTTTAATTATCTGTACAAAATATTAAAAGTGCATTCGCGTGCTTGCAAGCAGAACACTTCAACCAAAGCGTGTTCCTCCTAAGTTAACTGGCGTTGCAAACATCCATTGCAAGTCTCAATGAGCAAACCTCAGGATTTTTTTTACGCGAAGCCATTTTTTTTCTCTTTTTTAATTATCATATAAATTAGTGCGTAACGAACCATTTAGTGGATCTTAAGAACGTAATTAATTTCTTGATGGAAAACCACTTGTAAGGATCGTGACTCGTTGTTTACTTTCTACTTGTGCGATTTCTTCTTCTTCTTCTTCTTCTCTTCTTCTTCTTCTTCTTCTTCTTCTTCTCTCTCTCTCTCTCTCTCTCTCTCTCTCTCTCTCTCTCTCTCTTTTTTGTCTCAGCGAGAAAACCAGCACGACTAAAGTTAATTAACGTTGAGAAAATTCAAGATATTAATCAAATTCATTCAGTGTAGAAGGAACTCTTTAGCTATGATAAGTAGCTCTTCTAGGAGAAGGGTGCTCCAAAATCAAGCAATTGTTCTCTAGTCTTGGGTAATGCCATAGCCTCTGTACTATGGTCTTCCACTGTCTTGGGTTAGAGTTCTCTTGCTTAAGGGTACACTCGGGCACACTATTATATGTTATTTTTCTTTCTCCTGTTTCGTTAAAGTGTTTATAGTATGTATAGAAAATATTTATATTAATGTTGTTACTGTTCGTAGATTATTTTATTTTTCCTTTTTTTCCTTTCCTCACTGGGCTATTTAGCATCGTGTTTTTCCAACTAGGGTTGTAGCTTAGCAGGTAATATTAATAATGATAATGATGATAATAATAATAATGATAATTAACAATTAGTATAAAATATTTTAAGTATATTTTAATTTTGAGCATCGTTTATGACAAGGAAGAGCAGATGGTCTAACTACACTCAAAAAAAAAAAAGAAAAAAAAAAAGAGCCACTATTTATAAACAATGGTATAAACAATGTTGTAGTATTGAATTTACAATTCTAAACAAACACCCAGTGACCGCGAGTAGTGTGTTACTGTGCCGTAATTAGTGCATGTATTGCAAGAAGAGATTGCTCATGCAATGTACGAACAAACGAACATATTCTATCAATAACTTCAGTGAGGATTACAGCGTATGGTGTGCGTGCAATTTGTACCATCTAACGTGGGGATGATCTTCCTAATCAAGCAATAACCTATTTTTTTATAAGAATACCTTCAAAATAACCTGTTTTTTTTTATAAGAATATCTTCAAAGTAACCTGGTTTTTTATAAGAATTTCTTCAAAATAACCTGTTTTTTATAAGTACATCTCAAAATAACCTGTTTTTTTTATAAGAACATCTTCAAATAACCTGTTTTTTATAAGAACATCTTCAAATAACCTGTTTTTAGTAAGAATATCTTCAGTTGGATCGGTGGAACTTAAAATGTTCAAATTTGCAGCGAATGATTCTAACAGGGAATTAGGGGTACCATAGTTGTTAGAGAACTATCAGATAAGATCCAAGAAAGTAGACTGAGATGGTATGGTCATGTCATAAGAGATGAACGGTATACTGGGAGGAGAGTGGTGGAAATAGGGTACAGGGAACGAGGAGAGGGAGACCAAAGCGAAGGTGGATGGACTGTATCAAGGATGACCTTCGATCAAAGGGATTAACCGGTGATGAAGTGTGGGACGGAGGTAGATGGAGAACGCTGGCCAGAAACATCGACCCCACATAGAAGTGGGAAAAGATGTAGACAAAGAAGAAGAAGAAGTAGAATTATGGGACAGAGCTAGATGAAGAGCGCTGGCCAGAAACATCGACCCCACATAGAAGTGGGAAAAGATGCAGACAAAGAAGAAGAAGAATTGCCTTACTTATTTGCATTTATTTTTTATCTTGAATATTCATAAATTTGCGCTCATGCAAAGACTCATAAATTTTATAAGGATGAGTAAAACGAACCATATTTTTAAAGTTTATTTCTAATTTAGTCAATTCAGAATTGATAACAGTTCTCCTTTATATAATTATTTTCCTTTACAGAAAGTAAACAATGTTGTTTAAAATAAAACTAAATTAATATAATAAAACTTCCCATCCTACATTTAGGTAACTGTTAAAATAAACCTTACCAAAATAAATAATTACATGTTTTGCACACGAATGAGACTAATCTATAACATCAAATGATTTAGATTCATTTTAAAATGAAGTGTTCCTACAGCTTTTAAACCTGACTGAAGATTCCTTCAGAGCACTCTAAACTCATCCTTAACGAAGGACTTTCTTCCATAGACGATGACAGACTTGTTAATCCTTAAACTTCTTCCTCTCCAGAGAGAGACCATTCTCATCTCCTCCGTCACATTTCGAATGGTCACGGGCCTGCTTCCTATATCCAGCTCAAGCCCCGTCAGGTTAGTTTTCTGCACATGGAAGAACAAGTCGTGGTACAGTAGTTCTGGAACGGCACTGGATTCCCGTCCATTGAGGGCCACTTTCATATGAATTTCACTCTTCTTGTATCCTAATTCTCTGTAGATTTCTTGATTCTCTTTTGTTTTGTCTTCCTTCTTCTGGACTGCATAGCCGGAATATATACAAGTTTCATCCTCAGAAGGGAGAACTTCAACAAAGCCGTTGTTCTGTAAAACTTCTAACCTTGGGGTTATGGCTGGATAGAAATCAGTTTCCAGTTCTTCTTCCTCCCATTTCACGTTGGGATTTGGGAGCACTCCTATGAGGTCACGATTCTCCCAATGTCCGAGACCCTTTCAGTGAAATGGCCCTCTGGGAATTTCCTCCGGGTCAACAACCCGATCTTAAGAACTTTTTCGTCTCGTTCCTCACTGTCATATTTCCATCTCGGTGTTTCCTTCCATCTCGGTGTTTCCTTCCATCTCGGTGTTTCTTTTGACCATCTTTGGAACTTCTTCTCTTTCTTCCCGCCGCCATGGAAGCAGATTTGCCTCTTGAGGTGACTGTAGAGTCCGGGTTTCGTTTCGCTTTAGGAGTTTTGTTATGGACAATTCGTCCACCTGTTGTGAAGTTCACACCGGGTTCGCCAGAACTTTGAGGTCCTTTCTGGATTCCGAGGATGGACCCAGTCCTTGACTTTCGGCGACGCAGGATCTTCACGAGGATTGCCATCATCATGATCAGTAGGAGAAGGACGGAGAGTGCTAAGATCACTTTGGGATGCTTCATCTTCCATTCTTCCGTGGTTCCAGCATCATTGGTCACCAGTCCTTCAGCTTTATCAATCAACTCCAAGTCTCCTCAGAAGCGTTGGCTATTTCTAATATAAACTTGAACATTTTGGTTTTGTTAAGCTTGTAAGGGGGCTGCTCTGTTATATAGCGTTGAATGGTATGAAAAATGTAAAAAAAAAAAAATAATCATCTTTTATGATCACAAATATTGAGAAAGATTAGGGGAAAAATATCAATTTATTTAATTTCAAATCCTTTATTAAAAAATGATGAAAATAAGATAACGATTTGTTCTCGTTCTGTTAAACTCTCTCTCTCTCTCTCTCTCTCTCTCTCTCTCTCTATATATACTATATATATACACATCTGTATATATACACTTATGTGTATGTATATAAATACATATATGTATATGGATATATATGTGTGTGTGTATGTGTATAAATACGTATATATGTATATAGATATATATATGTATATATATACACAAACACACACCGCCTCATTAAAAGCATGTCAAATACAAAACATATATATACTGTATATATATATATATATATATATATCTATCTATATATATATGTATATATATATGTATATATAAATACACATACAATATGTATATATTTATACACACACACACACACACATATATATATATATATATACAGACACAGTACATCTCACTCATCAAAAGCATGTCAAATACAAAACATACATTCATTTCTGACATTCACACTAAACTTACTGAACAATAAAACCATCTAAAATCTCCCTTTAACGCTTACTATGTCTTCCTTTCTTTGTTTCTTTCTTCCTTTCAATTAGTCCTATTGACCAGCCACAAGAAATATTCATCTTTTCACTTATGCTAAGCCTTTATCATTACTAGTTATTATTACACTTCTCACATTTTCTGTTATGCTTACATTATTATTATTATTATTATTGTTATTATTATTATTATTATTATTATTATTATTATTATTATTATTATTATTATTAGTATTGTTGTTATTGTTATTGTTATTTTCGTTATTATTATTATTATTATTATCAGTATTATTATTATTAAGTTTTGGTTTTATTATTATTAAGTTTTGGTTTTATTATTGTTATTATGTTTTATTATTATTATTATCATCATCATGGTTATTGATATAATTATCAAATTTTCACTACAAGAATAATAATGATGATAATTAAATAATTATAATTATTATTGTTATTATTATTATTATTATTATTAATGATATTATTATTATCATCATTATCATGAGAGCAAAGGTGGAAACAAAGTATAAGCACATCTTTTTTTATATCTTCAAAAGACAATTCTTTTACTAATTGTTGTGGTTTAATAACTTTCCTCCACGATCTGTCATCTCCATCGAAGTTTGAAAGGGGGGAGGGGGGGGGGGGTTTGCTGAAGAGCTTCGTGGCTTGTAATGTCCACTGAAGCCTAGCCAGAAGTGTACCAGTATATACAGTTGAAGATTTATGACCAAATTTTCCTTTAAGTCGAATGGTAGATAATGGAAGGAAAGTTTTAAACTTGTAATCAACTGTTTGTTTAGTGTATGCTGATATTTACTTATGCATACATACACACACACACATGTATATATATATATATACATATTATATATATATATATATACATTTGTATTTATACTTGCTATTATTAAAATATTTTAACTCAAATTACGCATCTCGTTAGATTTTCTTTTTTCTTTTTTTCATTTGCTTTAAAATTTGCATATCTAATATGTACTGTATGTATGTATGTATATATATATATATATATATGTATATGCATATTTATATATATATATATATTTATATGTATATATATATATATATATAAATATATATATATATATTTATATATATATACACACATATATATATATACAGTATATATATATATATACAGTATATATATATATATACATATATATACATATATATATACAGTATATATATATATATATATATTACACATATATCTGTGTGTTTTACAAAGCTCGCATTTATTGATTCGTAGTACGTTTTATATTTTACGAATCTGCTGCACCTGTCAATTTTCATAGCGTATAAAGTGCAGTGCAAGAAGAAGAAGAAGGAGGGAGGAGGAGGAGGAGGAGGAGGAGAGAAGGGAGGAGGAGGAGGAGGAGGAGGAGGAGGAGGAGGAGGAGGAGGAATCTGTCAAATCGAGTGTCGGCAGAGTATCTCACCCACTTACCTACATAAGATCAGACCGCGAGCCACCAGAAAACTGCTGTCTTCAATTCTCGTTTTCACTCTTTTAAGCTGAAGTAATGGTTGACTTTCTTCCTTCAAGATGCGCCCTAAAAAGTCTACCGTCACGCATATCAGTTTCCTCCGTCAGGCTTCAACAGAGCGTCGTAGATTCTTTACTTTATATAGATAACGTAAGTCATGATCGCTTGGTTAGAGCTAGCCCGCGCGGTGCCTGATACAGGGTTACCAGGTTTTCTAAGTGAGAAAAGGCCAACTTCTGATCAACTGCAAATTTAAAAGGCCAACCCCTTAGTAAAAAAAAGGTCAAAAGTATAGCATTTAAGGCCAACCTTTTTTTTTATGATATTGCTAAAGTCTAACCAATTTCTAAAAAGCCCAAATTTGAAGTTTTTAACCTGAAAAAAAGGCCAAACTGGCAACCCTGGCCTGATACCAGCCGGTAGAAGCTTTCCCTTTTCTTGAGGTCTCGAGTGCTTGCAAGAAGGTGAACGCATCTGCCTTCTCGTGATTGCACCAGCCATTTGTAATAGAGGCAGTTGAGTTAAAGCCGTTTTCATTTGCGGTCTTGTGTTCATTAGGAGTTCCTTCGTGAGAAAGTGCATTTTGGGGAAAAAGTTTGCTTTCATATTTAGAGGATCATGATTATGTGTTTTCCTTGATGATAGTTTTTTTTTTTTTTTTTAAATATTTGTATGTTTTTTCGTTTCTCATTCCATACTAGACAGATCTTATTTATTGGATAAACAATTATCAAGATCGTTTTAGTATAATAGGTAAACAGCTTTCAAGATTTTGTAACTGGGCATCTAGAAATTGTCAATATCTTATATTGTTACGTATTATTTTTTCAGTTTTTTTTTTTTTTTTTTTTTGAGCAGCTATCAAGACCCTTTTAGTGTATATATATATACTATATATAATAATATATATAATATATATATATATATATTATATAATATATATAATATATATATATATATATATATAGAGAGAGAGAGAGAGAGAGAGAGAGAGAGAGAAATTGTCAATATCTTATATGTTACTTTTTTTTTTTTTTTTTTTTTTTTTTGAACAGCTATCAAGATCCTTCTAGTGTAATAGGTGATCAGCTCTCAAGTTTTCTGTTAATTGATATATAGAAATTATCAATATATTTTATTGTTGCATCGTAACCATTTTACACGTTCGCTTTTACTACGTTAGGTATTAATTTTTTTTTAAATTGTTATGATCCTTTTAGTATATTGGATAAAGAAATTTCAAGATGCTCAGA
>NC_090769.1:26175020-26180020 GCF_036898095.1 Palaemon carinicauda
AGATTGAAGTGAAGTTTCCCTCTAAAGGTACTTTTGATGTGAAAGTTCCTCGTGGTGGAAAGGAAGATGGAAGTGAAGTTTCCCTCTAAAGGTACTTTTGATATGAAAGTTTCTCGTGGTGGAAAGGAAGATGGAAGTGAAGTTTCCCTCTAAAGGTACCTTTGATATGAAAGTTTCTCGTGGTGGAAAGGAAGATGGAAGTGAAGTTTCCCTCTAAAGGTACCTTTGATATGAAAGTTTCTCGTGGTGGAAAGGAAGATGGAAGTGAAGTTTCCCTCTAAAGGTACCTTTGATATGAAAGTTTCTCGTGGTGGAAAGGAAGATGGAAGTGAAGTTTCCCTCTAAAGGTACCTTTGATATGAAAGTTTCTCGTGGTGGAAAGGAAGATGGAAGTGAAGTTTCCCTCTAAAGGTACCTTTGATATGAAAGTTTCTCGTGGTGGAAAGGAAGATGGAAGTGAAGTTTCCCTCTAAAGGTACCTTTGATATGAAAGTTTCTCGTGGTGGAAAGGAAGATGGAAGTGAAGTTTCCCTCTAAAGGTACCTTTGATATGAAAGTTTCTCGTGGTGGAAAGGAAGATGGAAGTGAAGTTTCCCTCTAAAGGTACCTTTGATATGAAAGTTTCTCGTGGTGGAAAGGAAGATGGAAGTGAAGTTTCACTCTAAAGGTACCTTTGATATGACAGTTCCTCTTGGTGGAAAGGAAATTGGAAGTGAAGTTTCCCTCTAAAGGTACCTTTAATATGAAAGTTTCTCGTGGTGGAAAGGAAGATGGGGAGTGAAGTTTCACTCTAAAGGTACCTTTGATATGAAAGTTCCTCTTGGTGGAAAGGAAGATGGGGTGTGAAGTTTCCCTCTAAAGGTACCTTTGATATGAAAGTTTCTCGTGGTGGAAAGGAAGATGGGGAGTGAAGTTTCACTCTAAAGGTACTTTTGATGTGAAAGTTCCTCGTGGTGGAAAGGAAGATGGAAGTGAAGTTTCCCTCTAAAGATACTTTTGATATGAAAGTTTCTCGTGGTGGAAAGGAAGATGGGGAGTGAAGTTTCACTCTAAAGGTACCTTTGATATGAAAGTTCCTCTTGGTGGAAAGGAAGATGGGGTGTGAAGTTTCCCTCTAAAGGTACCTTTGATATGAAAGTTTCTCGTGGTGGAAAGGAAGATGGGGAGTGAAGTTTCACTCTAAAGGTACTTTTGATGTGAAAGTTCCTCGTGGTGGAAAGGAAGATGGAAGTGAAGTTTCCCTCTAAAGATACTTTTGATATGAAAGTTTCTCGTGGTGGAAAGGAAGATGGGGAGTGAAGTTTCACTCTAAAGGTACCTTTGATATGAAAGTTCCTCGTGGTGGAAAGGAAATTGGAAGTGAAGTTTCCCTCTAAAGGTACCTTTGATATGAAAGTTTCTCGTGGTGGAAAGGAAGATGGGGAGTGAAGTTTCACTCTAAAGGTACCTTTGATATGAAAGTTCCTCGTGGTGGAAAGGAAATTGGAAGTGAAGTTTCCCTCTAAAGGTACCTTTGATATGAAAGTTTCTCGTGGTGGAAAGGAAGATGGGGAGTGAAGTTTCACTCTAAAGGTACTTTTGATGTGAAAATTCCTCGTGGTGGAAAGGAAATTGGAAGTGAAAACTGGTACAGATTTTAAGTCTTTAATCAAAGTTCTTGAGAAAAAGCTCTGTGGGTTTAGACTTATGGTTAAAGCATTAATTCAGACTTGGTAACATTCTTCTTTTTTTACGCTCATTATAAGAGAAATGTTTTTAAGTCTTTAATCATAGTTCTTGAGAAAAATCTCTGTGGGTTTAGACTTTGAGTATAAGCATTAATTCAGACTTGGTAACATTTCTCTGTTTACGCTCAATATAAGAGAAATGTTTTTAAGTCTTTAATCACGGTTCTTGAGAAAAAGCTCTTTGGGTTTAGACTTTGAGTATAAGCATTAATTCAGACTTGGTAACATTCTTTTTTTTTACGCTCAACATAAGTGAGATGTTTTTAAGTCTTTAATCATAGTTCTTGAGAAAAAGCTGTGGGTTTAGACTTGAGTATAGGCATTAAATCAGACTTGGTAACATTCTTCTTTTTTTTTACGCTCAATATAAGAGAAATGTTTTTAAGTCTTTAATCACAGTTCTTGAGAAAAAGTACTGTGGGTTTAGACTTTGAGTATAAGCATTAATTCAGACTTGGTAATATTCTTCTTTTTTTTACGCTCAATATAAGAGAAATGTTTTTAAGTCTTTAATCAAAGTTCTTGAGAAAAAGCTCTTTGGGTTTAGACTTGAGATAAGCATTAATTCAGACTTGGTAACAATCTTTTCTTTTTACGCTCAATATAAGAGAAATGTTTTTAAGTCTTTAATCACAGTTCTTGAGAAAAAGCTCTGTGGGTTTAGACTTTTGAGTATAAGCATTAATTCAGACTTGGTAACATTCTTTTTTACGCTCAATATAAGAGAAATGTTTGTAAGTCTTTAATCGCAGTTCTTGAGAAAAAGCTCTGTGGGGTTAGACTTTGAGTATAAGCATTAATTCAGACTTGGTAACATTCTTTTTTACGCTCAATATAAGAGAAATGTTTGTAAGTCTTTAATCACAGTTCTTGAGAAAAAGCTCTGTGGGGTTAGACTTTGAGTATAAGCATTAATTCAGACTTGGTAACATTCTTTTTTACGCTCAATATAAGCGAAATGTTTTTAAGTCTTTAATCACAGTTCTTGAGAAAAAGCTCTGTGGGGTTAGACTTTGAGTATAAGCATTAATTCAGACTTGGTAACATTCTTTTTTACGCTCAATATAAGAAAAATGTTTTTAAGTCTTTAATCACAGTTCTTGGGAAAAATCTTTGTGGGTTTAGACTTTGAGTATAAGCATTAATTCAGACTTGGTAACAATCTTCTTTTTTTACGCTCAATATAAGAGAAATGTTTTTAAGTCTTTAATCATAGTTTCTTGAGAAAAAGCTCTGTGGGTTTAGACTTGAGTATAAGTATTAATTCAGACTTGGTAACAATCTTTTTTTTTTACGCTCAATATAAGAAATGTTTTTAAGTCTTTAATCATAGTTCTTGAGAAAAAGCACTGTGGGTTTAGACTTTGAGTATAAGCATTAATTCAGACTTGGTAACATTTCTTTTTTTTACGCTCAATATAAGAGAAATGTTTAGTGTACGATTTCACATTGCAATGAGCACTATTATATCTGAAGGGGAATGCGAAATAGCAGTTTCCCATTTCATTCCACTAAGCTGATATCATGGGAAGAGAAAGCTCTTGTTGGATTTTAGAAGTTGGACGTGATACTGTTATTGATACCTTGCGAACTTCCGATATTGTTTTTTAAACTTCACTTTGATTTATTAACAGGAAAGTGTTTCCAAATCTAAGTTAGTCAGTGATTTTGTAACTGAACTTTCAACTGTAACAGCAAACCAGGTATAATTCGATACACTTTACAGTGTACTCTTTTTAGACTGTACTTGAAGTGGGAACATTAAGTGCTGAAAAATGTCAGGAAATTCCGATTTCAGTCAATTTCGTTCTGCCGTAAAGATTCCGATGATGGACTGACTAATATAGGAGGCATAATAGATACACTAGTTCTGATGATTGTGGATTTCAGCTTGATGCACAAAATTTGATTCTAACTCACCAGTCACCCGTTTAGATACTACCGCTTACCTTATTGCCTTATTTTATGTTTGGGTTCCCCCAGGTCCCTCAGTGTGAGGCTCCTTGTATAACCACCAGAGAGTTGCTAATGCATCTTCCGGTGTATTTTGCATCTTCCAGTCTTGGATGGTCTGAGAGAGAGAGAGAGAGAGAGAGAGAGAGAGAGAGAGAGAGAGAGCCTTACCTTATTGCCTTATTCTATGTTTGGGTTCCCCCAGGTCCCTCAGTGTGAGGCACCTTGTATATCCACCAGAGAGTTGCTAATGCATCTTCCAGGCTTGGATGGTCTGAGAGAGAGAGAGAGAGAGAGAGAGAGAGAGAGAGAGAGAGCCTTACCTTATTGCCTTACATTATGTTTGGGTTCCCCCAGATCCCTCAGTGTGAGGCACCTTGTATATCCACCAGAGAGTTGCTAATGCATCTTCCGGTGTATTTTGCATCTTCCAGTCTTGGATGGTCTGGGATGCATCTTAGGTATTTATCGAGCTTATTCTTAAACACATCTACGCTCACTCCTGAAATGTTTCTTAGATGAGCTGGCAGCGCATTAAATAGTCGCTGCATTATCGATGCTGGTGCGTAGTGGATTAATGTCCTGTGCGCCTTCCTTAGTTTTCCTGGTATATTTTTTGGCACTATTAATCTACCTTGGCTTGCTCTTTCTGATATTTTTAGCTCCATGATGTTTTCAGTAATTCCTTCTATTTGCTTCCATGCTTGTATTATCATGTAGCGTTCTCTTCTCCTTTCTAGACTGTATAGTTTTGAAAATTGCAGTCTTTCCCAGTAGTCAAGGTCCCTAACTTCTTCTATTTTAGCAGTATAGGACCTTTGTACACTCTCTATTTGTGCAATATCCTTTTGGTAGTGTGGGTACCATATCACATTGCAATACTCGAGTGTACTACGTACATAAGTTTTGTAAAGCATCATCATGTGTTCAGCTTTTCTTGTTTTAAAGTGTCTGAATAACATTCCCATTTTTGCTTTACATTTAGCTTTACATTTAGTGTTCTCACATAATACATGTGACAACACTAAAATAACCGAAAAAATCTTATTCACAGAAGGAGTTAACTACTTCACTGTAGTTGTTTAGTGGGCATCTTAATTTGGTAAGGGTAGAAGAGACTCATTAGTTATGGTAAACAGCTCTTCTTTAAGGACACTGAAAAATCAAACCATTGTTCTCTAGTCGGGGGTGGTGCTATAGCCTCTGTACCATGGTCTTCCATTGGCATACGTTAGAGTTCTCTTGCTTGAGGGTACACTCGGGCACACTATTCTAATTTCTCTGCCTCTTGTTTTGTTACAGTGTTCATATTTTATATAG
>NC_090769.1:26190020-26193617 GCF_036898095.1 Palaemon carinicauda
CCTTATTAAAGCCTTAGAACAAACCTAGTTACAATTCAAAGAGCTGTAGAAAGAATAATGATGGGAATAACACAAAAAAGAAAAGAGAGAAATAAAAAAAATAGCAACATGGATACGTGAGCAAACTAAAGTAGAGGATAATTCTAGCAACATGTAGTAAGAAAAAGAATTGGACATGGGCAGGACATATAATGAAAAAGACAGACAATAGATGAACAATAAAAATAACAGAATTGATCCCTAGATATTGTAAAAGCCGCATGGAAAGAAAATGAGTTGAAATTCCTAATTAAACTAGTCATACCATTTCTTCTTCCCTGCGTTATACATTACCCGTTGCTTTACTTAAAAGATATAGTTGAATCAGTAGAACTTCAAAAGTTCAAAGTTGCAGCAAATGTTTTTATGTTTAACAGACTGACATAAGTCTTTTTTATAGTTTATATATGACATATCTGTTTTGACGTTGTTACTGTTTTTAGAATGATTTATTGTTAATTTGTTCTCATCATTTATTTATTTCCTTATTTCCTTTCCACACTGGGCTATTTTTCACTATTGGAGCACTTGGGCTTATAGCATCTTGCTTTTCCAACAAGGGTTGTAGCTTAGCTAATAATAATAATAATAATAATAATAATAATAATAATAATAATAATTAGTAATGAAATCCGTAAAGAAATTGGACCAGGGCCTCTCGCGTGAATCCACTGGTGGGACTTCCGGTTGCTGAACGCTACACGTGACGCGTGACTCGGGTCAGCGTCACGGCGAAACGTGACCACGAAATCTCTCGCCCACCACAAAAGATGAATCGACACTCGATGAGTTGAAGTTTTCGATGGGCGTGATTCGATTGTTTCAATTTATGGCCTTTATAAAAAAAAAATCCTGTGTGGCAATTTTCCATTTAAGTTAAGGAAAAAAATAAATTCATAGAGGAGGGAATATTTAAGTTAACAAAAAAAATAAAGTCGTAGTGGAGGGAATATTACCGTCGCTAGTGTACGCGACCCGGCAAAAGTGACGGTTAAATATTTAGATAGATACGCACGTAAACGCAACCCCCCCCCCCCCCTCTAACCATGGTATGACTACACCCTCCTCCCTCCAATCCGATGGACGGGAAAGCTGAGCCTGACCAAAAGGAAATATAATTTATATATATATATATATATATATAGACACATATATATATATGTATATTATATATATATATATATATATGTATATATACACATGTATATATGTGTGTATGTATATATCTCTATCTATCTATCTATCTATCTATATATATATATATATATATATAGCTTAACACTTGCTCTTTATTCTCTCTGGGCACAAAATGTTTATCAGTAACTCGAAATCACTTTTACAATATAATTGTCAGTCTGACATTTTAGTTTAATCCGGCGTTTGAATAAAATTAATTGAATTGAAAAGGTTTTAAGTGTTTATTATCATCTCGGTATTTTATTTGTTAATATATTTATGTTATTTCTTTTTTATGGTCCTTTGTCTGTCTTCATTTGCATTTGATTAATTAAAAAGAACTTCGTTTTCTCAAATTGTCATTGGAATAGATAGGTTGTTAGTATTATATATATATATATATAGGCTATATATATATATAGGCTATATATATATATAGGCTATATATATATATATATATATATACACATGTTTTCCCTCTTTTATATTGCCTGTGGTATTTTTGTTCTTTGTGCTCTGATTATTATTATTATTGTTATTTTTATTATTATTATTATTATTATTATTATTATTTTCTAAACTACATCCTTAGTTGGAAAAGCAGGATGCTATAAGCCCAAGGGCTCCAATAGGGAAAAAATAGCCTAGTGAGGAGAGGAAATGATGAAGTAAACTATCTCCCTGAAGTCATGAACAATTAAAATAAAATATTTTAAAAACAGTAACAGCATTAAAATAGCTCTTTCATATATGAATGATCAAAACTTAAAAAAGAGAAATAATGTAGAATAGTGTGCCCGAGTATACCCTCAAGCAAGAGATATCTACCCCAAGCAGAGGAAGACCATGGTACAGAGGTTATGGCACTACTCAAGACTAGAGAACAATGGTTTGATTTTGGAGCGCCCTTCTAGAAGAGCTGCTCACCATAGCTAAAGAGTCTCTTCTACCCGTACCAAGAGGAAAGTAGCCACTGAGCAATGACATTGCAGTAGTTAACGTTTTGAGTGAAGAGGAATTAATTGGTACTCTCAAGTGTTGTCAGTGTATGTACAGATAAGAATGAGCAAAGAATAGGCCAGACTATTCGGTGTATAAGTAGGTAAAGAAAAAATGAGACGTAACCAGAGAGAGGGATCAAAATGTAGTACTGTCTGGCAGTCAAAGGACCCAATAACAAATCTTTCATAATATGTAAACTATAAAAAGAGAGATGACAGCAGCCTGTTCAATATAACATTCGCTGCAAGTGTGAACTTTTTATTTAGTTTATCAATTCTCCATCAACTCATGTTAATACACACTTTTAGATTGATTGATTGATTCATTCAAAGGTTCCTGCCATCCTTACATCTAAGGTAATTGACGCCGAGACTCCAAAAATGATAAGGATAAGGATAAGGATAGGGAAGTTGGGAATATGGGGGAAGGAACAGTACCCCTGGATACAATCCAGTTTATAGCCCGAAGGCAATGTACTCGGGATGGGAAAAGGATAAGGAAAGAGGGAGAGAGGGAAATACAGAAAAGAATAAAAAGAGAGGGGGCAGACCCTCTTGCGATGTTAGATATGATTAGAAGCTTTTTTTTTTTTTTTTTTTTTTTTTTTTTTTTAAGCCCTGTTGTAGGAGTATCTCTGTCTGACAACTATTTTGAAGGTTAAAGAAAGTTAAGATGTAGGACCAATTTATGATGTTCCTAATATGATTATAAGAATAATTTAAAGTTGTTTATTTTCACCTTTCATTTGCAGAGATTCTACCTATTCATGTTATTTATCTTCTTTTGTTTTCATTACAAAATCCTCCTATTTATGCTATTACAGTATTCTCTTTTGTATTTTATTACAAATTCCACCTATTTATGCTATCACAGTATTCTCTTTTGTATTTTTAATTACAAATCCTCCTATTTATGCTATTACAGTATTTCTTTTGTATTTTAATTACAAATTCCTCCTATTTATGCTATTACAGTATTCTCTTTTGTATTTTAATTACAAAATCCTCCCTATTTATGCTATTACAAGTATTCTCTTTTGTATTTTTAATCACAAAATCACTCCTATTTATGCTATTACAGTATTCTCTTTTGTATTTCAAGTACAAATGCCTCCTATTTATGCTATTACAGTATTCTCTTTTGTATTTCAAGTACAAAATCCTCCTATTATGCTATTACAGTATTCTCTTTTGTATTTCAAAGGTAGCGGGGAGCAGGCGAGGCTGTAATATGGTTACTTCACCATGTTTGGTTTCTTTCTGCTGCTCTCGGCTGCTGCAGGTAAGACTTACATTATTTCATACAATAAGAATGAGAGAGAGAGAGAGAGAGAAGAGAGAGAGAGAGAGAGAGGAGGTGAAATGATGAATGCAGAAATAT
>NC_090769.1:26199117-26206617 GCF_036898095.1 Palaemon carinicauda
GAAAATCTGGCAACCCTGCTCTCGCCCACCACAAAAGATGAATCGACATTCGATGAGTTGAAGTTTTCATTGGGCGTTTTTCGATTGTTTCAATTTGTGGCCTTTATAAAAAAAAAAAAAAAAAAAAAAATCCTGTGTGGCAATTTTCCATTTAAGTTAACGAAAAAATAAATTCATAGAGGAGGTACTATTACTGTCACTAGTGTACACGACCCGGCAAAAGTGACGGTTAAATATTTAGATAGATACGCACGCACACGCAACCCCCCCCCCCTCTAACCATGGTATGACTACACTCTCCTCCCTCCAATCCGATGGACGGGGAAAGCTGAGCCTGACCAAAAGGAAATATAATTTATATATATATATATATATATATATATATATATATATATATATATATATATATATATATATATATATATATATACATATATATGTATATATATTATATATATATATATATACATATATATATATACATATATATATATATATATATATATATATATATACAGTATATATATATATATATATATATATATATATATATATATATATATATATATAATTTATATATATATATATACACACATATATATATGTATATATATTATATATATACATATATATATACATATATATATATATATATATATATATATATATATGTATATACATATATATATATATATATATATATATATATATATATATATATATATATATATATACATGTATATATGTGTATGTATATATCTCTATCTCTATCTATCTATCTATCCATATATATATATATATATATATATGTGTGTATATAATATATATATATATATATATATATATATATATATATATACATATATATATATATATATATATATATATATATATATATATATATATATATATATATATATAGCCTAACACTTGTTCTTTATTCTCACTGGGCACAAAATATTTATCAGTAACTCTAAATCACGTTTAGAATATAATTGTCAGTCTGACATTTTAGTTTAATCCTGCATTTGATTAAAATGAATTGAATTGGAAAGGTTTTAAGTGTTTCTTTTCATCTAGGTATTTTATTTGTTTATATATTTATGTTATTATTTTGTTATGGTCCTTCTGTCTGTAACTTGGTTTTCTCAAGTAGTTATTTTTTCTTGTAAGTCAAAACTGTCATTGGAATAGGTAGGTTGTTAGTATCTTGTTGATATATACAAGTTTTCCAATTTTTATATTGCCTGTGGTATTTTAGTTCTTTTGTGCTCTGATTATTATTATTATTATTATTATTATTATTATTATTATTATTATTATTGTTTTTATTATTATTATTATTATTATTATTATTATTATTATTATTATTGTTTTTATTATTATTATTATTAATATTATTATCATTTTTATTATTAGTAGTAATATTTTTATTATTATTTTCTAAACTACATCCGTTGTTGGAAAAGCAGGATGCTATAAGCCCAAGGGCTCCAACAGGGAAAAATAACATAGTGAGGAAAGGAAATGAGGAAATAAACGATATGAAAAATAGTGAACAATTAAAATGAAATATTTAAAAAACAGTAACATCATCAAAATAGATCTCTCATATATAAACTAAAAAAAAAAAAAAAAAAACAAGAGGAAGATAAATAAGGCACAATAGTGCGGCCGAATGTACCCTCAAGCAAGAGAACTTTAACCCAAGATAGTGGAAGATCATGGTACAGTGGCTATGGCACTACCTAAGACTAGAGAACAATGGTTTGATTTTGGAGCGTCCTTCTCCTAGAAGAGCTGCTTACCATAGCTAAAGAGTCTCTTCTACCCGTACCAAGAGGAAAGTAGACACTGAACAATTACAGTGCAGTAGTTAACGTCTTGAGTGAAGAGGAATTAATTGGTAATCTCAAGTGTTCTCATGTGTATGTACAGAGGAGAGTGAGCAAATAATAGGCCAGACTATTCGGTGTATGAGTAGGTAAAGAAAAAATGAGACGTAACCAGAGAGAGGGATCAAAATGTAGTACTGTCTGGCCAATCAAAGGACCCAATAAAAAAATCTTTCATAATATGTAAACTAAAAAGAGAGATGACAGCAGCCTGTTCAATATAACATTCGCTGCAAGTGTGAACTTTTTATTTATTTTATTAATTCTCCATCAATCCATGTTAATCCACACTTTTAGATTGATTGATTGATTGAAAGTTTTCTGGCATCCTAACATCTAAGGTCATTGACGCCGAGACTCTTAAAATGATAACGATAAGGATAGGGAAGTGGGAAATATGGGGGAAGGAAGAGTACCCCTGGATACAATCCAGTTTATAGCCCGAAGGCAGGTACTCGGGATGGGAAAGGATAAGGAAAAAGGGAGAAAGGGAAATACAGGAGAAAAATAAAAGAGAGGGGCAGACCCTCTTGCGATGTTAGATATGATTAGAAGCAGGTGTTTTTTTTTTTTTTTTTTTTTTTTTCCTAGCCCTGTTGCAGGAGTATGTCTGTCTGACACCTATTTTGATGATTAAAGAAAGTTATGATTTAGGACAAATTTATGACGTTCTTAAATTGATTATAAGGATGATTTAAAGTTGTTTATTTTCACCTTTCATTTGCACAGATTCTACCTATTTATGTTATTTATCTTCTTTTGTTTTCATTACAAATTCCTCCTATTTATGCTATTACAGTATTCTCTTTTGTATTTCAAAGGTAGCGGGGAGCAGGCGAGGCTGTAATATGGTTACTTCACCATGTTTGGTTTTCTTTCTGCTGCTCTCGGCTGCTGCAGGTAAGACTTACACTAAATCTTACAATAAGAGAGAGAGAGAGAGAGAGAGAGAGAGAGAGAGAGAGAGAGAGAGAGAGAGAGAGAGAGAGAGAGAGAGAGAGAGAGAGTGGAAATGATGAATGCAGAAGTATTGAAATGAAAGCTCAAGATAGAAACGACTGGCTAAATCTAACCGAGGCCCTTTTCGTCAATAGGCGTAGGAGATGATATATATATATACAGTATATATATATATATATATATATATATATATATATATATATATATATATATATATATATGTGTGTGAGTGTGTGTGTGTGTGTGTGTGTGTGTGTGTGTGTAAAAATGACAGGGAAACGTGATGCTCATATGTAAAAGAACCACAGGGAAAATGAAAATATGAAATATAAGATTAAATCCTGACTAGTATCACGAAACTAGTCAGGACTTAATCTTATATTTCATATTTTCATTTTCCATGTGGTTCTTTTGCATGCATATGTATATATATATATATATATATATATATATATATATATATATATATATATATATATATATATATATATATATATATATATGTGTGTGTGTGTGTGTGTGTGTGTGTGTGTGTGTGTGTGTGTCTGTATTAATGTGGGATTTACATATGACTAATCTATTAACTTTCTTGTGGTCTTTTAACAGGTAGCCCATTATTACCAACTCTTTCGCACGATGACTCGCTCGATCCTTTGCGAGCCTTCGAAGAGGGCGAACGATCTGAGAACGACGTGTCTTTTGTCTCCTCGCACGATGCCCCCGATGGGCATAACGAGACAGCGTTCCCGCTTCCCACTACCGAGGCGGAGAAGAAGAAGATAGAAATGTTCGACCCTTCGAAGTAAGATTTTGAATGTTTGTTTACAAACAAATTTATGGTTTTTAAGAAGTAAGATTAAATGTTTGTTCACAAAATGTTTTATGGTTTTTAAGAAGTAAGATTTGAATGTTTGTTTACAAAAGGTTTTAGGGTTTTGAGAAGTAAGATTAGATGTTTGTTTTCAAAAATAATTATGGTTTTTATGGAGTAAGATTTGAATGTTTGTTTTCAAAATGTTTTAGGGTTTTTAAGAAGTAATATTAAATGTTTACAAAATGTTTTATGGTTTTTAAGGAGTAAGATTAAATGTTTGTTTACAAAATGTTTTATGGTTTTTAATTAGTAAGATTAAATGTTTGTTTACAAAAGGTTTTATGGTTTTTAAAAAGTAAGATTTGAATGTTTGTTTACAAAATGCTTTATGGTTTTTAAGATGTAAGATTAGATGTTTGTTTTCAAAAAAATTTATGGTTTTTATGGAGTAAGATTAAATGTTTTTTTTTTTCAAAAGGGGTTTTGGTTTTTAAAAGAGTAAGATTAAATATTAGTTTTCAAAAGGAGTTTTGATTTTTAAAAGAGTAAGATTAAATATATGTTTTCAAAAGGGGTTTTGATTTTTAAAAGAGTAAGATTAAATATTTGTTTTCAAAAGGGGTTTTGATTTTTAAAAGAGTAAGATTAAAAATTTGTTTTCAAAAGGGGTTTTGATTTTTAAAAGAGTAAGATTAAATATTTGTTTTCAAAAGGGGTTTTGATTTTTAAAAGAGTAAGATTAAATATTAGTTTTCAAAAGCAGTTTTGATTTTTAAAAGAGTAAGATTAAATATTTGTTTTCAAAAGGGGTTTTGATTTTTAAAAGAGTAAGATTAAATATTTGTTTTCAAAAGGAGTTTTGATTTTTAAAAGAGTAAGATTAAATATTTGTTTTCAAAAGGGGTTTTGATTTTTAAAAGAGTAACATTAAAAATTTGTTTTCAAAAGGGGTTTTGATTTTTAAAAGAGTAAGATTAAATATTTGTTTTCAAAAGGGGTTTTGGTTTTTAAAAGAGTAAGATTAAATATTTGTTTTCAAAAGGAGTTTTGATTTTTAAAAGAGTAAGATTAAATATTTGTTTTCAAAAGGAGTTTTGATTTTTAAAAGAGTAAGATTAAATATTTGTTTTCTAAAGGGGTTTTGATTTTTAAAAGAGTAAGATTAAATATTTGTTTTCAAAAGGAGTTTTGATTTTTAAAAGAGTAAGATTAAATATTTGTTTTCAAAATGAGTTTTGGTTTTTAAAAGAGTAAGATTAAATATTTGTTTTCAAAAGGAGTTTTGATTTTTAAAAGAGTAAGATTAAATATTTGTTTTCTAAAGGGGTTTTGATTTTTAAAAGAGTAAGATTAAATATTTGTTTTCAAAAGGAGTTTTGATTTTTAAAAGAGTAAGATTAAATATTTGTTTTCTAAAGGGGTTTTGATTTTTAAAAGAGTAAGATTAAATATTTGTTTTCAAAAGGGGTTTTGATTTTTAAAAAGTGAGATTAAATATTTGTTTTCAAAAGGGGTTTTGATTTTTAAAAGAGTAAGATTAAATATTTGTTTTCAAAAGGTGTTATGGTTTTGGAAAAGTGAGATTAAATATTTGTTTTTATCATTCTTATTAAGTAAAATTAAATATTTCCTTTCAAAATTTTATTATTATCATTATTATTTATTATTATTATTATTATCATTATAATTATTATTATTATTATTATTACCATCATTATTATTATTACTAGCTAAGCTACAACCATAGTAGGAAAAGCAGGATGCTATAAGCCCAAGGGCTCCAACGAGGAAAAATAGCCTTGTGAGGAAAGGAAATATGTAAATAAATAAACTGCAAGAGAAATGATTAACAACTAACATAAAATATTCTAAGAACAGTAACAACATTAAAATAGATCTTTCATGAACAAACTATTAAGAGAGACTTATGTCCATGTATGAATATATGCTAATATTATTACTTCTTTGTCTGCATCTTTTCCCAATTTTATGTGGGGTCGATGTTTCTGGCCAGCGTTCTCCATCTACAGTACCTCTGTCCCAAGGCCAATAGAATAACTCTGTCCCACACTTCATCACCGGCTAATCCCTTTGATCGAAGGTCATCCTTGATACAGTCCACCCACCTTCGCTTTGGTCTCCCTCTCCTCCTCGTTCCCTGTACCTGTACCTCCATTTCCATCACTCTCCTCCCAATATACTGTTCATCTCTTCTCATGACATGACCGTACCACCTCAGTCTACTTTCTTCATCACTCTCCTCCCAATATACTGTTCATCTCTTCCCATGACATGACCGTACCACCTCAGTCTACTTTCTTCATCACTCTCCTCCCAATATACTGTTCATCTCTTCCCATGACATGACCGTACCACCTCAGTCTACTTTCTTCATCACTCTCCTCCCAATATACTGTTCATCTCTTCTCATGACATGACCGTACCACCTCAGTCTACTTTCTTCATCACTCTCCTCCCAATATACTGTTCATCTCTTCTCATGACATGACCGTACCACCTCAGTCTACTTTCTTCATCACTCTCCTCCCAATATACTGTTCATCTCTTCCCATGACATGACCGTACCACCTCAGTCTACTTTCTTCATCACTCTCCTCCCAATATACTGTTCATCTCTTCCCATGACATGACCGTACCACCTCAGTCTACTTTCCTGGATCTTATCTGATAGCTAATATTATTACTGGATTTATTAATCCCTTTGATCGAAGGTCATCCTTGATACAGTCCATCCACCTTCGCTTTGGTCTCCCTCTCCTTCTCGTTCCCTGTACCTCCATTTCCATCACTCTCCTCCCAATATACTGTTCATCTCTTCTCATGACATGACCGTACCACATCAGTCTACTCTCTTGAGGTGGTACCTATATGCAATAATATCAAAACGAAAAGGAGAATTAATTGCAAAATGTATAAACAACGAAGAGGCCACATCCTAAATCTGAAGAGGAGTGAAGAAAGATGATTGCAAAAAGTATAAAAAATTAAGAGGCAATAGGTCAGAAGAGAAGCGAGGAAAAATGATAAATGCAGAAAAAAAGGAAATAAAAAAGAAAAAAACATTTTGCTTCTTTCCTCCCTAAAGAGAAAGCAAATTCACCGGACGAGAGAAATCTCCCTACGTAGAAATATTGAGGTTTTGCAAGGGACAATAGTTAAGTCAGTTGCTCACTAACCTGGAAAGAGGGAACTTCAAAAATCATTGTTGTGAACTTTTGAAAAAATACCTTATATATAATTATTTAGTGTGGCTCGAAGTTAAATAAAAAAGAAAAAAAAAAGTCTTATCTCTCTACTTTCAAAAACACGAAGAAAGGAGACGAAAGTGGGTCGAAATATAGGAATGATTTTACACCAGGGTACCACAACAGTTGTTGATATATATTTTGTATAAACATATATATAAAAAGGTATTTAGGTATACATATTTACATTTATGGAGAAGAACCACAGGGAAAATGAAAATACGAAATATACGATTAAGTCCTGACTAGTTTTGTGATACTTCTTCAGAGGACTGATTTACTGAGAGAGGTTTCTTTACATTTTATAGGGAAAGTAAACGTACGAACATACATAAAGAGGCTTAGAGAACAATGACACTCCCTTACCAGCTACCTGGGCTGAGGTCAGGTGTTAACTGGGCGGAGATCGATTCCAACCTCATTAGACACCTGGCAAAAAGGGTCATTTCTGGTGGCAGGTGAATTCTTGTTTTTGACTTTCAGTACAGTTTATTTATATGAATAACGGTAGCCTTATCTATATAAATACATAACCAAAACTATTTGTATATGTAAATGTGTATAT
>NC_090769.1:26209117-26264117 GCF_036898095.1 Palaemon carinicauda
TTTTTTAAATATAGCTACAGTACATCGAGGGAGAGCCATCTGTATTTTTCGAATAATGTGGAACAGTGTTGTTAATGGTGTTGTTTATAGTGTTATCAATAGTGTTGTTTATAGTGTTATCAATAGTGTTGTTTATAGTGTTATAAATGGTGTTGTTAATGGTGCTGTTACAGCACTTTTTAATGGTTTTCAAGAACATCATTTAGAACGTAAGTATGAGGTTATACGGCTCGAGAGACAAATTGAGGATATTCAATCCTCATTTGCGTTCCGTGCTGTATCTTGGTTAGGCCTACTTCCCGCACGGCCAGAGCAATCTGAGTGCGGGGTATGGGAAAACGTTTTCCAACGGCTGGTGTTCTCAGTGCCAGTTATAGGAGACTATATGAAGACAATTAAAGATCTTCAGATATGTGCAAAGCGTATGGAAAGTCTTAGGATGGATTTGAACTCCGTTCCATTAATCGGCCCCTTCCTCTCTAATTTTAAAATGGGAGTGCAGGATGGAACTCATTGTTCCAGGAGGGTGGGGGTTATGTTAGCCGGTATTTTCGGAAGCTTTTTATTGAAGGTCTTATTCAAGAGGAAAAGCGAAACAAACAACGAAGAGCGGGTGCTTGAAAATGCAGTGGAAGAAGACGACATTAAATTTGAACCTCCGCCGCGGCAAAACGGAGAGACAACCGAACAGAAAAACCAAAAATTAGAGGAATATCAGGAGGCGATAGAAAATTACGAAAAAAGAAGAAAATCCGCAGCTAATCGGGATGATTACCTTCAAAGGAAAGTTCAACATCTAGAAGCTGATGCGATCCTCAAGGAAAAGAAATATTTTGAGGAATATAATCGGTTACAAGAAGAACTATTGGGTTTGCTTAAAGAAGCAAAGGACGAAAATGCTGCATTGAGAGAGCAAGTCTTTCTCTGCAATAATAAATTTCAAGATAAGTTAGACGCGCTAACGATAGAAAATATTTATATTAAACAGAAGTTGTTTGAAAAAGAAGTGAAGGTTGAATCCCTAGAGAATCGACTGACTTATGAGAGAATGAATTATCAGACACTTCAGGTAAATTCCACAGAAAAGGAGGAGAAGAAGGGGGAGGAGGAGAAGAAGGTGGAGGAGGAGAAGAAGGAGGAGGAGGAGAAGAAGATGGAGGAGAAGGAGGAGGAGGAGAAGGTAGAAGAGGAGGAGGAGGAGAAGGAGAAGGAGGAGGAGGTAGAAGAGGAGGAGAAGGAGAAGGAGAAGGAGGAGGAGGAAGAAAAGGAAGAGGAGGAGGAGGAAGAAAAGGAAGAGGAGGAGGTGGAGGAGGAGGAGGAAGAAAAGGAAGAGGAGGAGGTGGAGGAGGAGGAGGAAGAAAAGGAAGAGGAGGAGGTAGAGGAAGAGGAGGAGGAAGAAAAGGAAGAGGAGGAGGAGGAGGAAGAAGAAAAGGAAGAGGAGGAGGAGGAGGAAGAAAAGGAAGAGGAGGAGGAGGAGGAAGAAAAGGAAGAGGAGGAGGAGGAAGAAAAGAGCGTACAGCTGGTGCAAGGTAAGCAAATATTCAATTTCTTGATAAATTGTTCTGACAATTCTGTATTAAGTCATTTAATATTATATATGGGCACATTTGTCATGAGATCAATATGGTTAATTCCCGGTTACATGTGTTGGTACGCCACTATTCGTAAGCATCAGGGAGCGGGGAATAATATCTTCAATATACCGAAACTTTGTCTAATAGGAGCACATCTGTTTTTGGAAACATATGGATTTAAGGACCTTTATTTCATGAACCGCGATCGGCAGCAGCAGCCACCCGAGGCGGAATCCTTCTTGCAGGGGCTAATCGGGGAGGAGACTGACGCGGTACCAGGAGACTGTAGAGTCTTCCTACAAAGCAAATATCTCAAGAATCCAAAATTACATATTTCAGCCCTTCAACGTTTGAATGTGTCGCATATGCGTTTGGTCTTTGACTGGGGCACCAAGAAGCGTTACTTCGAAGGGCTTGATAAAAAACTGAATGATGAAATATATTTAGCGCCCATATATAGAACCTATGACCACGAACCTGGGGTATACGATCCTGTGGCAGAAACCGTTATACGAAATGTGTCTCCTCTACAGCTATGGCAGACAGTGAGAGAATACTATGGCCCTAACCAAGTGCGCCCCTATCATTGGTTGACAAATAATTGTCAAACAATATTGAGGGATATACTTCTCAAGTTTGGAGTTATCACCCTTCTGCATAAAGATATTACACCATTCTTTATCTATAAGGGTGTTGATATAATACGGGCGATAAAAACATCCTGTGTATCGAAAGAATAAGTGTTTAGAGTAGTGAAAGTCGTAGTGAGTGTTTAGTGTTCTGAACATAGAAGAAAAAAAGAAAAATTAAAAAAAAAAGTGATTAATATTTTTAACGTTTCGGTTGAAATTTGGAAAAGATAGTTTCAATTTACTTTTGTAAAGAAATGTTTTTATGTGAGAGACATTGAAAGACAGAGAATCGATACCGAGTGGTTTCCAACCTTTCAGAACTAAATGGAATAATCTGCAAGATGGATTCAGAAGAGGGAAGAAGTCACACTTGTTCTAGTATGCATTATTCCTTGACAAAGATTCACCTGTACTGTTTCTTTGTCAGGTGAACAAATGCAGAAAAAACAGGTCTGACCTCTTCTAGTATGCTGTGTCCCCTGGAGAAGAAACCTTTGTACTGGAATAGTGGAACAGATGTGCCTCTGTTTGGGTGTGGCAACCATCTGGATTAAGACCCATTAAGAGACAGGGAATCAATGCCAAGAGGATTACGGCTTTCCAGACCTAAAGGGAATAATCTACAAGAAGCAATCAGCAGAGGGAAGAAGTCACACTTGCTCTAGTATGCATTATTCCTTGACAAAGATTCACCTGTACTGTTTCTTTGTCAGGTGAACAAATGCAGAAAAAAACAGGTCTGACCTCTTCTAGTATGCTGTGTCCCTTGGAGAAGAACCCTTTGTATTGGAATAGTGGAACAGAAGTGGATTTGTTTGGGTGTGGCAACCATCTGGATTAAGACCCATTAAGAGACAGGGAATCAATGCCAAGAGGATTACGGCTTTCCAGACCTAAAGGGAATAATCTACAAGAAGCAATCAGCAGAGGGAAGAAGTCACACTTGTTCTAGTATGCATTAATCCTTGACAAAGATTCACCTGTACTGTTTCTTTGTCAGGTGAACAAATGCAGAAAAAAACAGGTCTGACCTCTTCTAGTATGCTGTGTCCCTTGGAGAAGAACCCTTTGTATTGGAATAGTGGAACAGAAGTGGATTTGTTTGGGTGTGGCAACCATCTGGATTAAGACCCATTAAGAGACAGGGAATCAATGCCAAGAGGATTACGGCTTTCCAGACCTAAAGGGAATAATCTACAAGAAGCAATCAGCAGAGAGAAGAAGTCACACTTGTCCTAGTATGCATTATTCCTTGACAAAGATTCACCTGTACTGTTTCTTTGTCAGGTGAACAAATGCAGAAAAAAACAGGTCTGACCTCTTCTAGTATGCTGTGTCCCTTGGAGAAGAACCCTTTGTACTCGAATAGTGGAACAGATGTGCCTTTGTTTGGGTGTGGCAGCCATCTGGATTAAGACCTATTAAGAGACAGGGAATCAATGCCAAGAGGATTACGGCTTTCCAGACCTAAAGGGAAAAATCTACAAGATGGATTCAGAAGAGGGAAGAAGTCACACTTGCTCTAGTATGCATTATTCCTTGACAAAGATTCACCTGTACTGTTTCTTTGTCAGGTGAACAAATGCAGAAAAAACAGGTCTGACCTCTTCTAGTATGCTGTGTCCCCTGGAGAAGAAACCTTTGTACTGGAATAGTGGAACAGATGTGCCTTTGTTTGGGTGTGGCAGCCATCTGGATTAAGACCCATTAATAGACAGTGAATCAATGCCAAGAGGATTACGGCTTTCCACCCCTAAAGGGAATAATCTACAAGAAGCAATCAGCAGAGAGAAGAAGTCACACTTGTCCTAGTATGCATTATTCCTTGACAAAGATTCACCTGTACTGTTTCTTTGTCAGGTGAACAAATGCAGAAAAAACAGGTTTGACCTCTTCTAGTATGCTGTGTCCCCTGGAGAAGAAACCTTTGTAATGGAATACTGGAAAAGAAGTGCCTTTGTTTGGATGTGGCAGCCATCTGGATTAAGAACCATTATAAGACAGGATATCAATCCTAAGTGAATTCCAACTTTCCAGATCTAAAGAGAATAATCTGCAAGATGGATTCAGAAGAGGGAAGAAGTCACACTTGTTCTAGTATGCATTATTCCTTGACAAAGATTCACTTGTACTGTTTCTTTGTGAGGTGAACAAATGCAGAAAAAAACAAGTCTGATTCCTTTTAGTATGCTGTGTCCCTTGGAGAAGAACCCTTTGTAATGGAATACTGGAAAAGAAGTGCCTTTGTTTGGATGTGGCAGCCATCTGGATTAAGAACCATTATAAGACAGGATATCAATCCTAAGTGAATTCCAACTTTCCAGATCTAAAGAGAATAATCTGCAAGATGGATTCAGAAGAGGGAAGAAGTCACACTTGTTCTAGTATGCATTATTCCTTGACAAAGATTCACTTGTACTGTTTCTTTGTGAGGTGAACAAATGCAGAAAAAAACAAGTCTGATTCCTTTTAGTATGCTGTGTCCCTTGGAGAAGAACCCTTTGTAGTGGAATACTGAAAAAGAAGTGCCTTTGTTTGGATGTGGCAGCCATCTGGATTAAGAACCATTATAAGACAGGATATCAATCCTAAGTGAATTCCAACTTTCCAGATCTAAAGAGAATAATCTGCAAGATGGATTCAGAAGAGGGAAGAAGTCACACTTGTTCTAGTATGCATTATTCCTTGACAAAGATTCACTTGTACTGTTTCTTTGTAAGGTGAACAAATGCAGAAAAAAACAAGTCTGATTCCTTTTAGTACGCTGTGTCCCTTGGAGAAGAAGCATTTGTACTGGAATAGTGGTACAGATGTGCCTATGTTTGGGTGTGGCAGCCATCTGGATAAAGAGCCATTAAAAGACAGGCAATTAATGCTACGTGAATTCCAGCTTTCCAGATCTAAAGGGAATAATCTGCAAGTTAAAATAGTGGAACAGAAGTGCCTCTGCTTGGGTGTGACAGCCATCTGGATTAAGACCCATTAAGAGACAGGGAATTAAGACCAAGAGGATTATGGCTTTCCAGACCTAAAGGGAATAATCTACAAGAAGCAATCAGCAGAGGGAAGAAGTCACACTTGTTCTTGTATGCATTATTCCTTGACAAAGATTCACCTGTACTGTTTCTTTGTCAGGTGAACAAATGCAGAAAAAAACAGGTCTGACCTCTTCTAGCATGCTGTGTCCCTTGGAGAAGAAACATTTGTACTGGAATACTGGAACAGATGTGCCTTTGATTGGGTGAGTCAGCCCTTTGGATTGAGAGCCATTATAAGACAGGCAATCACTACCAAGATGATGGCGGCTTTCCAGATCTAAATGTAATAATCTGCAAGATGGATTCAGAAGAGGGAAGAAGTCACACTGGTTCTAGTATGCATTATTCCTTGACAAAGATTCACCTGTACTGTTTCTTTGTCAGGTGAACAAATGCAGAATAAACATGTCTGACCTCTTCTAGTATGCTGTGTCCCCTGGAGAAGAACCCTTTGTACTGTAATAGTGGAACAGATGTGCATTTGCTTGGGTGTGTTAGCCATTTAGATTAAGAGCCATTAAGACACAGGCAATCAATGCCAAGTGGATTCAGACTTTCCAAGTACAGTATAAAGGGAATAATCTGCAAGATGGATTCAGAGGAGGGAAGAAGTCACACTTGTTCTAGTATGCATTATTCCTTGACAAAGATTCACTTGTACTGTTTCTTTGTCAGGTGAACAAATGCAGAAAAAAAACAAGTCTGATTCCTTTTAGTATGCTGTGTCCCTTGGAGAAGAACCCTTTGTAATGGAATACTGGAAAAGAAGTGCCTTTGTTTGGATGTGGCAGCCATCTGGATTAAGAACCATTATAAGACAGGATATCAATCCTAAGTGAATTCCAACTTTCCAGATCTAAAGAGAATAATCTGCAAGATGGATTCAGAAGAGGGAAGAAGTCACACTTGTTCTAGTATGCATTATTCCTTGACAAAGATTCACCTGTACTGTTTCTTTGTCAGGTGAACAAATGCAGAAAAAACAGGTTTGACCTCTTCTAGTATGCTGTGTCCCCTGGAGAAGAAACCTTTGTATTGGATTAGTGGAACAGAAGTGCCTCTGCTTGGGTGTGGCAGCCATCTGGATTAAGACCCATTAAGAGACAGGGAATCAATGCCAAGAGGATTACGGCTTTCCAGACCTAAAGGGAATAATCTACAAGAAGCAATCAGCAGAGGGAAGAAGTCACACTTGTTCTAGTATGCATTAATCCTTGACAAAGATTCACCTGTACTGTTTCTTTGTCAGGTGAACAAATGCAGAAAAAACAGGTCTTACCTCTTCTAGTATGCTGTGTCCCTTGGAGAACAACCCTCTTCTAGTATGCTGTGTCCCTTGGAGAAGAACCCTTTGTATTGGATTAGTGGGACAGAAGTGGATTTGTTTGGGTGTGGCAACCATTTGGATTGAGAGCCATTAAAAGACAGCCAATCAATGCTAAGTGAATTCCGGCTTTCCAGATCTAAAGGGAATAATCTGCAAGATGGATTCAGAAGAGGGAAGAAGTCACACTTGTTCTAGTATGCATTATTCCTTGACAAAGATTCACTTGTACTGTTTCTTTGTCAGGTGAACAAATGCAGAAGAAACTAGTTTGACCTCTTCTAGTATGCTGTCTCTCTAGGAGAAGAACCCTTTGTACTCGAATAGTGGAACAGATGTGCCTTTGCTTGGGTGTGTCAGCCCTTTGAATTAAGAGCCATTATAAGACAGGCAATCAATGCCAAGAAGATTCCGGCTTTCCAGATCTAAATGGAATAATCCGTAGGATGGATTCGGAAGAGGGAAGAAGTCACACTTGTTCTCGTATGCATTATTCCTTGACCAAGATTCACTTGTACTGTTTCTTTGTCGAGTGAACAAATGCAGAAGAAATAAATCTGATGTCTTCTAGTATGCTGTGTCCCTTGGAGAAGAACCCTTTGTACTGGAATAGTGGAACAGAAGTGGATTTGTTTGTGTGTGGCAGACATCTGGATTAAGAGCCATTAGAAGACAGGCAATGAATGCCTAGTGGATTCCAACTTTCCAGATCCAAAGGAATAATCTGCAAGATGGATTCAGAAGAAGGAAGAAGTCTCACTTGTTCAGGTATGCATTATTCCTTGACAGAGATTCACCTGTACTGTTTCTTTGTTAGGTGAACAAATGCCGAAGAAACAAGTCTGATGTCTTCTAGTATGCTGTGTCCATTGGAGAAAAACCCTTTGTACTGGAATACTGGAACAAAAGTGCCTTTGTTTGAGTGTGGCAGACATCTGGATTAAGAGCCATTAAAAGAGAGGCAATGAATGCCTAGTGGATTCCGACTTTCCAGACCTAAATGGAATAATCTGCAAGATGCATTCAGAAGAGGGAAGAAGTCACACTTGTTCTCGTATACATTATTCCTTGACAAAGATTCTTTTTTACTGTTTCTTTGTCAGGTGAACAAATGCAGAAGAAATAAGCCTGACCTCTTCTAATATACTGTGTCTCTTGGCGAAGAAACCTTTGTACTGGAATAGTGGAACAGAAGTGCCTTTGTTTGGGTGTGGCAACCATCTGCATTAAGAGCCATTAAAAGACAGGCAATATATGCCAAGTGGATTCTGGCTTTCCAGACCTAAATGGAATAATCTGCAAGATGCATTCAGAAGAGGGAAGAAGTCACACTTGTTCAGGTATACATTATTCCTTGACAAAGATTCTCTTTTACTGTTTCTTTGTCGAGTGAACAAATGCAGAAGAAATAAATATGATGTCTTCTAGTATGCTGTGTCCCTTGAAGAAGAACCCTTTGTACTGGAATAGTGGAACAGAAGTGCCTTTGTTTGGGTGTGGCACCCATCTGAATTTAGAGCCATTAAGAGACAGGCAATCAATACTGAGTGGATTCCGGCTTTCCAGATCTAAAAGGAATAATCTGCAAGATGGATTCAGAAGAGGGAAGAAGTCTCACTTGTTCAGGTATGCATTATTCCTTGACAGAGATTCACTTGTACTGTTTCTTTGTTAGGTGAACAAATGCAGAAGAAACAAGTCTGATTCCTTTTAGTATGCTGTGTCCCTTGGAGAAGAACCCTTTGTAATGGAATAGTGGAACAGAAGTGCCTTTGTTTGTGTGTGGCAGACATCTGGATTAAGAGCCATTAGGAGACAGGCATCATTGCTAAGCGGATTCTGGCTTTCCAGATCTTCTTCTTCTTTGTCTGCATATCTTCCCGCTTCTATGTGGGCTCGATGTTTCTGGGCAGCTTTCTCCATCTACCTCTGTCCCACACTTTATCACCGGTTAATCCCTTTGATCGAAGGTCATCCTTGATACAGTCCGCCCACCTTTGCTTTGGTTTCCCTCTCCTTCTCATTCCCTGTACCTCCATCTCCATCCCTCTCCTCCCAATATACTGTTCATCTCTTCTCATGGCATGACCATACCACCTCAGTCTACTTTTTAGATTTATCTAATAGTTCTGTAACTCCTACGTTAGCATTCTTAAGTAACGATAAAAAAAAGTCGTGCATTTTCTACTCATTTATTGTTGAAATTACCTCCACCAACGAAACTGAAAGGAGGTTATGTTTTACCAATTGTTTTTGTGTTTGTTTGTTTGTGTGTGCGTGTTTGTGAACAGCTTCCTGTCCACAATTTTAATCGTAGAACAATGAAACTTGCAGGGATTAACTGTTATGTAAAAAGCTGGAAACAATTAAATTTAGGAAGGTTAAGGTCACGGTCAAGCAAACTGTCTAATTCACGTAATCAGCCCTAAGTTTGGACATCGTTGTCACAGAGACTTCAAACTTGGTTCATATTTGAGTATATGAAATTCCAAGCCAATTAATACATGTTAATATTAAGGGTGAAGGTCAAGGTAGAGCTAAAGGTCGAGAAATAAGCTACTGGGGCGGAGGTCTGCGCTCTACTGAGTACCCCTCTAGTTCTTTCTATAATGTCCATGATTCATGAATATCAAATGAATGAATCTTCTTCTTTGTCTGCATCTCCTCCCAGACAAGGACGAAGATTCATGCATTTGATATTCGTGTGTCAAAACAAACATTAAAGCTATAAGTAATCTTCTTCTTTGTCTACATCTTTTCCCACTTCTATGTGGGGTCGATGTTTCTGGTCAGCTTTCTCCATCTACCTCTGTCCCACACTTCATCACCGGTTAATCCCTTTGATCGAAGGTCATCCTTGATACAGTCCATCCACTTTCCCTTTGGTCTCCCTCTCCTTCTCGTTCCCTGTACCCCCATTTCCGTCACTCTCCTCCCAATATACTGTTCATCTCTTCTCATGACATGACCATACCACCTCAGTCTCCTTTCTTCATCACTCTCCTCCCAATATACTGTTCATCTCTTCTCATGACATGAACATACCACCTCAGTCTACTTTCTTCATCACTCTCCTCCCAATATACTGTTCATCTCTTCCCATGACATGACCATACCACCTCAGTCTCCTTTTTTCATCACTCTCCTCCCAATATACTGTTCATCTCTTCTCATGACATGACCATACCACCTCAGTCTACTTTCTTCATCACTCTCCTCCCAATATACTGTTCATCTCTTCTCATGACATGAACATACCACCTCAGTCTACTTTCTTCATCACTCTCCTCCCAATATACTGTTCATCTCTTCCCATGACATGAACATACCACCTCAGTCTACTTTCTTCATCACTCTCCTCCCAATATACTGTTCATCTCTTCCCATGACATGACCATACCACCTCAGTCTCCTTTTTTCATCACTCTCCTCCCAATATACTGTTCATCTCTTCCCATGACATGACCATACCACCTCAGTCTCCTTTCTTCATCACTCTCCTCCCAATATACTGTTCATCTCTTCCCATGACATGAACATACCACCTCAGTCTACTTTCTTCATCACTCTCCTCCCAATATACTGTTTATCTCTTCCCATGACATGACCATACCACCTCAGTCTCCTTTTTTCATCACTCTCCTCCCAATATACTGTTCATCTCTTCTCATGACATGACCATACCACCTCAGTCTCCTTTTTTCATCACTCTCCTCCCAATATACTGTTCATCTCTTCTCATGACATGACCATACCACCTCAGTCTCCTTTCTTCATCACTCTCCTCCCAATATACTGTTCATCTCTTCCCATGACATGACCATACCACCTCAGTCTACTTTCTTCATCACTCTCCTCCCAATATACTGTTCATCTCTTCCCATGACATGAACATACCACCTCAGTCTCCTTTTTTCATCACTCTCCTCCCAATATACTGTTCATCTCTTCCCATGACTTGACTATACCACCTCAGTCTCCTTTTTTCATCACTCTCTTCCCAATATACTGTTCATCTCTTCCCATGACATGACCATACCACTTCAGTCTACTTTCTTCATCACTCTCCTCCCAATATACTGTTCATCTCTTCCCATGACATGACCATACCACTTCAGTCTACTTTCTTCATCACTCTCCTCCCAATATACTGCTCATCTCTTCCCATGACATGACCATACCACCTCAGTCTACTTTCTTCATCACTCTCCTCCCAATATACTGCTCATCTCTTCCCATGACATGACCATACCACCTCAGTCTACTTTCTTCATCACTCTCCTCCCAATATACTGCTCATCTCTTCCCATGACATGACCATACCACCTCAGTCTACTTTCTTCATCACTCTCCTCCCAATATACTGCTCATCTCTTCCCATGACATGACCATACCACCTCAGTCTACTTTCTTCATCACTCTCCTCCCAATATACTGCTCATCTCTTCCCATGACATGACCATACCACCTCAGTCTACTTTCTTCATCACTCTCCTCCCAATATACTGTTCATCTCTTCCCATGACATGACTATACCACCTCAGTCTCCTTTTTTCATCACTCTCTTCCCAATATACTGTTCATCTCTTCTCATGACATGACCATACCACTTCAGTCTACTTTCTTCATCACTCTCCTCCCAATATACTGTTCATCTCTTCCCATGACATGAACATACCACCTCAGTCTACTTTCTTCATCACTCTCCTCCCAATATACTGTTCATCTCTTCCCATGACTTGACTATACCACCTCAGTCTCCTTTTTTCATCACTCTCTTCCCAATATACTGTTCATCTCTTCTCATGACATGACCATACCACTTCAGTCTACTTTCTTCATCACTCTCCTCCCAATATACTGTTCATCTCTTCCCATGACATGACCATACCACCTCAGTCTACTTTCTTCATCACTCTCCTCCCAATATACTGCTCATCTCTTCCCATGACATGACCATACCACCTCAGTCTACTTTCTTCATCACTCTCCTCCCAATATACTGCTCATCTCTTCCCATGACATGACCATACCACCTCAGTCTACTTTCTTCATCACTCGCCTCCCAATATACTGCTCATCTCTTCCCATGACATGACCATACCACCTCAGTCTACTTTCTTCATCACTCTCCTCCCAATATACTGCTCATCTCTTCCCATGACATGACCATACCACCTCAGTCTACTTTCTTCATCACTCTCCTCCCAATATACTGTTCATCTCTTCCCATGACTTGACTATACCACCTCAGTCTCCTTTTTTCATCACTCTCTTCCCAATATACTGTTCATCTCTTCTCATGACATGACCATACCACTTCAGTCTCCTTTTTTCATCACTCTCCTCCCAATATACTGTTCATCTCTTCCCATGACATGACCATACCACCTCAGTCTACTTTCTTCATCACTCTCCTCCCAATATACTGCTCATCTCTTCCCATGACATGACCATACCACCTCAGTCTACTTTCTTCATCACTCTCCTCCCAATATACTGTTCATCTCTTCCCATGACATGACCATACCACCTCAGTCTACTTTCTTCATCACTCTCCTCCCAATATACTGTTCATCTCTTCCCATGACTTGACTATACCACCTCAGTCTCCTTTTTTCATCACTCTCTTCCCAATATACTGTTCATCTCTTCTCATGACATGACCATACCACTTCAGTCTCCTTTTTTCATCACTCTCTTCCCAATATACTGTTCATCTCTTCCCATGACATGACCATACCACCTCAGTCTACTTTCTTCATCACTCTCCTCCCAATATACTGCTCATCTCTTCCCATGACATGACCATACCACCTCAGTCTACTTTCTTCATCACTCTCCTCCCAATATACTGCTCATCTCTTCCCATGACATGACCATACCACCTCAGTCTACTTTCTTCATCACTCTCCTCCCAATATACTGCTCATCTCTTCCCATGACATGACCATACCACCTCAGTCTACTTTCTTCATCACTCTCCTCCCAATATACTGCTCATCTCTTCCCATGACATGACCATACCACCTCAGTCTACTTTCTTCATCACTCTCCTCCCAATATACTGCTCATCTCTTCCCATGACATGACCATACCACCTCAGTCTCCTTTTTTCATCACTCTCTTCCCAATATACTGTTCATCTCTTCTCATGACATGACCATACCACTTCAGTCTACTTTCTTCATCACTCTCCTCCCAATATACTGTTCATCTCTTCTCATGACATGACCATACCACTTCAGTCTACTTTCTTCATCACTCTCCTCCCAATATACTGTTCATCTCTTCCCATGACATGAACATACCACCTCAGTCTCCTTTTTTCATCACTCTCTTCCCAATATACTGTTCATCTCTTCTCATGACATGACCATACCACTTCAGTCTACTTTCTTCATCACTCTCCTCCCAATATACTGTTCATCTCTTCCCATGACATGACCATACCACCTCAGTCTACTTTCTTCATCACTCTCCTCCCAATATACTGTTCATCTCTTCCCATGACATGACCATACCACCTCAGTCTACTTTCTTCATCACTCTCCTCCCAATATACTGCTCATCTCTTCCATTGACATGACCATACCACCTCAGTCTACTTTCTTCATCACTCTCCTCCCAATATACTGCTCATCTCTTCCCATGACATGACCATACCACCTCAGTCTACTTTCTTCATCACTCTCCTCCCAATATACTGTTCATCTCTTCCCATGACTTGACTATACCACCTCAGTCTCCTTTTTTCATCACTCTCTTCCCAATATACTGTTCATCTCTTCTCATGACATGACCATACCACTTCAGTCTACTTTCTTCATCACTCTCCTCCCAATATACTGTTCATCTCTTCCCATGACATGACCATACCACCTCAGTCTACTTTCTTCATCACTCTCCTCCCAATATACTGCTCATCTCTTCCCATGACATGACCATACCACCTCAGTCTACTTTCTTCATCACTCTCCTCCCAATATACTGCTCATCTCTTCCCATGACATGACCATACCACCTCAGTCTACTTTCTTCATCACTCTCCTCCCAATATACTGCTCATCTCTTCCCATGACATGACCATACCACCTCAGTCTACTTTCTTCATCACTCTCCTCCCAATATACTGCTCATCTCTTCCCATGACATGACCATACCACCTCAGTCTACTTTCTTCATCACTCTCCTCCCAATATACTGCTCATCTCTTCCCATGACTTGACCATACCACCTCAGTCTACTTTCTTCATCACTCTCCTCCCAATATACTGTTCATCTCTTCTCATGACTTGACCCTACCACCTCAGTCTCCTTTTTTCATCACTCTCTTCCCAATATACTGTTCATCTCTTCTCATGACATGACCCTACCACTTCAGTCTACTTTCTTCATCACTCTCCTCCCAATATACTGTTCATCTCTTCTCATGACATGACCATACCACCTCAGTCTACTTTCTTCATCACTCTCCTCCCAATATACTGTTCATCTCTTCTCATGACATGACCATACCACCTCAGTCTACTTTCTTCATCACTCTCCTCCCAATATACTGTTCATCTCTTCTCATGACATGACCATATCACCTCAGTCTACTTTCTTCATCACTCTCCTCCCAATATACTGTTCATCTCTTCTCATGACATGACCATACCACCTCAGTCTACTTTCCTGGATCTTATCTGATAGCTAATATTATTACTGGATTTATTAATCCCTTTGATCGAAGGTCATCCTTGATACAGTCCATCCACATTCCCCTTGGTCTCCCTCTCCTTCTCGTTCCCTGTACCTCCATTTACATCAGTCTCCTCCCAATATACTGCTCATCTCTTCTCATGACATGACCATACCACCTCAGTCTAGTTTCATGGATCTTATCTGATAGCTTGAGGGTACGCTCGGGCACACTATTCTATCTTATTTCTCTTCCTTTGTTTTTTGTTGAAGTGTTTATACTTTATTTAGGAAATATGTATTGTAATGATGTTAATGTTCTTAAGATATTTTGTTTCTTTGTTTCCTTTCTTCACTGGGCTATTTTCCTTGTTGGAGCCCCTGGGCTTATAGCATCCTGCTTTTCAAACTAGGGTTGTAGCTTAGCAAGTATTATTATTATTATTATTATTATTACTACTACTACTACTACTACTAGCCAAGCTACAACCCTAATTGGAAAAGCAAGATGCTATAAGCCCAAGGGCTCCAACAGGGAAAAATAGCCCAGTGAGGAAAGGAAGTAAGGAAATAGATGAATGATGAGAATAAATTAACAATATATCATTTTAAAAACAGTAACAGCGTCAAAACAGATATGTCTTATATAAACTACTACTACTACTACTACTACTAATAATAATAATGATAATAATATTAATAATAATAATAATACTGAATTTATTAATATCTCCACTGTTTTCAGACTGAACTACACCGCCCTTCGCCTGGAGATTGATGGCGAACTCCAGAAGGTCGGGAAGAGAGAGGGCAAGTTGGTCAGCGGCTCTCGCCTGCCGAAGTTCCTCTCGAACTTGGGCAAGTTCCTCGATTTCGAACAAGTTGTGAAGGAGATTGAGACGTCCATTATGTCTACGATGTCGTGCAACGCGTGTAAAGCTGGTAAGATTTTATAAAGATTCTCTCTCTCTCTCTCTCTCTCTCTCTCTCTCTCTCTCTCTCTCTCTCTCTCTCTCTCTCTCTCTCTCTCTCTCTCTCTCTCTCTCTATATATATATATATATATATATATAATTTATATATATATATATATATATATATATATATATATATATATATATATATATATATATATATATATATATATATATATCAATATCTTCCCTATATATTAGAGGAAGTGTCTGGATATTTATGTATATATATATGTGTGTATATATATATATATATATATATATATATATATATATATATATATATATATATATATATATATATATATATATATATATTATATATATATATACAGTATATATATATATATATATATATATATATATATATATATATATATATATATATATATATATATATATATGAGGGTTTTGTCCTAAAAAAGGTCAAATTTGAGGTTTTTGTCCTAAAAAAGGTCAAATTTGAGGTTTTTGATCTTAAAAAGGTCAAATTTGAGGTTTTTTGTTCAAAAAAGACCAAATTCGAGGTTTTTGTCCTAAAAAGGTCAAATTTGAGGTTTTGTCCTACAAAAGGTCAAATTTGGGGTTTTTGGCCTGAAAGAGGCCAAACTGGCAACCCTGCGTCCACCGTAGCTTCAGGGGTGGGCAACCCTGTTTTGGATGAAGCCCATCTTGCAATTCCTCAATGCTCCTTAAGGCCTCATAGAATTTTGTTGGTTATTTTATCTTCCAAGTAATTTATTAATAATCTAAAGAAAGAGTGACAGGTTTATAAAAATTTAAAGCATTACAATTTCAAATATTTGAATTAAATACTTTTTATACAAGTAATCAGTCAATGAATTATATTGAAAACTAAATTTTAAAATATTTCATTCAAGTTTGGGTAGTTTTCAAACTACCGTAAGTAAATGAATAATATCGAAAGCATGTCATTTTCAAATGACTTTAGTTAAGCAAGAAGGTTCTTTGTATTGAAGTGATAAATAAAATAATATTAATCTTTTGGAAAAGATATCCTATAAATATCAACAATATAACCTTTTCAAATGTTTTATATTGGCAAGTAGGTGCTTTTCAAACAATCACATCTTATAAAAATGCAACATCCCAGTAAAAAATTGTATCTGTTTAAACACACTTTTCTGTTTTCATTGAAAAAAAAAATTTTTTGCTTTCTTAAGATGTTCAATAAATCCCTAGTTTTTAGCCATCATAGCTGGAACACCATCAGTGCATAACTTATTAGAATAAGGAAGTAAAATTTAGTCCTCCTTCGTGACATTGCTTATTAAAGTGTTAAAATGTCTGTTCCTCTTGTCTTTGCATTAAGGTTACCTAAGGGAAGCTGTTTTTCATACAATCAAAACATCAGTGAAAGCACAAATAAAATATTTTTATGCTAAAAATCTGGGACCTGTTGACTCATATAAAACTAACAGAGAGCACAGTGAGGAGATGCACAAAACAGGAACTCTCTCGTTCATCATACGTTAAATCACTCACTCACTGCAACTAGCAGTTTTTTCCTTGTCAGCTACAACAGCTGTTGCAGCTGACAAAGAAAAACTGCTAGTTGTATTAAGTTAGGATTAATTGAGTTGAAGGAAAAATTGCTTCCATTCTCTGGAGGGTACATCACTGAACACAACACTCCTATTGTCTGTGTGTACATATTTGTATGTATGTACATACAGTAGAATGATTTCAAACACACAATATTCAGTGTCAAAGCAGAAATATACTACACATACTGTACATATATCAAAGGCCGTAGAAGGCCGTACTTGATGGTCCAGAAGGCCATATGCGGCCTTAAGGCCGCAGGTTCTCCATCCCTGCCCTAGGGCATGCTGGGAAAACAACAGAGGTCAGGGTCGTGCTGGTGAGGGGGTGGGGGGAGGGAAGGTTTCTGGGGTGTAACCAGGTTGGGGGGGGGGGGGCCTCTGCTCGAGAGCTAACGCATAGAGTGACCTATTTATCTGGGACGTGGTAAGTGTTATGAAAAATACAATTTTCTTAGGAATTGTCATATTTGTTGGCTGTAAACACCTTGATGCTGAGTCGACCTCATTATTATTATCATTATTATTATTATTATTACGACTACTACTACTACTACTAACAGATAAGCTACAACCCTTGTTGGAGAAGCAGGGTGCTATAAGCCCAAGGGCTCCAACAGGGAAAAATAGCGCAGTGAGGAAAGCAAAGATGGAAATAAATAAACTTTAAGAGGAGTCATAAACAATCAAAATAAAATATTTCAAGAATAGTAACAACATTTGAATAGATTTTTCGTATATAAAGTATAAAAAGTTTAAAATAAATAAGAGGAAGAAAACTAGGTATATTAAAGGAAATGTATTAAGTATACATTATTGTTAAGTAATAAGGGTTTTTATTTTCCGTCTGTATTTATTAAAGATTTAAAGGATGCTCATGAATGGCAGAGGCAGGGGACAGTGACATTGCCCTAGCAATCAGTACAATGCCCTAGAGACTGACTATATATGATCAGCGCCCAAGCCTCCTCTTCACATAGGGAAGCTAGGACCTGGGAGGGCCAGGCAGTGGCTGCTGATGACTTAGCAGATAGACCTATAGGCTCCCCCAAACCCTCCAACCTTAGCTCACAAGGATGGTAAGGTTGCAGACACTAATGGCACTAACGAGTCTGAGCGGGACTCGAACCCCCGACTGGCAAACACCAGGCAGAGACGTTACCAATCAGGCCACAGAAACCCTATTTATTATTAGAAAGGGGCGTATAAGCCCCTTTGGTATAAGCAAGACAAAAGACTGGTGAACGCCAGACTGGGGTTCGAGCCCCGCTCAAACTCGTTAGTTCCTTTGGTCCCTGCAACCTCACTATCTTTGTGAGCTAAGGATTGGGGGTTTAGGGGTAGCCTATGGGTCTATCTGCTGAGTCATCAACAGCCATTACTTGGCTCTCCTTGGTCGTAGCTTGGGTGGAGAGGGGGCTTGGGCGCTGATCCTATATGTATGGTCAGTCTCTAGGGCAGTGGTTCCCAACCTTTTTCCTGTCATTTCCCCCCTACACCCAGTTCAACCATCCAGATTTCCCCCTTCATGCCCCACCCAGCCCTCATGCCCACTCGCCTGCCTCAGAAATGGGCATGATATTCCAATTCTCCCCTTGAATATCATGTCAGTGAGAACTGATAGGATCATATCACAATTGAATGGCTAACAACAAGTTGCCGCACGTACTATGTGGACATTTTCCGCTTGTTTTAGTTAGTAGGTAGTGTAATTATTTCCCCCCTGGAAGCTTCAAATTTCCCCCCAGGGGGAAATTTCCCCCAGGTTGGAAACCACTGCTCTAGGGCATTATCCTGCTCAATAGGACAGTGTCACTCATGAGTGGCCTTTAAACCTTGATTCCTTTAAACTACAATTTGAGGCATCCTGGTGCATTTGACATAAAGTGATATTTCACATCGTTTGTAAACAAAGATGTGTGAGATTCAAAGAAATGATTCATCTTTACAATTAGGGTAATGCTTACATACTTAGTACTGCTATAATACTGCATGCTATTTTATTGCACTTCTCACAAGCATGTTATGTATTATATAGCTCTTAGAAATATCTTATCAGCTGTCTTCTCAGTCTAAAATACCTTCTCAGTTTAGAATAGTATTTTGTATTAAAATAAGGAGTAAATTATGTTATATCCCAATATAATTCTCTCTCTCTCTTTCTCTCTCTCTCTCTCTCTCTCTCTCTCTCTCTCTCTCTCTCTCTCTCTCTCTCTCTCTCTCTCTCTCTCTAGGAGTTATAGTAATGATGATGAAGAATAAATTATATCAATACAATTCTCTCTCTCTCTCTCTCTCTCTCTCTCTCTCTCTCTCTCTCTCTCTCTCTCTCTCTCTCTCTCTCTCTCTCTCTCTCTCTTGTTAAGAGTTATAGCATTGATGATGAAGATGAAGAATAAATTATATCAATACAATTCTCTCTCTCTCTCTCTCTCTCTCTCTCTCTCTCTCTCTCTCTCTCTCTCTCTCTCTCTCTCTCTCACATTTTATTGGGAGTTATAACCTTGAGTTAGGTTGCCATGTGAAAATCCTTTCCTGGCAGCTTGGGGGGACAGAGTTTGAATGAAGGAAATGGTATGGCCTTCAATGGCCTTCAACATTCATGTCGGTTCTACTTCCATCCTCTGAGGACCATTAATGCTTTTACTATTGTAATGGCTGTCTTCCTGAAGGGGGCAGATGGCTAGACCTCCATAGTTGCTTGCCTGAGACAGATCCTTACATGTGTATGTTGAGGTATTGGTATGCTTATGACAATGAATGTCCTCAAGCTGATTTATAAATTTAATAGGATGAAAAGAGTATACATATAGATTTATAATAGGATGAGAAGAGTACAAATATATTAAACTGATTTTTATAGTTTATATATGAACTATATGTTTTGATGTTGCTGTTTTTGAAATATTTTATTGGTAATTATTTCTTATATCGTTTATTTATTTCCTTATTTCCTTTCCTCACTGAGATATTTTCCCTGTTGGTGCCCTTTGTCTTATAGCATCTTGCTTTTCCAACTAGGGTTGTAGCTTAGCCAATAATAATAATAATAATAATAATAATAATAATAATAATAATAATAATAATAATGAAAATAAGAAGAAGAATAACAATAACAATAACAACAACTAATAATAATAATAATAATAATAATATATGCCTATATGTGTACATATTGGTACTTGGTGATGACAAAAATTAACAATTTAAACTGATTAATTACTAAGATATTACCCTGCTGTTGTAAAGAAAGGGTAGCTTCTGTTGAAGATCAAAATATATCTGGGAAATATCAGTTTAACTGGTATGTTTTGGATAATAGGAAAATGTCCAACTTTAAGAAGGCTAAATGCTTAAACAAAATATGTAGTAGGCTGCATATTTTGAAAATGATTCAATTAACCATCCAACTAAAGTGCCAATTGGGAAATTAGATTATGCGTATAGTTGTAATATTCTTGTTTTTAATAACGATATTTTTTGGGCTCGAACCATGTCGTCCTGATGGAGGTTCCTCAAAGGCAGCTTTCTACTTGGGATATTACTGGATCGAGGTCTTACATACTAGTCGCTCTCTCTCTCTCTCTCTCTCTCTCTCTCTCTCTCTCTCTCTCTCTCTCTCTCTCTCTCTCTCTCTCTCTCTCCGCCTTTAAACTTCTACGAGTTTAATAGCAGTATTAAAAGCTTGTTTATTTGGGTGTTTCATCGTTGTGTATGTATATAGATATATGTATATATATATCTATATATATATATATCTATATATATATATATATATATATATATATATATATATATATATATATATATATATATGTATATATATATATCTATATATATATATATATATATATATATATATATATATATATATATATATATATATATATATCTATATACATACACAACGATGAAACACCCAAATAAACAAGCTTTTAATACTGCTATTAAACTCGTAGAAGTTTAAAGGCGGAGAGAGAGAGAGAGAGAGAGAGAGAGAGAGAGAGAGAGAGAGAGAGAGAGAGAGAGAGAGAGAGAGAGAGAGAGAGAGACCGGCTAGTATGTAAGACCTCGATTCAGAAATATCCCAATTAGAAAGCTGTCTTTGAGGAACTTCCATCAGGATGACATGGTTCGAGCCCAAAAAATATCGTTATTTCTTGTTTTTAATAACGATATTTTTTGGGCTAGAACCATGTCGTCCTGATGGAGGTTTCTCCAAGGCAGCTTTCTACGTGGGATATTTCTGAAATATCCCAATTAGAAAGCTGTCTTTAGGGAACTTCCATCAGGACATGGCTATCGCACCCGAAAATAGATTTTTCCTATGTCATAATCTGTTATTTAAGTGAAAATACCTACATTCGTACCGTTAGGGAGCTATAGTAACTGCTTATCTCGTTTATTTATTTATATGTTTTTTCGCAGGAGTGGGTTTATTGCAACACTACGTACAGAATGGGAAGACCAGAGATGACATCATTAGAGCGGCCTCCAAGCTTTGCACTTCTTTCAAAATTGAGACACCCAGGGTCTGCTTTGGAATAATCCACCTCATGGCAGTGAGTAGCAAAGGGTGTGGAGGGATATTGTAAACACAAACACACACACACACACACACACATTTATATACTGTATATTCAAATAAGCCATATATTTTAATACACCAATATCTGGATTCTCTTATCGTCCTCGGGATCAGGGTCCCAAGGTGGAACAACTCAAAGACAATAGCTTCTGACCGGCCAGGAATCGAACCCTGGTCCAGGAAACTTATAAAACAGTTACATAGCACTTTGTGGCTAAGTGCTATCTCACTGTCATATAAGTTTCCTGGACCAGAGTTTGATTCCCGGCCGGTCAGAAGCTGTGCTATGTCACTGTCATATAAGTTTCCTGGACTAGGGTTCGATTCCTGGCCATTCAGAAGCTGTGCTATGTCACTGTCATATAAGTTTCCTGGACCAGAGTTCGATTCCCGGCCGGTCAGAAGCTGTGGTGTGTCACTGTCATATAAGTTTCCTCAACCAGGGCTCGATTCCCGGACGGTCAAAAGCTGTTCTATGTCACTGTCATGTAAGTTTCCTCGACGAGGGTTCAATTCCCAGCCGGTCAGAAGCTGTTGTCTTTGAGTGGTTCCGTCTTGGGACTCTGGTCCGAGGTCGATAGGATAATCCAGACATTAATGTATTAAAATATATGGCTTATTTGAATATGAAAAACATGTCTAAATGTGCAAAATCTATCATATATATATATATATATATATATATATAATATATATATATATATATATATATATATATAAATATATATATATATATATATATATATATATATATATATATATATATATATATATATATATATATATATAAATATATATATATATATATATATATATATATATATATATATATATATATATATATATATATATATATATATATATATATATATATATATATTATATTTATATACATATATATATATATATATAGATGACTCAGCCATGTCATCCTGATGGAAGGTTCCTTAAGGTAGCTTTCTAAGGATATATATATTTGTGTATGTGTGACCCTCTATTTGTTTGTGCACAAACATGAAACTTAAATTTCCCTAAGAAAAAATATTCCTGAATATCCTTTAAACCCTGTCATTTCCCAATGTCGTCCCCCAGGATGAAGTCGTCTACGTCGTGGAACAGCTGGTGATGTCCCCCGACGAGATCTGCGGCTTCGTGATAGGGGATATCTGCGGCGTGCCTTACAATCCCTACCACGAGTGGAAAGTGGCCTTCCCTCCCATTCCAAAGCCTTACGTCCCTCCGCCACAAGCTCCTCCCGTAAGTATTACTGTACACTTATTATTATTATTATTATTATTATTATTATCATCACTTGCTAAGCTACAGCCCTATTTGGAAAAGCAGGATGCTATAAACCCAGGGGCCCCAATAGGGAAAATAGCCCAGCCAGGCTTTATTGTCACGTATCATCTACTCTACATATAATTCTTTTGCAACTTCAAAAGTTTAAACTTGCAGCAAATGTTTATGTTGAAAAAGCTGACGTAAGTCTTTTTTATAGTTTATATATGAAATATCTGTTTTCATGTTGTTACTGTTTTTTAAATATTTTATTTTAATTTTTCATTACTTCTCATATCATTTATTTATTCCTTATTTCCTTTGCTCACTGGGCTAATTTTAACGTGTTTGAGCCCATGGGCATATAGCATTCTGCTTTTCCAACTAGGGTTGTAGCTTAGCAAGTAATAAAAATAGTAATAATAATAATGATAATAATAATACTAATAATAATAATAATAATAATAATAATAATAATTGTGTTTTATTTCAATTGTTCATTACAGCTCCCATAGTTTATTTCCTTATTTCCTTTCCTCACTGGGCTATTTTCCCTGTTGGAGCCCTTGGGCTTATAGCATCCTGCTTTTCCAACTAGGGTTGTAGCTTAGCAAGTAATAATAGCAATAATAATAATCATATTGATAATAATAATAATATTAATAATAATAATAATAATAATTCTTTCCCTTTTCCTACATAGGAAGGAATGCCTACCCTCAAGGTGCTCCATCTCTCGGATACCCACTTCGACCCCGAGTACCAAGAGGGGTCAAATGCAGAATGCAACGAGCCCCTTTGTTGCCGGGCAAACTCCGGTCCCATGACCTCACCTGACCAGAGAGCTGGACTCTGGGGAGACTACCGCAAGTGCGATACTCCATTGAGAACCATAGAGAGCATGCTGGAAAATATTGCTTATTTACATCCCGTAGGTATTATTATTGTTCTTGTTGCATTCATTTTTTTGTATTCTGTAATTTTGTAAGCTGTGAATTACCAGCAGAAATGTGGGTTATTGGGACAAATAAACGGATTTTGAGCGAAGCGAAAAATCTATTTTTGGGTGAGATCGCCATGTCTTCCTGATGGAAGTTCCTAAGGTAGCTTCAAAAGGATATCGCCATGTCGTCCTGATGGAAGTTCCTAAGGTAGCTTCAAAAGGATATCGCCATGTCGTCCTGATGGAAGTTCCTAAGGTAGCTTCAAAAGGATATCGCCATGTCGTCCTGATGGAAGTTCCTAAGGTAGCTTCAAAAGGATGTATATAATATATCCTTTTGAAGCTACCTTAGGAACTTCCATCAGGACGACATGGCTTGAGCCCAAAAATGGTTGTCTATAAAAAGAACAAACTAAGTTTTCTCATTAGATTACTTGTAAGCATATGATTTTTTCTCTGAAAAGAAGGACTATGCTGTTTTATATATATCTTTTATTTAGTCCAGATAATTTTTAATTACCTTTATTTAATCTGTAACTTCAGATATAGTAAGTTAACCCTTTTACCCCCAAAGGACGTACTGGTACGTTCCACAAAATCAATCCCTTTACCCCCATGAACGTACCGGTACGTCCTTACAAAAAATGCTAATTTTTTTTTTTTTTTCATATTTTTGATAATTTTTTGAGAAAATTCAGGTACTTTCCAAGAGAATGAGACCAACCTGACCTCTCTATGACAAAAATTAAGGCTGTTAGAGCAATTTTAAAACAATATACTGCAAAATGTGCTGGGGAAAAAATTACCCCCTGGGGTTTAAGGGTTGGAAATTTCCAAATAGCCTGGGGGTAAAAGGGTTAAGTTTTTCAGGTTTATTCTGATTTGTAAACACAAAAATGTGATAGTGATCTGCAAGAGCTGATGGTAATATGTTTCTACTTATTTTTTCTGCTTATTGGTATTTTCATTTTGAGATTTTGGTTTTGCAATGAAAAAACAAGTTGTTACTGTTCTTGAGATATTTTATATTTTTTATTCAATACTTCTTATATATGGTTTTTTCCTTGTTTCCTTTCCGCACTAGCTTACTTTACCTGTTGGACCCCTTGGGCTTATAGCATTCTGTATCTCCAACTAGGTTTGTAGTTTAATTAGTAATAATAATAATAATAATAATAATAATAATAATAATAATAATAATAATAATAATATGAACTCAAAAAGAAAAATAAAGGCAAAAACTCCTACCGTATCGTGTTTCACGAAGATTCAAGAGTTCGTAGAACATTTTCTCATACATCATTAAAACTGGGTTCGCTTACTTTCAGGATATAGATTACATCATCTGGACTGGGGACTTGCCCCCACATGACATTTGGAATCAGACAAGAGAAGGAAACTTGGAGATCCTCAAGTCTACGGTTCAGCAACTTCTCGATTACTTTCCGCACACCCCTATTTTCCCAGCTCTCGGGAACCACGAGGCTGCCCCAGTGAACAGGTAGAATGGAAGAAGTATCTGAATATCAGTAATGCATGCAATATAAGGTTTTCCTTATATTTTATTTTTAATTTAGAAAAGTCTTTCTTGATACCACACACACACACATACACCTCGATGCTCTGGGCAGGGCCTCAGTGAACAGGTAGAATACAAGATGTATCTGGGTATTACTAATACGTGCAATTTAAGGTTTTTCCTTATAATATTTTTTTTAGTTTAGAAAAGTCTCATGGTAAACACACATTCACCTAGATGCTCCGGGCGGGGCCCCAGTGAACACGTAGAATGCAAGAAGTATCTGAGAATCACTAATGCATGCAATAAAAGGTTTATCCTTATAATATTTTTTTTCTTTTTAGAAAAGTCTTTCTTGATAACACACACACACACACACACCTAGATGCTCCGGGCGAGGCGGGGCACCCTCTTAGACCAACGGTCATAGCCCCCACAAATTCTTTCTTGGTGGTAGATAGTGATTTTTATATATGTATTCCTTTGCCCTTTACCAATGAACAGTTATCAATGAAAACCATCTTATCCTTCAAAAGTGTTATGTACCGTACACAGTTTGTCTGAATGTTTTCAGGTTTAGGTCTGCAGGTAGACTGGCACTTTTTGTTTATATCCACATTAATCTAGAGGTTGTATGAATGTTAACTGAATATGTTATTTTTATTAATAAAATAAATTTTTGAATATACTTACCCGATAATCATGTAGCTGTCAACTCCGTTGCCCGACAGAATTCTATGGAGGGATACGCCAGCTATCACAATACTAGAAGGGGGTGTACTTACCAGCGCCACCTGTGGCCAGGTACTCAATCATTTGTTGTTGACACCTCCTCAATTATTCCTCGGTCCACTGGTTCTCTCTGGGGAGGAAAGGGAGGGTCGATTAAATCATGATTATCTGGTAAGTATATTCAAAAATTTATTTTATTAATAAAAATAACATTTTTCAATATTAAACTTACCCGATAATCATGTAGCTGATTCACACCCAGGGAGGTGGGTGAAAACCAGTGTACATGATTAAAGGATAGCTAAGTATCCCAAATTTCATATAACAGTTATCTCAAATAACAATGAAATAATAAGTACCTGGTAAGGAAGTCGAATAGAACCGTTACTCTGCCTTTTATTTAAAGTTCGTCTTCCTTACTGAGCGCAGCGTTCCTCTTGGAGGCTGAATCAACCCAAAGGTGCCAAAGTACAAGGGGTTGCAACCCTACTAAAGGACCTCTACCAAACCTTTAACCCAGGCGCTTCTCAAGAATGAATAGACCACCCGCCAAATCCAAGGATGCGGAAGGCTTCTTAGCCTACCGTAACAACCATAAAAACAACAATAAAAGTATTCAAGAGAAAGGTTAAAAAGGTTATGGGATTAAGGGAATGTAGTGGCTGAGCCCTCACCTACTACTGCACTCGCTGCTACGAATGGTCCCAGGGTGTAGCAGTTCTCGTAAAGAGACTGGACATCTTTCAGATAAAATGATGCAAACACTGACTTGCTCCTCCAATAGGTTGCATCCATAATGCTCTGCAGAGAACGGTTTTTATTAAAGGCCAACGAAGTAGCTACAGCTCTTACTTCGTGGGTCCTTACCTTCAGCAATGCAAGGTCTTCCTCCTTTAAGTGAGAATGTGCTTCTCTGATCAGAAGCCTTATATAGTACGAAAGCCCATTCTTGGACATGGGTCTCGAGGGTTTCTTGATGGCACACCATAAGGCTTCTGACTGTCCTCGAATAGGTTTAGACCTCTTCAGATAATATTTGAGAGCTCTGACAGGGCAAAGAACTCTCTCTAGTTCGTTACCTACCATGTTGGAGAGGCTAGGTATTTCGAACGATCTAGGCCAAGGACGTGAAGGAAGCTCGTTCTTTGCTAGGAATCCAAGCTGAAAAGAACATGTAGCTGATTCGGTTGTGAAACCAATGTTCTTGCTGAAGGCATGAACCTCACTGACTCTCTTAGCTGTTGCAAGGCAAACGAGAAAAGCAGTCTTGAGGGTAAGATCCTTGAAGGAAGCTGACTGGAGAGGTTCGAACCTAGATGTCATAAGGAACCTTAAGACTACGTCTAGATTCCAGCCTGGAGTGGAAAGACGACGTTCTTTAGACGTCTCAAAAGACTTGAGAATGTCTTGAAGGTCCTTGTTGGAAGACAGGTCCAAACCCCCGTGGCGGAGGACTGAGGCCAACATGCTCCTATACCCTTTAATCGTAGATGTTGAAAGGGATCTCTCATTCCTAAGATGAAGAAGGAAGTCAGCTATTTGGATCACAGAGGTATTGGTAGAGGATATTGAATTGGCTCTACACCAGCTTCGGAAGACCTCCCACTTAGACTGGTAGACTCTACGAGTGGAAATTCTTCTAGCTCTGGCAATCGCACTGGCTGCCTCCTTCGAAAAGCCTCTAGCTCTAGCGAATCTTTCGACAGTCTGAAGGCAGTCAGTCGAAGAGCGTGGAGGTTTGGGTGCAACCTGTCTACGTGTGGTTGACGTAGAAGGTCCACTCTTAGAGGTAGAGTCCTGGGGAAGTCGACTAGCCATTGAAGTACCTCTGTGTACCATTCTCTTGCAGGCCAAAGGGGAGCAACCAGCGTCAGCCGTGTCCCTTCGTGCGAGACGAATTTCTGCAGAACTTTGTTTATAATCTTGAACGGAGGGAATGCGTACAGGTCGAGATGGGACCAGTTCAGAAGAAAAGCATCTACATGAACCGCTGCAGGGTCTGGAACAGGGGAACAATAAAGCGGAAGTCTCTTGGTGATGGAGGTGGCAAACAGGTCTATGGTAGGTTGACCCCACAAGGTCCAAAGTCTGTTGCACACACTCTTGTGGAGGGTCCATTCCGTGGGAATGACCTGATTCCTTCTGCTGAGGCGATCCGCTGAAACATTCATATCGCCCTGGATGAACCTCGTGACCAGTGTGAGGTTTAGACCTCTTGACCAAATGAGGAGGTCCCTTGCGATCTCGTAAAGGCTCCTCGAATGGGTCCCTCCTTGCTTGGAGATGTAAGCCAAGGCTGTGGTGTTGTCTGAATTCACCTCCACCACTTTGCCTAGCAGGAGGGACTTGAAGTTCAACAGGGCAAGATGGACTGCTAACAGTTCCTTGCAGTTGATGTGGAGTAATCCTTGTTCCTTGTTCCATACTCCTGAGCATTCCCGTCCGTCCAAGGTCGCACCCCAGCCCGAGTCCGATGCATCCGAGAAGAGATGAAGATGGGGGGTCTGGATGGCCAATGATAGACCCTCCTTGAGAAGAAGATTGTGCTTCCACCACCGGAGAGTGGTCTTCATCTCTTGGTTGATAGGGATAGAGACTGCTTCTAGAGTCGAGCCCTTGTCCCAATGAGCTGCAAGATGGAATTGAAGAGGGCGGAGGTGGAGTCTCCCTAGCTCGACAAACAGGGCCAGAGATGAGAGGGTCCCTGTGAGACTCATCCACTGTCTCACTGAGCAATTGCTCCTCTTCAGCATGCTCATGATGCACTCTAGGGCTTGGTTTATCCTGGGGGCCGATGGAAAAGCCCGAAAATCCCGACTCTGAATCTCCATTCCCAGGTACACAATGGATTGGGAGGGAATGAGTTGAGATTTCTCTATATTGACTAATAGACCTAGGTCTCTGATTAGATCTAAAGTCCAAGAGAGGTTCTCCAGACAACGACGACTCGTGGAGGCTCTCAACAGCCAGTCGTCTAGGTAGAGGGAGGCTCTGATGTTCGATAAGTGCAGGAATTTCGCTACATTCCTCATCAGATGAGTAAAGACCATAGGAGCTGTGCTTAGGCCAAAACACAGGGCTTGGAACTGATAGACAACCTTTCCGAAAACGAATCTCAGGAAAGGTTGGGAGTCTGGATGAATGGGAACGTGAAAGTATGCATCTTTCAAGTCCAACGAGACCATCCAGTCCTCCTGTCTGACCGCTGCTAAGACCGACTTGGTCGTCTCCATTGTGAACGTCTGCTTGGTGACATACTCGTTGAGAGAGCTGACGTCCAGCACCGGTCTCCAACCTCCTGTCTTTTTGGCCACAAGAAAGAGACGGTTGTAGAAGCCCGGGGATTGATGGTCCCGGACTATAACCACTGCCTTCTTCTGCACAAGTAGCGACACCTCCTGTTGCAATGCTAGCCTCTTGTCCTCTTCTTTGTAGTTGGGAGAGAGGTTGATGGGCGATGTGGTCAGAGGCGGTTTGAGGCAGAATGGAATCCTGTAACCGTACCTCAGCCAACTGACAGACTGTGCGTCTGCACCTCTCTTCTCCCAGGCTTGCCAGAAGATCTTGAGCCTGGCTCCTACTGTTGTCTGGAGAATCTGAGAGTCAGTGCTTTCCCTTAGATGTCCTGGGTCCTTTCCTAGACTTGCCCCTGTGAGAGTCTGGACGGGAGCTTCCTCGGCTGGGGGCTCTACCACGAAAGGGCGGTATGAACCTAGTGGCCGGGGTATCAGCCACTGGAGAGCGATAAGTCTTGGGGACAGAGGTGGTAACCTTAGACTTACGAGCCGATGAGGCTACAAGATCGTGCGTGTCCTTCTGTATCAGGGCAGCCGACAAGTCCTTAACTAGCTCCTCGGGAAAGAGGAACTTTGAGAGTGGAGCAAAAAGGAGCTGTGACCGCTGGCACGGTGTAATGCTGGCTGAGAGGAAGGTATACAGTTGTTCCCTTTTCTTCAACACCCCTGATACAAATAACGACGCTAGCTCACCCGATCCATCCCTGATAGCCTTATCCATGCAGGACATAATTAGCATGGCAGAGTCTTTGTCCGCAGGAGATGTTTTCTTGCTGAGGGCTCCCAGGCACCAGTCGAGAAAGTTGAACATTTCGAAAGCTCTGAACAACCCTTTCAGAAGATGATCCAGGTCTGAGAAGGTCCAACAAACCTTCGAGCGTCTCATCGCAGTCCTCCTAGGCGAGTCCACCAGACTTGAGAAGTCAGCCTGGGCAGAGGCAGGAACTCCCAAGCCTGGTGCTTCCCCTGTGGCATACCAAACGCAACCTTTCGAAGCGAGCTTCGTTGGAGGGAACATGAAGGAAGTCTTGCCCAGGTGTTGTTTAGACTGAAGCCACTCCCCTAAGGTCCTTAAGGCCCTCTTGGAGGATCTAGCTAGGACAAGCTTAGTATAGCTCGACTTAGCTTGTTGAACGCCTAGCGAAAACTCAGATGGAGGAGAGCGGGGAACAGCAGAGACGAAGTGGTCAGGGTAAAGCTCTCTGAGTAGAGCCAAGACCTTTCTAAAATCAACAGACAATGGAGAAAGCTTAGACTCCTCCACGTCTGATGAGGGATCAAGATGTGCCTCCTCATCATCCGACACTTCATCAGCAGAAGGTAGCGAAGCAAAAGGACCAGAATGCTGAACCGCAGAGTCAGAACGAGTAGGAACAATAACAGAGGTTTCCTCAACTTGAGGGAAAACCTGAGGTTCAGACTGCATAGGCTGAACAACAGTCGGAGCAGAAGGCAGGTGCATGGGTGAAGGAGGTTGACTCCTAGCAAGAGTTGCACCCAAGGCTTGCACAAGCTGAGCGGAGGACGGAGGCGGAGTAGTCCGTTCCTGTTCCTGAGAGATGAGTGGAGCATGAGAAGGTTGAGGCTGCGCAGAACAAGGTAAAGTTCTAGCAAGCTGAGGCTCCTGAGGCGCAAGTCCATGGTGTAGATGAGCTTGCCTAGATGAGGGTTGAACTCGGTGCAGCGCTGGTTGAGCAGACAGACTCACGGAGGGGAGAGGTTGTTGTACCCCAACCGAGAGTTGCACCACTGGTGGAGCAGCAAGGGGAGGAGGAGGAAGAGTGTAACTCTCCTGATCCCAAAGCAAGGGTTGCCTTAAAGAAGGCTGAGGCTGAACAACACTGTGAACAGCAAACTCCGAAAGTGGTTCAACATCGTACGCCTGGCAGATGGTGCTGCGACCAGGCGGAGCAGGTGCAGGCTGGGCGAGCACAGGCGGAGCAGGTGCAGGCTGGGCGAGCACAGGCGGAGCGAGAACAGGTGGAGGGAGTGCAGGCGGTGCAACACTCTCAGCCCGACACTCACGCATCAAGTCCGAAAGCTGAACTTGCATGGACTGAAGCAGGGTCCACTTGGGGTCGGCAGAAACGATAACAGACTGAGGTAAAGTCACAGTCGGGGTCTGTATAGGCAGAACCTTACTCCTCTTGGGCGGAGTACAGTCGACCGATGACAGAGGCGAGTCGGAGCTGAGCCAATGACTACAACCTGGCTGAGCACTCGCTGACTGAACTCTACGTTTGAGCGGTCTCGAGACCTGAGACCAACGTTTCTTCCCTGCATGAAGATCAGCGGACGAGAAGACGGGCTCAATCGTCTGCGGGTGGGAGTGACGGTCTAAGGAAGACACGCCCGCAACCACCGAGGATAATTCTGTGCGCCTAACAAGGCCTGTCGAACCCTTAAGCCCTTCGACATTGCTTCTCCCCTGGGCATGGGAGCTTGCAAGAGGTCCCGGACTGGGAGGACGACTGGCTCGCACAGAAAAATCCTCACGCACCACACTGGCACCACTAGCACTTGGCACTGCACAGACACTAGCACTCGTCACAGCACTGGCACTATTTCCACCCACTGCACTCTTGACCTTCAGTTCTTTAACCTCGGCCATCAGAGACTTATGGTCACTTACCACTGATTCTACTTTATCTCCTAAAGCCTGAATAGCACGCAAAACAGTTGACATATCAGGCGGAGGGCACACAGTAGGTTCGGGGGTAGCCACTACAGGGGTAGGAAAAGGTAGGGGATCATGAGGTGAGGAAAACATAGAAGAGTGAGAAGAACTTCTCCTAACTCTAGTTCTCTCTAACTTGGATGAATATTTTAAAAGACGTACAAAATCCAATTCCGAAAGTCCGGCGCACTCCTCACACCGATTTTCTAATAGACAGGGCCTGTCCCTACAGTCAGAACAAGCGGTGTGAGGATCTACCGAGACCTTCGGAATACGCCTATTGCAAGACCTACATCGTCTATGGGAGGGAGCTTGCGAAACGTCAGACATCTTGTTTCAAAGAGTAAGTCCAAGGGTGATCCAAAAACAAGCAAAAATTCATTAACCGTTAATCAGAGTTTATATAAAAGCTAACTAGCTAATATAAAAAGGATTCCAGTATGCGACAGCCGTTAATCTAAGAGAATACTTCACCAAATATCCATGAATAAACTCGAAGACCATGAGCGTATCCCAGAACGTCTAGCCGGAAGCACGACAGAGGAATAATTGAGGAGGTGTCAACAACAAATGATTGAGTACCTGGCCACAGGTGGCGCTGGTAAGTACACCCCCTTCTAGTATTGTGATAGCTGGCGTATCCCTCCATAGAATTCTGTCGGGCAACGGAGTTGACAGCTACATGATTATCGGGTAAGTTTAATATTGAAAACTATATATTCAATAAAGTATAATGTATAATATCCTAAGCTCTCTCTCTCTCTCTCTCTCTCTCTCTCTCTCTCTCTCTCTCTCTCTCTCTCTCTCTGATGCGATACTACCTTACCTAAGTTTCTAATTAATATGGAAAGTTTTTTGCTTGGTTCAGTTATCTTTGTTGTTTATCCATATATTCTGAATTACAATATTTGCATATAAAAAATACAGTAAGTACGTAAAAATTTATCGAAGCAGGTGTATTGAAAATTTATTCTATCTTTCAAGTAACAATTTATCGAAGCAGATATATTAAAAATGTATTCCATCTTTCATTTTTCAAAGTAAAACAGCATCAACTTGATAGGTATCTTATAATACTAGAGAAATATTCAAACTCCTTCCGGCATTTCCAGAACTGATTAGTCTCCCATGTCCTTCCAGTTTTCCTCCGCCTTTCATTGGCGGTGATTATGGCGTCAGTTGGCTGTACGATGAACTCGATCGGCAGTGGAACCATTGGCTTCCCGACGAGGCGTCTCCAACGGTCAGAAAAGGTGCTTTCTATTCTGTTCTGGTGCGAACTGGCTTCAGAATAATATCCTTGAACATGAACTACTGCAATAATAAAAACTGGTATGAAGATTGTTTTCTGTCTTTAATTTTATATTCTTTAAAACTTTTTGACAGTGTGCTTGAATAACAATTGTAGTTTTAGGAAGTTTTTGCATCTTGAGACCATAAAAAGTATCACAGGAAATGAATTGGTCTTCGAAAATTCCAAGATGATTAGTCTTAATAACTACATTTTATACAGGTTCATTTTATGAGGTTTTATTATACTGTTTTTTACAGTTAAAATCCCTTTTTTAATGGTTTGTGCACTGTTAAGAAAATAGATGTCTATGTAAGGTGTTTTCTATATGGTAAAGTCCTCTCGAATTTAATCGTGATAACATATTTTTAATTGTTATTGATATTAAATCATTGAAGATTAATTTAGTATAAACTAGCTCTCTTTTTTTCCTTTTCGTAAGAACTAAGTATTATTTTTGTACAGCAAAATTGTATATATTGACTTTTAAACGTTTTCTGCACTTTTACAATGACTTTTATCTTATTCTGTTTAAGTCCTTGTAGAAAAATACAAGAGTCCTTCTCTCATCAGGTGGTTGCTTATGAATTCAACTGATCCGGCACAAGAACTTCAGTGGTTCATCTACGAACTTCAAGGAGCAGAAATGAGGGGCGAGAAAGTTCATGTCTTGGGGCACATTCCTCCTGGCCATCATGATTGTCTTAAAGTGTGGAGTCATAATTACTACACTATTGTAAATAGGTATTATTATTATTCTTATTTTTATTATTATTTTGGGAGGAACGTAGAGAGTAGAGGTCCCCATTTTGTTTTTGTTTCATTTGTTGATGTCGGCTACCCCCCAAAATTGGGGGAAGTGCCTTGGTATATGTATGTATGTATTATTTTTATTATTATTATTATTATTATTATTATTATTATTATTATTATTATTATGATTAATATTACTGTATTATTATTATTAGCTAAGCTACAACCCAAGTGGAAAAACGAATGCTATAAGGCCAAGGACTCCAATAGAATATAGCCCAGTGAGGAAAGGAAATTAGGCAACAGATAGAATAGTGAGCCTGTGTGTGTCCTCAAGCTAGAGCACTACAACTACCATTCAAAAAAATTTGTTAAAGATAAATATTGTTTCGTAAATACAATCTCTTCTTCATAGTTCAATACTTTCAAGTTCTAGCCAACCAAAATTTTACGAGAAAATCATCTTGGGCCTCCAAGGACTGAATGAAGCACTTTGATTGGGGTTATGCGTTCCTATATATAGGGTTATAAACTCCTATATATCACCTGCATTCTCCAATTGGACACTTTTCTCACAAATTAATACATCTGCACTTGATTGGAAGGTAAAGATAATGACTCTCAACATGACGTATCTTTGAAACATGAAGTTTGTTTTGAGAAATATCCATGAACTCATTCGCAATTCTTTTCTGCACTAAATTTTAATATCTTATGAGGCATAATGATACCACGCAAAAGAATTTGATTTTCCCTACGATATAGAATTGCTCTAAAAGCTTTTGGTGTGTCGCTCATAATTACCTTTTATTTGAAATGGCATAGAAGTTGACAGATCAGACGAGGTCATTGGGCTGTCCATTCTTTTTGGCATATAAGATTAAATTAAGTTCAAGACGCTTTCCATGAAAGGTTATTCGATTATTGTAGAATATTTTGATTATTGGTCCGTAAGAAGTGATCTAATGAGTTAGAGGTGTGATATTTAGTAATATTCCACCCTGCTGTCAGCAAGCATGGCCAAATTAAAATTCAGAAAGGAACTTGTGAGTGACTTAAATCGGATGGAGGTGGAAGCTTATTGACATCTTCAGAGTGATGCATGCTTGGTAGTAATATTTTTTTAAATGTTTGGTAAGGAGAATTTAAGAAGCATTAAGTGACCAGGCACTCTCCCATGCAAAATGAGCAACCTATGTACGTTATTTATCTGTTCCCTGGCAAGGCAGGGAATGGGTACCTCAATTCTATAGAATTTTTTATTCAGGTTTTATAGGTATTCCACCCTTTTCTATTTGGTATGGGATATTACCAGATTTGTTTTCCTGAAGATGATTATAGCATCTTTCTAGATCTGTTTGTACAATTTGATAGTGGAGATCTTAGCAGATATAAAAAACTATAGTCCATTTCTTTTATCGAGGCAGATTTGCACCGACTCGCAGCGGTGCCCTTTTAGCTCAGAAAAGTTTCCTGGTCGCTGATTGGTTAGAATTATCTCGTCCAGCCAATCACCGATTAGGAAACTTTTCCGAGCTAAAAGGGCACCACTGCGAGTCTGTGCAAATCTGCATCGCTAAAAGAAATTGACTATAGATAGTTGTAGCCAAAATTCAATTTTGCCCGCCCCTGGGGCCCTCCCCTCATCCCTGGGGCCCTCCCCCCGCCCCTGGGGCCCTCCCCTCACCCCTGGGGCCCTCCCCCCGCCCCTGGGGCCCTCCCCTCACCCCTGGGGCCCTCCCCTCACCCCTGGGGCCCTCCCCTCACCCCTGGGGCCCTCCCCTCACCCCTGGGGGTAATAGCCTTTACGATTTTGATGGTATATATGTGTATTGTAAAGATGGTTAGGTCATATAATATGTTTCCTGGGTGAAATAAATAAGGAAACAAATGAGATTCATATACTGAATCACACTTGTTAAGGCCACTACAAGACTGTAATATTGTTCAGCAATTCCCAAAGGCTATCACCAGGCATTTACTGAGCCTCAAGAGACTGAACACAGGAGAGATATGCGACAGATTTGAAGTCCATCCAGGCTACTTTAGCATGAGTGTTATTTTTTAATGCTGGGTGGAGACATCTATAGTAAAAAGACATTTATTTATTAATTTAAGGGAAGGTCAAAATTATACTATCAGGTAAAGTAATGAATTACAATTACATTAAGACTATTATTCAAGTCCATCTAGGCTACTTTAGCAGGGGTATGATTTTTTTAATGCTGGTTGGAGACATCTATGTTAAAAAGACGTTTATTTATTCATTGAAGGGAAGGTCAAAATTATACTTACAGGTAAATTAATGAATTACAATTACTGTACATTAAGACTATTATTCAAGCTTGTGTAAACCCATAATATTTTGGGTGTTAGGAGTGAGCACTTTAGAAACTGAACCTAGACCATTTGAAAACATGAGTAGTCTGCATAAAACAGGATGGAAAACTATTGATAACTATTGTAGTCATGACCAATAGCAAGATACAATGGTTTGTAATAATGTCAGGAAAAGACCCCCCAGATCACACAATAGCTATTAAACCCAGCATATCATCACTGCTGGAAATGCCTGTAAAATGATGTCACTGTATGTTAAACTCAAGATTCAAACTAGGTACTCTGTTGTCTTATTATTTTGGCAATAATATTTACTACATTTATTTTATTATTTTTCTACAGTATTTACTATTCTTCTATTAACGTGCTTCTTTTCCCATTTTGTATGGGGTAAGCACAGTTGCCTTCTTTTTGAAAGACTTTGCTTTGGCTTTGGGGTAGACCGTAGTCCCAATACGTTGCCCTGTCTGACATCGATTAGACTTCGGTAGCGTATGTTCATGTGTTGCACCAGTCACCATTTTCCTTCCTCCCAGCAGCGAGTAGTCCTGGCGCGATTAGGTCGACAGTTTGAGATGTGTGAGGTGTCTATGTTTTTATAAGGTGTTGGAGTGGCTTTGTGTGTGTATTAGTTTGTACCACCCATTTGCTTTAAGCAAACCTATCCGTCAATGACTTAAATAATACTGAGAGGAGATATTTTCTTCAGACTGAGTTATTCTATACAAAATATGCTTATTCAACTCTTACTATATCTTTTTTTTATTCTAGTATTATGACAAAGATTTTATGCCCAGAATATTCAGTTCTGAAATATATCAGATTATTTCAAAAAAGTGTTTTGTATGAAAGCTCATGCTCCATACTTGGTTATGAATGAGTTTTCCTATTTATTTTAATGACAACATATCTTGATCTTCATGGAAACATTGAGTGTGGCTGGTAAATAGTCTGTTTTCTGGTTTTTAGTTTTAAACATTGTTGTTTCATTATGACCTCATGAAGAGGAATATATGTGTAGGTTCTGTATTTTTAGGAGTCCAGTATTTGTTAGGCTGGGAGGAACGTAGAGAGTAGAGGTCCCCTTTTTGTTTTTGTTTCATTGTTGATGTCGGCTACCTCCCAAAATTGAGGGAAGTGCCTTGGTATATGTATGTATGTATGTATTTAAAGAGCAAAAATCAGAAGTTTCTTAACTTCACTCTCTGAGTGACAGATTTATTGTACAGTACTTACAAAATTTGATATTAGAGGAAAAATCTTAATAAAACTTTTACTTACAGATTTGAAGCCACAATTACAGCTCAGTTCTTTGGGCATACCCATTTCGACGAGTTTGAGCTCTTCTATGATGAGCACAACCCCCACAGAGTGACCAATATTGCGTATATTGGGCCTTCCGTTACCTCGTACTACAAGCTTAATCCAGGCTATAGACTTTACACTATTGAAGGAGAATATGAGGGCTCAAAAAAGGTTATGTATTGATTACTTTCTTTATGATTTGAGCATATAATAAATCATTATTGCATAATTTTAACCCTTTTACCCCCAGGCTATTTGGAAATTTCCAACCCTTAACCTCCAGGGGGTTATTTTTTTCCCAGCACATTTTGCAGTATATTTTTTTTTAAATTGCTCTAACAGCCTTAATTTTTGTCATAGAGAGGTCAGGTTGGTCTCATTCTCTTGGAAAATGCCTGAATTTTCTCAAGAAATTATCAAAAATATGAAAAAAAAAAATTTATAGCATTTTTTTGCAAGGACGTACCGGTACTTCCATTAGGGTAAAGGGATGGCTTTTGTGAAACGTACCAGTACGTCCTTTGGGGGTAAAAGGGTTAATAACTACTGTACTGTATTGAAAAGAATTACCTAAGTCTTTCATCCAATGAATGTGGTATTAACTTTTTCCACCAAGGAAGAAATTTGTTTCTCCTGTAGTTTTTCATCTATTCATAGAGTTTTCAACTTTCGCTTACTATATTCAGGGACTTTCAATTTGCCTGAATATAATTTTCAGAAGCTGTCAGTTATTATTTTTTTAATGTAACAATCTATTTTCTGTTTTTCATGGTTTTATGCATTAAAGCTTATCGATAGAAATTAATGTTTCATTTATAATTTCTCAAGTCTTCCATGTTTATGTTTTGAAACAATTAGTACTTAATCCATCTTTATAATAAAAATTCTGTTGTACATTTGTTAAGACTGATAATGTTACTATCTGTTTTTATCCCCCATTTTTTTATATGAAAATTAATAGGCAGAAGAGTCAAGGTCTTTAACATCTCATATCATTTCCTTACATTGAACGTCAACAGATATTATTTTAGATTGCATGCTCTTCCTCCTTTCCCATGTGAGAACTAAGAACTAAATTCTGACTGGAATTCATAAGCTAGGCCTATATTGCATATCTTACAATGTACCACCATGTTTATTTTTAATCCTTACTTTGATAAGAAGGCTTCAAGAATTCACTCGTTTACCATGACCTGATATGGTTTACAAAATTCCTACAATAATCAACCCTTTTACCCCCAGGCTATTTGGAAATTTCCAACCCTTAACCCCCAGGGGGTTATTTTTTTTCCCAGCACATTTTGCAGTATATTTTTTTTTAAATTGCTTTAAAATCCTTAATTTTTGTCATAGAGAGGTCTGGTTGGTTTCATTCTCTTGGAAAATGCCTGAATTTTCTAAAAAAAAAATATCAAAAATATGAAAAAAAAAAAATTTATAGCATCTTTTTGCAAGGACGTACCGGTACGTCCATGGGGGTAAAGAGGTGGCTTTTGTGAAACGTACCAGTAGGTCCTTTGGGGGTAAAAGGGTTAAAAATATCATTCATAAAGATCTTGTTTTATGTTAAGAGTACATATGATTTTTATTTAAATAATCATATACTTTTTATATATATGATTTCAAATGATTACTAACTAATTATTGAAGATAATTTAATCATTGTAAACTGGAATAGGTTATCAATTCCCGTCAAAATGAAGTATCAATAGCCCCTATTTTTCTTCCATAATAGAATTTAATCATTGTAAACTGGAATAGGTTATCAATTCCCATCAAAATGAAGTATCAATAGCCCCTATTTTTCTTCCATAATATAATTTAATCATTGTAAACTGGAATAGGTTATCAATTCCCATCAAAATGAAGTATCAATAGCCCCTATTTTTCTTCCATAATAGATGGTTATTGATCATGAAACTTGGGTCATGAATCTCGATGAAGCCAATCGTGACGGGAGGCCAAGATGGTACCAGTTGTACTCCGCTCAAAGGGCTTACAAAATGAGGAACCTCCTCCCACAAGAGTGGAATAACCTTGTGTACAAAATGATGTTAGAAGACGAACTTTTTGAAAAATATCTCAGGTAAGACGATTTAATTCAGTCGGTAGAAGCATCAGCTGATAGGTGTGAGGTTCTGCTGTTATTATTCACTCATCATTTGAAAAGTAACATTTTGAATAGTAGAGGTTTTCTGTTTAGAATTGAAGGATATATCCTACTAATTGACACATTGCACGGTTTGAATAGTAAAGTTTTATGTTTATAATAGAAGGATATATATTACTAATTGGCACATTGCACGGTTTGAATAGTAAAGTTTTATGTTTATAATTGAAGGATATATCCTACTAATTGACACATTGCACAGTTTGAATAGTAAAGTTTTATGTTTAAAATTAAAAGATATATATTACTAATTGACACATTGCTCAGTTTGAATGGTAAAGTTTTATGTTTAGAATTAAAGGATATATCCTCCTGATTGACACATTGCATGGTTTGAATAGTGAAGTTTAATGTTTAGAATTGAAGGATATATCCTACTATTTGACACATTGCACATTTTGAATAGTAAAATTTTCTGTTTAGAATTGAAGTGTATGTCCTACTAATTGACGCATTGCCAACAGGTTCTACTGGAAGAATTCTATTGCACAAGAAGAATGCGATGAAGAATGTAGGAAACGTATGTTGTGTGACCTCAAGTCAGGTCGTTCCAACGACCGGAAAAGGACATGTGCCAAGCTCAATGAACAAGCCAAGCTAAGGGAGCGAAATGATTGGAAAAACTGGTTCTACTCAGGCCTGACTGTGACGTATGTGTGGATAACTGACGTTTTCAGTTTTGGGTGAAATGCGGTGCTTCCACTGACTACAAAATTTACGCAATGCTTGTCCTCTACCTATTCTCTTTATATCGTGCTAGAATATTTATTTATTTATAATCAACTGTATATAAACTGGAACTTTTTAGTATTAGCTGGTAGTGTCTTATTCTTGCTTAGCTACATGATTTATTGCTAATAAAGAGCTGAAATGCGATTCATATTCCCAAAGGTATATATTAGAAAAATAAAAAAGCTTAGAATAAGTAAGTAGCTATAAGTACAGTACTCAAAATTAATATGTTCTCATCTAAAGAGATTGAGGCCCTAGTTTGCTTTTTAAATAATTTTTTATTGCATAAATTAATTTAGATAAACTATACATACAATACAGATACATATATTCATTTCTATCAATACAGTACTGTATATTTCAACTTTCAGATGTAGATTTTAAAGTTTTATTTTTTTTATTTTACTTATACAGTACTCCCATGTCAGGCTTGGATTTAAAAGTAAAGTATAGAATCCTGCAAAAGGATTTTTTCAAACCATACAGTGAAATTTAGGTGACCAGGATTCTTGTAGTTTGTAGTTGTAAATGATAATTTTTCAACTGATCATAAATGGCTTCGCCAGTATCCGCATAGGAGCAAATGTACATTGTGAATTGCATATAATAATCTAATTATTAATAATAATTTTTGTTCCTTTTCACAAACACAGTACATTCTGCAAAAGGTTTTTTGTCTGACCATACAAAGTGAAAATGTAGCTGACCAGGAAACTTGTAGTTTGTAGTTGTAATTCAGTAGTTCCCCTATAAGAGCAGGTCTCTTCACCTGCAATACCTTTTCACCCTATTATACCTTGTATTTATGTCTAAGGACTTACATCTGTTATTTACTTGACCGTAAATTAGATTTTTATTACATTGCGACTTTTATTCATAACCTTACTCTTAGTATCTTATCACTCTTATTAGATTTACTCAAGTTTTCTTCCTTATATTGTAGTGTTATTACTTGAAATTACTTATTCTTAGATATGTTTTCACTTGCATGAGTATATATCTGTAGACTGATCTCGAGTATTATGCTTTTTATACTCTAGTATAAGCAGCTTACTTGTTTGTAGGAGTTTTGTTCCTTAATGTTTAAATTCTTTAGAAATACTTCATTCAGCTTTCTTAACCCTTTTACCCCCAAAGGACGTACTGGTACGTTTCACAAAAGCCATCCCTTTACCCCCATGGACGTACCGGTACGTCCTTGCAAAAAAATGCTATAAAAATTTTTTTTTCATATTTTTGATAATTTTTTGAGAAAATTCAGGCATTTTCCAAGAGAATGAGACCAACCTGACCTCTTTATGACAAAAATTAAGGCTGTTAGAATAATATACTGCAAAATGTGCTGGGAAAAAAATAACCCCCTGGGGGTTAAGGGTTGGAAATTTCCAAATAGCCTGGGGGTAAAAGGGTTAAGTATCAGGGGGAGGCAATGCAATCATGACTTCCAAGAAGATAAAGTCAGTATCTCTCTAGTGATGGTGCAAATTGAGAGGAAACCTAAGAATTGGGCACTCCATGTTGTACAACAATACAAACAGGGCCTACATAACTCATGGTATCCCTACGAAGATAAGAATGACTTCTGAAAGAGACTTTATATTGAGAAATACAGTCAGTCAGTTACTGCATTTTGGCATTAAAAGAGGGCATTGGGGGAAAATGCATTTCATGGCTTTTTACATAGATTTTGAGGGCTCTAAATGTCAGCTGTGGAGCAGATGAGTTTTCAAGAACTATAGATGAAAACTGTGTTTATTCTAGACTGACGTGGAGTCCAAGTTCAAGTCTTATTAGAAAATTATATTCTTAACCCTTTTACCCTCAAAGGATGTACTGGTACGTTTCACAAAACTCATCCCTTTACCCCCATGGACGTACTGGTACCTTGCAAAAAACTGCTGTTAAAATTTTTTTTGGATATTTTTTATAACTTTTTGAGAAACTTCAGGCATTTTCCAAAAGAATGATACCAACCTGACCTATAACAAAAATTAAGGCTGTTAGAACAATTTAAAAAATATATATAGCAAAATGTGCTTGAAAAAAAAAAAACCCTGGAGGTTAAGGGTTGAAAAGTTCCAAATAGCCTGAGGGTAAAAGAGTTAAGCTAAGTTTCGTATTGAGACTCTGCTATCTTTCTCACTCAAATGTCTACCAAAAGTCTGATTTGACTGACTCAACTTAATGCCAGTCATTTTTGTAGCAGTGGTCTCAACTGAGAGAGAAGGACAATTGCAAGGATCTACAATTTGAAATGTATGAAATATCTTTCAGATTGTTTAGTTAACCCTTTTACCCCCAAAGGACGTACTGGTATGTTTCACAAAAGCCATCCCTTTACCCCCATGGACGTACATGCTATAAAATTTTTTTTTTCATATTTTTGATAATTTTTTTTTTAGAAAATTCAGGCATTTTCCAAGAGAATGAGACCAACCTGACCTCTCTATGACAAAAATTAAGGCTATTAGAGCAATTAAAAAAAAAATATACTTCAAAATGTGCTGGGAAAAAAATAACCGCCTGAGGGTTAAGGGTTGGAAATTTCCAAATAGCCTGGGGGTAAAAGGGTTAAGAAATGGAAAATAATATAAGAAAATGTTGCTTGGCTTGATTCTCAGCTACCATCTAGTAAAGTAAGCTTATTTCTTAGTCTGTTGTTACTTTATATTTCTTTTATACTATGGCTAGTGAATGAATAAAGTATTTATACTGCATACAGTCGATTCTCTTCCATTTCACTTACTCCTTAAATTGATGACATGACTATTTTAAGAATACTAAGAATATTGTTCTTAAAATATTTCATTTTAATTGTTCATCACTTCTTGTGTAGTTTATTTATTTCCTTTCCTCACTGGGCTATTTTTCCCTGTTGGAGCCCTTGGTCTTATAGCATCCTCCTTTTCCAACTATGGTTGTGGCTTAGCAAGTAGTAGCAATAATAATAATAATAATGATAATAGTAATAATAATGAGTAATAATAATAATGATAATAATGCTAATAATCGTAAGCTGTGTTGAAGGTATTAACTGTACATGGAAAGGGTATACTGTACTATAGTCCATTTCTTTTATCGAGGCAGATTTGCACCGACTCGCAGTGGTGCCCTTTTAGCTCGGAAAAGTTTCCTGATCGCTGATTGGTTAGAATTATCTCGTCCAACCAATCAGCGATCAGGAAACTTTTCCGAGCTAAAAGGGCAACGCTGCGAGTCGGTGCAAATATGCATCGCTAAAAGAAATGGACTATAGTTAACAGCATTACTACTAAAAGATCTACAAAAGTTGGAGTTTCAATGTTACTGTAGTTCATTTATATTCAAAATCTGCATGTTACTTAATATTTAAACCTGGTTGAGTACAGAAGTTTATTAGAGGTGAGGAAAATTTCCACTTGTATTCTCAATATCATCATCTTCGTCAGCCGTAACTAGTCTACGGCAGGGTAACGGCCTCAGACATGTCCTTCCACTCGCGTCTGTTTATGGTCTTTCTATGCCAGTCTATACCAGAAAATTTTCGTAACTCGTCAATCCATCATCTTCTCTTCCTTCATATTTTTTCTGAATAAACAGGAGTAATTATGGGATTTCAATCATGAAACATTGCTAGGCAAGAAAATAATTTTTATTATGATACAATTATTTACATGGAAGAACAGGCATTGTGACAGTTTTTAACTATTGGATATGGCGTATTTTCTGATCTATATCTAACCAGGCAAAGGGAAGAGCTTAATTAAAAAACATTTATGGTGCTAATATGTTTCCTCTGCAGATTGACAGCATCTTAAAAATAACTTAAGTTTCAATAACAGAAGGAAACATGTCTATTATTACTGAAATTTAAGGTTCTGTGTACTAGGAAATGAATATTTTTGTGTAATGTATATGCAGAGGAATTCCTCAGCTATCATGGATGCTACATACCAAACACCCCAGCATCCTGCAATAGGTAAAAAATCATGACGTGGAAACAGTACTCTAAAGCATATTTTTTCCATTATTTTTATGATTTTATGTTTTTTTTACGATTTTTATATATCTAAGTTTCCGTAAACTCTCCCCACACTTATATTCTTTCTACACTTTTAAATACTGTTTAAACTCAAATTTTCTAAAACTTGATTAATAGTCATGATGGTCAGCTGTGCAGTACTGAACAATTTAGATGATGAGACAAATGTAATGCATAACAAATAAGAGTACAGTATTAATGTTCTGAAGGCACCAATACAGCTGTAGCTTTATCAGGTGGTTCAATAACTTTATCATTGTTATCTAGACAAGGTACCCATGTTTTTTATTTGGTGGATGAGGAACATAGTGCCTGACAGTTGCTGACTCTGTCTTTTTTTATGTTTAAGGAGGTTTCCATAAATTTCTTTAGTTCCCTCGATTGCATTTCTGAACTGTAACACACAAATCATCTGGGAATCCCAATCTTCCACCATTCTCTGAAGTTCTTATGCTGTTTTTGCTACAGTTAAGAAGCGTTCTAGTGATAGGCCAACTTCCTCTTTTGCTCTTGGATCCTTATCATCTTCTTTGTCCTCACTTGCTGAGTCTCACTTACTGACTTTGCCAGCTCTGCTAGACCTTCAACCGTTAATGGATTTAAGTGGGCCTTGATCGGCTTATTTACATCGTCGGTAGTCATATCATTGAACCCATCTCCTCTCAGCAATTTTATCAGCCTCACTGCCTTATCTACTACTGTGTGATGGATTTCATCAGGAGAGAATCCTTTATAGTAGCAGACTGCTACTGGCCAAAATTTCTTCCAGCAGGTATTGAGTGTTTCAATCTTCATCTTCTTTATGGGTTTCTGATTATTCCGAAGATACATTGCAATGGTATATCAACCCCAGTACTCCCTCAACAAGAAGTTATCATCCAAGTCCATAGCTTTCACCATGTATTGCTGTGGGTTTCCTATATAGAGCGCCGTAAATACATGAATAATGCCCTGATCCATAAACTGGATCAGCAACATGTTGTTTGGTGATAAAAATTCGATCTGGACACCCTCATACGACAGGTTGATCACGTGGCCTCCAGCATTGTCCATTAGAAGCACTATAGTCAATTTCTTTTAGCGATGCAGATTTGCACCAACTCGCAGCAGTGCCCTTTTAGCTCGGAAAAGTTTCCTGATCGCTGATTGGTTGGACAAGATAATTCTAACCAATCAGCGATCAGGAAGCTTTTCCGTGCTAAAAGGGCACCGCTGCGAGTCGGTGCAAATCTGCCTCGATAATAGAAATGGACTATAGAAAAACATGTCTATGAATCTTTCATTTCCTGTTCAGTTCTTAGTTAGATTTGCATTTTCTGGGCTCCGACCCGTGTCGGCCAGTGAAATGCTCCTTTAGCACCATTTCTAAGGTATATAACTGCTATATATTACCAGAAAAAAAATTGCATGGGAATGCCAGGTTGAACCCAGCTCGCTCACCTGTATAAGGTGTCGATATAATACTGGGGCGCGATAAATCACAACCAGAGGCCTCGCACCATTTAGATGTCTCCTGTCAAAATCCCCGAACAGCGAGGCGCCGTTCAACCTCGTACTACTACTAACCATAATATTATGCATGCACGACTCTCTTATAACTTTTTCAGGTATGAAAACGTTTCCATCTTATTAAACTCTTGTTTAATAAGATGCATTTGATAGTTATTGTAGTGCCTTATTATATATGAAATTATATAAAATAGTATGTAACTGGTGTAGATCGTGGTGGTGGTAATAAACCTGGTGGTTATGGTTTGAACTTTAATATTTGATTATATCCTTCATTTACTATGCATTGTATTTCTGTAGTTACTTCTATTGAATGTTCTCAAGTTGTTTGTTATTCCATAAAAAAAAATTGTTTTAGAGTAAACAGTCTTTGTTTACTATCCCAAGTCTGACATTTAAATAGCTATTATATAATTTTTTTCTTAGATTAAGTTCAAGTGAATTATCCACTTCTGTTGCTACATCTATATCTTTACAGATATAGCCATTGCAACATGGTCCTATACAGTATCAATATTATCTGTCAATTGTTATTTTTAAGGGAGAATCATTATTCGCTGATCTAATAGCATGTGTTAGTACAAATCTTTCTTCACAAGTTCACCGAGTAAACCAATGTTTGCTGGTCTTGTGACCATATTGGTTGACACATTTATACCTTCAGAGGTTGTGTCAATTGGGGCTAATTTTTTGGTATTGTTAGATATCTCCCTTTACAGACGCAGAGCCTGCTGGTCATAACATACATACATACATATACCAAGGCACTTCCCCCAATTTTGGGGGGTTAGCCGACGTCAACCAAATGAAACAAAAAAGGGGACGTCTCCTCTCTATGTTCCTCCCAGCCTGACAAGGGACTCAACCGAGTTCGGCTGGTACTGCTATGGTGGCACAGCCCACCCTCCCACATTGTCCACCACAGATGAAGCTTCGTAATGCTGAATCCCCTATGTTAAAAGACACTCCATTAGTCAGTTCCTTTAGAAAGAAATAGAGTGAACTAAGAGATTATCTTCTTTCCTCCCAAACATCTTACATTTAAAGATATTTGTCCAATCGGGTGGTTTTTGGTTCATTTCAATACCAATAATAACTATCTATGCAGTGTAGAAACCTCCCTCTAGATTTGTAAATGTTCTAAGCATAGTTATGAATTTTCTCCTGTTTTCTTTCATAGAATTAATTGCATAGAGATAAATAGCAAGAAAATAACATAAATAATCTCAAATTGTAGATAAGGTGAACTGTTCATGTTACGGTTTTATTTCACAACTGAATAATTATCGTGAAGAATACACCACTATTAACATTTTTATATGTAGAATACCTTCAAATGCACAATCTGTTGAACTGCTATCTGTACACTTTCAATCGTTTCCACACATGAATCTTTACAGTGGGTTGTTATTAAACGGTTTAACAACTCACTAAAAGTACGCATGGGTGGTACACAATCATTTGTGATGTCTCCAATTTCCAAAGGATACCTAATGAATATATCTAAGCATAGTACATTAGACTAAAATGCTTGAAATATTCAACCAAATATGTAAAAATAGTCCTGAGAAACTGTATTCAATTAATTACATGAGCCAATTTGGTCAGTATATATATGCAATTTGAAGGTAAACATTCTATAGTCCATTTCTTTTAGCGAGACAGATTTGCACCGACTCGCAGCGGTGCCCTTTTAGCTCGGAAAAGTTTCCTGATCGCTGATTGGTTAGAATTATCTTGTCCAACCAATCAGCGATCAGGAAACTTTTCCGAGCTGAAAGGGCACCACTGCAAGTCGGTGCAAATCTGCCTCGCTATAAGAAATGGACTATAGTTTCTTTTGATAGCAGAAGTAATTTATCGCTAATCCAGATGTGCGATTACATAGCTCTGCATTTGCACACTGTATTTACTTTTCAGGTTAGAAATTTTACGAGCATTTTCATCCAAAAATAATTGCCAGGAAACTGATGCATAGTATCTTCTAGGGCAGTGGTTCCCAAACTGGGGGGCGTGAGGACGATACAAGGGGGGCATATCTGTCATTACATACATGCATCCATCTCACTAAATTTAACCAGAAATTGTGCTTAGTCTCATAAGTATTTCCAAATATTATATGCCATGTTTTCAAATTATCTATTCTTAAAATTGCAACAAAATTTTGCCAATTTGCTAATGTTCAAACTTTTTTTTCGCTCACTTTGAACCAAATGTTTCGTTTTTAGTTACTGGAATGTACTATTATTTGTTTGAGTGGCTTTCATTATTAAAATTTAATACAAACAGAAATCTGTTTTCCTGTACAATGCTAAGAAATGAATGTAAGAATCATTTCATATAAAAAAAAAGAGAGGAGTGGGGGCGTACGGGTCTACTGGAAGCAAAAAGGGGGGCGTCAGGTAAGATAGTTTGGGAACCACTGTTTTAGGGCCATCTGCTCTAGTGAACAAATTAAGACAGTAATTTCAGAATTATATATATACGAGTATATAGTTATGTGTATGTATGATAAATGTATTAAATCTCTTTAAAGATGATCGCTGCCTCAGTAGAGTTAATTTTGCCATTAGAGCTTTTCTGTTCCTCCTATTTTCCTTATTCGTCAGCACTGGCAAAAGAAGAAAAATACGAGCAACGGAAAAGCTCACCTGCAAAATTAACGCTACTAAGGCAGCGATCATCTTTAAAGAAAATTTCCTAAAGGAAGGTCTGCTTCCAAAGTAAATATATTAAGTTTATAGAAGAAAATCTTATGTATTTTCATTCTAACTTTTTTTATCTGGTATCACAACACAGGACTCTGGCTGCGTGGGGCTCCTGGTGGTTCTTTGGCTGATCACCTGTTTTGCTGGCGTCGCAAAGTAGTGGATCAGATAAAAGGGAAATAAGATAGCTATTTCCCCCCTCCACATCATGTCAACTCTCTCTCTCTCTCTCTCTCTCTCTCTCTCTCTCTCTCTCTCTCAAGACTAGTGAATATCAAGAATTTGATGAACTTGTGACTTGCCTTTTCATAGCTATATCCCCCCCACATGTCAACTCTCTCTCTCTCTCTCTCTCTCTCTCTCTCTCTCTCTCTCTCTCTCTCTCTCTCTCTCTCTCTCAAGACTAGTGAATATCAAGAATTTGATGAACTTATGACTTGCCTTCTCATAGCTATATCCCCCCACATGTCAACTCTCTCTCTCTCTCTCTCTCTCTCTCTCTCTCTCTCTCTCTCTCTCTCTCTCTCTCTCTCTCTCAAGACTAGTGAATATCAAGAATTTGATGAACTTGTGACTTGCCTTTTCATAAAAACTTCTTGTTTCTTGACAATTCTTTCTACTAATTAGGATTTAATAAAACAGCTCTGATTCCTGCAGATAACAATAATTGTATTTCTTATTTTTCTTTTGGGTATTGTTATTATTTCTGCCTATTGTTATCATTGCTATTACAAGCTATGCTGGCTGGCTACCACTGCAAAAGAGACAAGTAAATAATGAAATACATAAGAAAAATAACAAGATGGTAAACGTAACAATATGAACACGAATATATGCATGGAGAAGAACACCAGCAATGATTTTAAAAATCAAGAGCAATAATAAAAAAATGATAAGGAAAACGCAACCTCTTGATAAACCGGAAGGCACCATTGGCCCTTCTACTCATACTAAGCCTGCTCAACACTTGGTTTACAAAGGAGAGAGAGAGAGAAAGAGAGCGTATTGACAGAAAAATCTACTCAAGTGTATCTTCAAGCAAAAGAACTTTAACCCAAGACAGTGCAAGGTCATGGATGCACAGATTATGACACTATTCAAGACCTGAGAAGATTTGTTTGAATTCTCAGACTTCCAGAGGGCTCGGCCAGACCAAGCGCGGCTAGCGGCGAGGTTAGCGGCAAGAGGTTATGGCGGCAAATTGAAACCTTAGGTACCTTATGTAGGTGGCCAGATAGGAGGCGCGAGGCTTCCCGCTCCTCCTATCTGGCCACCTACATAAGATACCTAAGGTTTTAATTTGCCGCCATAACCTCTTGCCGCTAACCTCGCCGCTAGCCGCGCTTGGTCTGGCCAAGCCCAGAGGAACTGCTAACAATAGCTCAAGTGCATGTTTTACCCTTGCCATTTTGAAAAGTAGTGATATTATAGTCACAAGGTGTAGCATGGTAATTGTTGACAGGTGTCTGAGGGAAGAGGAGAATGCGTAAGAATGTACTTGATTATTCGGTGAATGTGTTCACCAAGACAAGAGTCGTAACTGAAGAAGAGCCCAAAATTAACTGCCTGATCAGACTCTGAATTATCAAAATGTGACTGGTGTGTCTCATAATAATCGCAGGTCGAAGTCGTAGCTTATGGGCCTCAGGGCACATAATGATGACTACAGTTAAAATTTTTCCTTTGTATTCATACTTATGATTCTTGTGCTCTATGACATATTTTATATTAATTGACAACACTAAATAGAGATGATTGAGAACACAAATGGGTTGTAATATAACAGTGCTGACCATTATTAACATTTGCGTTAACCTATCATATTTCCACATCTGCTGGTTCCCTTCTATTTAAATATAATTTCTTGTTTCATTGTTTACAAGTGGGTATTACATTTCCAGTTTTGCTAAATGGAAATACAGAGATAAAGCTTAAACCGGAATTAGGAGATTGTTACTGTGTTTTTTATCTATTTTTGGTTGAATTTAAACTCTAGATGCAATGCTTGCTTTATCTAGTCCTTCTTAGAGGTAGTGAACTCTCTCTCTCTCTCTCTCTCTCTCTCTCTCTCTCTCTCTCTCTCTCTCTCTCTCTCTCTCTCTCTCCATAACATTATTTGCACTTTTTCTTAGTGGTAATAACCCCCCCCCTCTCTCTCTCTCTCTCTCTCTCTCTCTTGCCATAACACTTTGCACTTTTTTTAAAAGACTGTAGCATAATTTAGACAACATTAACAGACAAAAACAATATAGAAAATAGGTTACTTCAAGTTATAATAACCCTAAACCACGTCAGGATACCAATAATACCAATGTTAGGAATGGGAAAATTAAGAACAATTAATTTTTGACCATGTGTTTTGCCATGGCATAAAAATGAGATTGTGTGTGTCTCTTCTGGACGACCATAGCACCAAACCTGAAATCTGTTGCAACTCTTACAGATCCTTGGCTGTGGCTCTACCTGTGGCTGTTATTGCCATACCAAAGCTCATCTTCTTTTTCTTCTTCTGACCCGACCATGACCAATACCAGCCGTACACAGAAAAAAATGGATAAAGAGACAGAGACAGACATTTCGAGGACTTTCAATGAGACTCGCTCGAGTGGGACCACCATGACAAGTTACGTTATTTTCTTCTCTCGACTTTTATCCGTCTTTATTTTCATCAAAGTCACATTTTTATTTATTTGTCTATTTATTTATTTACTGATCTGTTCCATTTCATTGTCTTGAAGAGATGTTTGTCATGAATATACTGTATATGTTTTTTCACGTGAATATTGTGTAAGAATTTTATTGTCTAATGCAAATAAAGAATACTGATGCTGTAAGTATTACAGTCTATTTTCCCCATATAGTTTTCTTGTCTTATTCTCAAGACTACTGGTTTAAAACAGACGACCAATAATACGAACTTCCATAACCTTGGCTGAAGTTTCAGATTCGAATGCCGTAACTGAGAATCCAAAAAGGTAAGTTACTTTTTTGGGCTCAAGCCATGACGTCCTGATGGAAGGTTCCTTCAGTAGCTTCCTAGGGTATAGTTAAATATACTCTAGGAAGCTACTGAAGGAACCTTCCATCAGGACGTCGTGGCTATCTCACCCAAAAATAGATTTTTCGTTTCGCTCAAAATCCGTTTATTCATGCTCTACAGATTGTGCTTTCAAAGATGTGTTGAGGATGGACCTGTTAAGGGGAGAAGATGAAGAGGGAGGCGGAGAATTAGGTAATAGGGTGAAGGATGATATGGAGAGAAAGGTGAAGGATGATATGGAGAGAAAGGCGAAGGATGATATGGAGAGAAAGGTGAAGGATGATATGGAGAGAAAGGCGAAGGATGATATGGAGAGAAAGGTGAACGATGATAGGGAGAGAGAGGTGAAGGATGATACGGAGAGAAAGGCGAAGGATGATAGGGAGAGAAAGGCGAAGGATGATACGGAGAGAAAGGCGAAGGATGATACGGAGAGAAAGGCGAAGGATGATATGGAGAGTAAGGTGAAGGATGATAGGGAGAGAAAGGTGAAGGATGATATGGAGAGAAAGGTGAAGGATGATATGGAGAGAAGAGGTTTAGTGAACGAGGATGCCTTTGATAGAAGGCCTTGAAGAGGACGCATCGGGCAACCAACCCCTTAATGCTGGGATAACTGTGGGAAAGAATAAGAACAATTTTGAGGAACCTAGAGTCCTCTTACATATTTAGAGGAAGATGCAAGGAGTAGAAATAGATGGATAAAGTTGACTCAATTGGCCGACCTTGGTACAAAGTGGGAATTGTAAGGTTGATAGATGCAAGTTCTTAATGATAATTAGACCTTGGTACAAAGTGGGAATTGTAAGGTTGAAAGATGCAAATTTTAATAATAATTAGACCTTGGTACAAAGTGGAAATTGTAAGGTTGAAAGATGCAAGTTTTTAATGATAATTAGACCTTGATACAAAGTGGGAATTGTGAGGTCGAAAGATGCAAGTTTTTAATGATAATTAGACCTTGGTACAAAGTGGGAATTGTAAGGTTGAAAGAGAAGTTTTAATGATAATTAGACCTTGGTACAAAGTGGGAATTGTAAGGTTGAAAGATGCAAATTTTAATGATAATTAGACCTTGGTACAAAGTGGGAATTATAAGGTTGAAAGATGCAAGTTTTTAATGATGATTAAACCCAGGATAGATGTAAATTTTAATAGGTAACTCATGTTATTCTTGAGTGCTGATTGTGCAAAATGATTCTATCATTTCTGCTTGTTTTCGTTTTATTTCATTTCTGTAAAATGTACTCGATATTATAGAATTTACAGGACCCTCTAGTGTCATTAAATCACAAAATATGGGAAAGGAGGTTTCTGTAACCTCGGTCCTGGATTCCGAGTAGACCAGGACTGCCAGTTTATATATGTATGTATTAGTGTACACCTATAATAAGATTACTTTATCTTGAGACCTTGTGACTCCTATGTCATTCTGATAAAATCTCAATATTGAGTTAAGGAAGACAAAATCTCAAAAGAATACGAATCGTGTCCAAACAAAGTTTACTTCTACCTCGAGAAACAAGTTTTGCAATGTTTGTGGGAAGAATTAATTTTATTGTTTTCTTTAAGTAAATTCCCATTACAAATGCTAAATTTTTGTCGTAAACAAGAACAGTGAGAGGTCATGGTTAGTGTGTACTCATAGTCGTTCAGCCTTTGTAGAAACTTAAACATACTGAAATGTCTCATTTCTTTTGGTAGAATGTTTCTTTTCATGACCCGGGACTGTGAATTATATTTTTTAGATATATAATTCATATGATTTGAATAATATTCGGTAAGTATATTATATTCACTATTTAATTTTCGGAGTCTTGGTAAATTTAAGAGAATTTCACATTTTCCTGGAATTTAAATCAAGTATTCAAGAAGTTTTAAGGTTTTGTAGTAGTTGTTGTTTACATGTCGTCCCGACAGGGTTGCCATTCGTACGATAATTATCGTACATGTACGATTATTTTGGGTCCGGTACGATGTACGATACATACCTCTGGTATATACAATGTATGTGTGTGTGTTTGATTAAACAATTATACTAAATTACCTTGAAATAAACTATATATGTTACTCCTTAATAATCATGTTGAAAGAGTGTACGATAATTTTGGTTTAAAAAACGATAATTTTAAGGTTCATGTATGATAATCCAGTGGAAATCATCTGGTAACTGCGTCGCGAACAGACCTACCCTGAGACGACTCGTCACAAATATTTTGAAATATAGTTCCCAAAGGTGTTTAAGTATCCAACTACTGTATATTTATACATTGTGTCTAAGTGTTAAACTTTATGCATAAATGACATACAAGTTAGATGTGATTTAAAGCTGCGTGTATAGAAGATGGCCTTAGCAATTTTGCAACAAACAAGCGGGAAGTTTGGAAACTTCAATTCTGGGCAACCGGTGGTGAACTAAGGTAAGTAATAAAGGTCTTAATTAAAGTTTGCTCTAATAAATCATAGCTCTATGTAGTTTATATATTGATAAATAGGCCTAGGGGAAATCTTTGAAATTTGTGCACACTCCTGTTGCAGAAGTCTGGTCGGCCATTATGATAGGCCTAGTTATGAATTTAGACATTACGGACAACCGGTATGGAAACCGTATGATAGTTATGAATTAGAGCCATATTAGACCGCCTATTATTATGAATTAGAGCCATGTTAGACCGCCCATTATGAATTAGAGCCTTAGACCGCCCATTATTATGAATTAGCCATATTAGACTGCCCATTATTATGAATTAGAGCCATATTAGACCGCCCATTATTATGAATTAGAGCCATATTAGGCCCATTATTATGATTTAGAGCCATATTAGACTGCCCATTATGAATTAGAGCCATATTAGACCGACCATTATTATGAATTAGAGCCATATTAGACTGCCCATTATTATGAATTAGAGCCATATTAGACCGCCCATTGTTATGAATTAGAGCCATGTTAGACCGCCCATTGTTATGAATTAGAGCCTTAGACCGCCCATTATTATGAATTAGAGCCATATCAGACCGCCCATTATTATGAATTAGAGCCATATTAGACTGCCCATTATTATGAATTAGAGCCATATTAGGCCGCCCATTATTATGAATTAGAGCCATATTAGACTGCCCATTATTATGAATTAGAGCCATATTAGGCCGCCCATTATTATGAATTAGAGCCATATTAGACCGCCCATTATTATGAATTAGAGCCATATTAGGCTGCCCATTATTATGAATTAGAGCCATATTAGACCGCCCATTATTATGAATTAGAGCCATATTAGACTGCCCATTATTATGAATTAGAGC
>NC_090769.1:26269117-26276617 GCF_036898095.1 Palaemon carinicauda
GGTGATTCTTTAGCATAAAATGTTAGTTGTTTTGGGAACAGACAAAAGTGGAAGGAGAAAGTGTGCGTGTGTTGAAGAGTGGGAAGTGGGACGAGTAGGCCTAACAGTGTTTGTTATGCATAATAATAATAAAAATAAAAAAGTGTTGAGTTAAGGAAAGAGAAGTATTTGTAGCCGCTTCGAAGCATGGCGACTGATGTGTAACTATAGTCCATTTCTTTTAGCGATGCATATTTGCACAGACTCGCAGCGGTGCCCTTTTAGCTCGGAAAAGTTTCCGGATCGCTGATTGGTTGGACAAGATAATTCTAACCAATCAGCGATCAGGAAACGTTTCCGAGCTAAAAGGGCACCGCCGCGAATCGGTGCAAATATGCATCGCTAAAAGAAATGGACTGCAGGTGTCTATGTTATCAGAGGACTAGTTAACGTGCTGAATTCTCTTCTTTATTTCCTTATTTCCTTTCCTCACTGGGCTATTTTCCCAGTAGGAGCTCTTGGGCTTATAGCATCTTGCTATTCCAACCAGGGTTGTAGCTTAGCAAGTAATAATAATAATAATAATAGTTATGCTCTTGAATTCTAAAGTTCCCGAAAAACTAGACCCATAAGGTCTGTTGGCATGAGGGAACTGTTTCATGGTCAGTCTAAAGATAACAAAAACAATCCCGATAAAAACACATTTTGATGAAAATGGTTGAAATCTTTTTTGACTCCAGACGATAAACTTGTGTGGATATTTATGAAGAATTGGCTTATGTAGCCTAATAATAATAATCCCGATAAAAACACATTTTGATGAAAATAGTTGAAATCCTTTTTGACTCCAGACGATAAACTTGTGTGGATATTTATGAAGAATTTGATCGCTTTTAAGGGAAAAAATATAAATATCTTTACATGTGCTGTTTCTGGAAGAAGAGGTCACTCTATGATAAAGACATCCGGGACCTGAAATATGATCTTTAAGCTATCCCGGAAGGCTGCTTATAAGAACCGTTAACAGACATACCGGCAAAAAGGACATGATTTATAAACACATTATTATTATTATTATTATTATTATTATTATTATTATTATTATTATTATTATTAGCTAAGCTAGAACCCTAGTTGGAAAAGTAAAGTAGGATGCTATAAGCCCAAGGGCTTCAAAAGGAAAAAATAGCCCTATTAATATTAATATTATTATTATTATTATTATTATTATTATTATTATTATTATTATTATCAAAGTACAACCCTAGTTGGAAAAGTAGAAAGCTATAAGCCCAAGGGCTCCAACAGGGAAAAATAGCCCTATTATTATTATTCATTATTATTATTATTATTTATATTATTAATATTAGCTAAGCTACAACCCTAGTTGGAAAACCAAGATGCTATAAGCCTAAGGGCTCCAACAGGAAAAAATAGCCCTATTATTATTATTATTATTATTATTATTATTATTATTATTAGCTAAGCTACAACCCTAGTTGGAAAACCAAGATGCTATAAGCCTAAGGGCTCCAACAGGAAAAAATAGCCCTATTATTATTATTATTATTATTATTATTATTAGCTAAGCTACAACCCTAGTTGGAAAACCAAGATGCTATAAGCCTAAGGGCTCCAACAGGAAAAATATTCCTATTATTATTATTATTATTATTATTATTATTATTATTATTATTATTATTATTATTATTAGCTAAGCTACATTCCTAGTTGGAAAAGCAAGATGATATAAGCCCAAGGCCTCCAACAGGGATAAATACCCCAGTGAGGAAAGGAAATAAGGAAATTCATAAACGATATGAGTAATAATTAACAATTAATAAAATATTAAAAACAAAAACAGTAACACTTAAACAGATATTTCATATATAAACTATAAAAAGAGACTTACATCAGCCTATTCAACATAAAAAAAAAAACGATGCTACAAGTTTCGCAAAGTCTGTGTAGAAAACGTGATATTGAAAATGCCAAAATATGCATCGTAAGCAATTAGCTAGAGGCCATGTGACTCATATATAAGTATTTCGTGATTCATCACTCGCTCTGACGGAGATAATCTTAGAGTTTTCACGTAACAAGGTCTTCTTTCATGTGCGTTTGGAGTATGCCGAAACAGCTTGTAAAGATTTCTCGGGCACGTGTGCTTACATTTGGGGCTTCATGCGTATACGCGTGCAGGTAGATAGATTATTATTATTATTATTATTATTATTATTATTATTATTATTATTATTATTATTAGCTGAGCTACAATCCTAGTTGAAAAATCAGGATGCTATAAGCCCAAGGGCTCCAACAGGGAAAAATAGCCTAGTGAGGAAAGGAAGTAGGAGAATATGAAACAATACTATCATTTTAAGTGTTCAGTGCACACACATATTTTATATAGTTACATACTTATTTACTGTAAATATGTGTGTGCGTATATATATATATATATATATATATATATATATATATATATATATATATATATATATATACATACATTTGTGTGTAATTATGTATATGTTTATACGTTTATTACGATTATTATCATCATCATCATCATTAGTTTTATTATTATTATTATCATCATCATCATTATTATTATTATTATTATTATTATTATTATTATTATTCAAGCTACATCCCTAGTTAGATAAGCCGGATGCTATTAGCCCAAGGGCTCCAACGAGGAAAATGGCCCAGTGAGGAAAGTAAATAAAGGAACAGATAGAACAGGGTTCCTGATTGTGCCTTCAAAGAAGAGACCTCTAGTCTAAGACAGTGGAAGACCATAGAGCTGCTTACTAAAGTTAAATAGTCTCCTACCCTAAAGTGGAAAGTAGCCACTGACCCATTGCATTGCAATTACATAAACACACACACACACACACACACACACACATATATATATATATATATATATATATATATATATATATATATATATATATATATACACACACAGTATATAATGCATAAATATATGTATTATTCCGTACATTTATATCAGGCGTGTATGTACACACACACACACACACACACACACACACACACATATATATATATATATATATATATATATATATATATATATATATATATATATATTACATTTCCAATTCGTCTTTGCTACAGTAATACTTATGCATATCAAAACATAAAACAATAAAAACTAGTATGAAATTAGCACACCATTAACAATAGTCTAATTATGCAAGGCTGTTTAATATATTGGTGTTTTTTCGGTTAGCTTAGCATTTTATAATAATAATAATAATAATAATAATACAAAAGATTATATCAATTACGAATGACAGTAATAATGTATTTCAATTCTGAATTCGTCTATCTTTATCTCTTAAACGGGGTTTACACGATCGAACGGTTCGTCGAACCCGGTTCTCGAACCTGCTTGTGAACGGTTCGTAGAGGTGCGAGTCAGTCACAAATGCATAAGTTTTGTGGACAATGAATCCCCGCCCACAAAAGTCAGGCGAGATTGATTGATTGATTTAAAGTTTTCAGGCATCCTGACATCTGAGGTCATTGAGACCGGAGTCAGGCGAGAACTGACTTTCTTCGAACCTTTCGACGAACGTGTTCACCAACCGAATACCCTCGTTCACACGTTCAAACCTCACTTCAAACACTTTGTCGAACCGCGTTCGACGAACCGTCCAACTGTGTTAACCTGATTTTAGATCTATTTTTTTCATGATACATGACTCAACAGCGTTAAGTTTTATTGTCTTTAAAAAGAATATTCTTTTGCACTTTCCAATTAATAATATGATTTATTTTCATAAATATGAAAATAAGTTACTTCCTGTGTATCCTGATCATTGCCACTGTAATACAAACTTCATTACTTGTACATGCAAAGTTTTAATCAATATACCTTTTAATGCATTGTTTAAATATATATTATTATTGTTATTATTACTTGCTAAGCTACAACCCTTATTTGGAAAAGCAAGATATGTTAAAACCCAAGGGCTCCAATCGGGAAAATAGCCCAGTAGGGAAAGTAAACAACGAAAAATAAAATATTAAGAACTGTATCATTAAAATAGACATTTCCTCTATAAAGTATAAAAACTTTAACAAAACAAAAGGAAGAGAAATAAGATAGAATAGTGTGTCCGAGTATACCCTCAAGCAAGAGATGTCTAACCCAAGATAGTGAAAGACCATGGTACAGAGGCTATGGCACTACCCAAGACTAGAGAACAATGGTATGATTTTGGAGCTACTTGCATGCAAAGTTTAAATCAATATACACTTTAATGCATTGTTTAAATATGTAATTGGTATAACAGTTTTCAGTAATTTATTATATAGTTCTTTGATGGAAATTTTTGGCCTTCTTGGTAATGAAGAAAAAGGAATTTTTTTAACACGGTATTATTTTTATTATTATTATTATTATTATTATTATTATTATTATTATTATTATTATTATTACTTGCTAAGCTACAACCCTAGTTGAAAAAGCAGGACGCTATAAGCTAGTAACTCATTATTATTATTATTATTATTATTATTATTTGCTAACCTACAATCCTAGTTGGAAAAGCAGGATGCTATAAGCCCTGGGGCTGCAACAGGGAAAATAGTCCAGTGAGGAAAGGAAACAAGAAAATACGAGAAGTAATTAACAATTAAAATAAGGATGTGGTTGATTTTTTCTTAAAACTAAAAGTTCTGCATAATAGTCTCCTTAAAAGAAAAAAAAGAATAGCTGGATACATTCGACTGATAAAATCGACTATTATGTAACTTTTTCTCACCACACAAACTTATGTGTTGCATTTACATATAAGAAACACCAGTTTATATAATTTAAAGGTTGACACAGTCTCAGTAAAGCTCATCTTTTCGCTCTTATAAAAGAGGAACCGGACATCACGTTTTGTTTTGATGTTTCAGTGATAATTTCGTACACGGGAATGTAAAAAGCAGAGATTGTAAGGACGAATATTAATGGAACACCGGTGAACTTTATCGGATCGTTTCGTTCAGCGGCCCGATTTCCACAACGCGGCAAACGTGACCCGCCACGGCAAACGTGGCTGTTAGTATTTCGTAAAATGTTTCGATAATGATAGTATATAAACATAGTTATTTAATTTGTACGTATATTATAGGTTACGGAAATGTATATTGATTATAAATTACTGAGTAATATACCTCGTAAATATAAGAATCTTGTCGCATTAAAGTTTGAATCCACGTAACTTTATCTATCATTCGTCTGTATGTCAACTAAGAAAATTCTCCCTTTTCTTGGGCGCTGGTCTAAACGTAGGCTATCCAATACACTTTTATTTCATTCCCCTAAACAGTATTTTAATTCAGTGAATAATATCAACAATAATCAATCTATTAATTGCGCATGACAACTGAATTAAGCTGAGATATCATTAGATGAAGACTGAAAACCCTTGTGGGTGGTAGATGAAGCGTTTACGGCAACGTGATCAGAATCGATTTTTATTGGTATTTGCCTCTTTTATATAATAAACGAATAATTTTTATGACAAGGGAAAGTTTATTAATAAAAATAAAATTCCTTCAATTATAAATAGCAATTTAATTTTGATATGGACGAGCGATCGATATCAAACCACGTTAGGCATAAAGGGGAGACTTCGAGATAGTCACGTGGGTTCTCACGCTTTGCCGGGCAAGCCCTCGTTATTATAAACGTGCGGAAATATTCTCTTTACGTTGATACATATGTAAACACTATTGTTTCGCGTTGCATTTCTTCTGGATGCTTCGTCCATAATAGAAAGTTCGCTGGGATGATCTAACGGATCACGCTACTGGAGATGATTATTAGGCCAATAGTTGAAAAGGTCTTCATTACGTTTTATAAGCCAAATAACTTCTTTGTACCAGAGTTTGTCAATCTGTCTGTGGACAAGGAAAGGTGGAAGCAAGACAGGAGAGGAAGTTGATTTAGGCCTATTGTTGAAGTTGTGTTCATTACGTTTTATAAACAAGGGAGCGAAGCAGGAGAGGAAGTTGACGTAGGCCTATTATTAAAAGGGTGTTCATTACGTTTTATAAGCCAAATATCTTCTTTGTACCAGAGTTTGTCAATCTGTCTATGGACAAGGAAAGGTGGAAGCGAGGCAGGAGAGGAAATTGATTTAGGCCTATTAGTGAAATTGTGTTTATTACATTTTATAAACAAGAAAGCGAAGCAGGAGAGGAAGTCGATGTAAGCCTATTATTGAAAGGGTCTTCATTACGTTTTATAAACCAAATAACTTAATTGGACCATAGTTTCTGTCTGTGGGTACGAAAAGGTGGAAGCGAAGCAGTAGAGGAAGTCGATGTAGGCCTATTGTCGTAAGGGTGCTCATTACGTTTTATAAGCCAAATAACTTATCTTGGTCCTAGTTTCTGTCTGTGGACACGGAAAGGTGGAAGCGAAGCCCGAGAGGAAGGATAATAAGGAAATGGGAGCTTAAGAGGGTAGTGCCCGTGAAGAGCAGCAACACACCTCTGCCACGTGAGCGAAGACGTCATCGTCAGCCGCTGCCTGTAATCCACATGATTCTCGGTGTGGGAAGCCATCCACTGCAAGGTTGACTAGCGGTATTTGCCTGGAATATTGGTAGAAATGCCTGAATTGGCAAAGATAATAATAGCCTAGTTAATAATGGCTCAGCTTAGAATAGCCTAGATAATGTTTATCAAAAATGCTGAGAAAACAAATAGTTTTGGACGAGCCACTAGAGATTGTTAATGAATAAACATACTTTACATAGTACAGACAGTAATTGATTCCCCAGGACACAAAACTGAAAATAAAAGGATAAGCTTGAGATGGAGATTATGAAAAGTAAAATGCCACTTTCTCTAAAAAGAAAAGCCTTTGACAGTGACGATTTAAGAGTAAACGAACAATACGCGATATGAAACGTTAAATACTCTGAACGAACAAGGTAAAACGACAGTGGAGGTCCTGTAGAAAGTGGGGTTCCCCTGCTGTATGGGACCAGAAAGGCAGCCATCAAAGTAAAAGCAAAGTTTAATAAGATGGTCCTACCAGTATTGATTTATGCATCAGAAACTTGGAGCTTTACTAAAGCCGTAGAACATAAGTTGTTATTATTATTATTATTATTATTATTATTATTATTATTATTATTATTATTATTATTAGCCAAGCTACAACTCTAGTTGGAAAAGCAAGATGCTATAAGCCCAAGGACTCCAATAGGGAAAAATAGCCCAGTGAGGAAAGGAAATAAGTAAATGATGAGATTGAATTAACAATAAATCATTCTAAAAACCGTAACAACGTCAAAACAGATATGTCATATATAAACTATAAAAAGACTCATGTCAGTCTGGTCAACATTAAAACATTTGCTCCAACTTTGAACTTTTGAAGTTCTACTGATTCAACTACCCGATTAGGAAGATCATTCCTCAACTTGGTAACAGCTGGAATAAAACTTCTAGAATACTGTGTAATATTGAGCCTCATGA
>NC_090769.1:26281617-26284117 GCF_036898095.1 Palaemon carinicauda
AACGTCCCTGACTAGTGTACGGCAGACTGGGGTTCGAGTCCCACTCAAACACGTTAGTTTCTTTGGTCGCTGCAATCTCACCATCCTTATGAGCTAAGGTTAGGGGTTTTAGGAGAGCCTATAGGTCTATCTGCTGAGTCATCTGCAGCCAATGCCTGGCTCTCTTTGGTCCTAACTTGGATGGAGATTGAGCTTAGGCGCTGATTACATGTATATATAGTCAGTCTCTAGGGCACTGTCTTGCTCGATAAGGCAGTGTCACTGTCCCTTGCCTCTGACTTTCATGAGCAGCCTTTAAACCTGATATTCGAACAAGTGAATATTTCCAATTGCCTGTTTTAATGTTATTGTTTTTAAAATATTTTATTTTAATTGTTAATTACTTCTTATATTGTTTATCTATCTCCTAATTTCCTTTCCTCGCTGGGATATTTTTCCCTGTTGAAGACCTTGGGCTTATAGCATCTTGCATTTCCAAGTGGGGTTGTACTTGGCTAATGATAATATTAGTAATAATAATAATAATAATAATAATAATAATAATAATAATGATAATAACAATAATGATCTGATCATTGCGAAGTATATTATTATTAATAAACATGAAATTCAATACCAAATTTCTCCATGAAATATGATTGCAACGAAAATTAGCCTATAGGGTAGGATAGGAATAAATTCGAAACACAGAGTAGTCCTACGTCTGTCCCCACCCTTTATTTCCCTTCAATTTTCCTTATTCTTATTTCTCGCTTATACAAAAAGAATAAGGATCTTTGTCCTAGTTTTTGTAGCTCTTAATAAATTAGCCCACTTTTCCATAGCATCCTATTTCGGCCCATTTCTTTTCACTTGTCCTTATTCCTATTTCTCAATTATATGAAAAGAACAAACATCTTGGTCCTAGCTTTGTAGCTCTTAGTGAATTAGCCCACTTTTCCAGAGCATCCTATTTCAACCCATTTCCCTTCACTTGTCATTATTTTTATTTCTCACTTATAAAAATAGAACAAGGATCTTTGTCCTAATTTTGTATCTCATATTTATTAGCCCACTTTTCAACAGCATCCTATATCCTCCATTTCCCTTCACTTGTCCTTATTCCTATTTCTCACTTATAAGAAAAAAGAATAAGGATCTTTGTCCTAACTTTGTATCTCTAATAAATTAGCCCACTTTTCCACATCCTATTTCCACCCATTTCTTCTCACTTACCCATATTCCTATTTCTCACTTACATAAAAAGAACAAGAATCTTTGTCCTAGTTTCGTTTCTCCAATAAATTACCCCACTTTTCCACAACATCTTTCTATATTCACCTGTTTCCCTTCACTTTTCATTATTCCTATTTCTCATTTACAGAATTAGGAACAAGAATCTTTGTCCTAACTTTGTTTCCCCAATAAACCCAGCCACTTTTTCAACTATACCCTTTAAGGGTTTAAAGGCCGCTCATGAATGGCAGAGGCACTGGACAGTGACAATGCCCTAGAGACTGACTACATATACACATGATTAGCTCCCAAGCCCCCTCTCCACCCAAGCTAGGACCAAGCAGGGCCAGGCCATGGCTGCTGATGACTCAGAAGATAGACGTATAGGCTCCCCCAAACCCTCCCCTGCTTAGCTCTCATGGATGGTAAGGTTGCAGCGACCAAAGAAATTAACGAGATTGAGCAAGACTAGAATCCCACTCTGGCGTTCAACAGGAAGGGACGTTGCCACAACGGCTTCTTTACAAAATGTTTGGATTAGTTATTAATAGGAATGATTTGTCTCCAGAGTGGCATTCAACACAGATCTAAACAAGAAGTATAATTGAGGGGAATTTGCAAAGGTCAGGCATAACAGAAGACGAGACAAAACGCCAGCATGAAATGAGAGATCGCGAATGCAGGAAATTGTCTCAGTTTCTCAAAATAGAGACGAGGCATTGAACTGGAAGCTTGCAAATAGGGTACAAAGCATTTGTCTGGCCTGCATGAAGGCAACGGATAGAGATGGATAGTTATTGCCAATAGTTTCATAACTGCCATAGTTTATAAGATATTTATTTATAGAGTTCGAACTCCAAGCCAATTGAGGAAAACGTAATTATTATTATTATTATTATTATTATTATTATTATTATTATTATTATTATTATTATTATTATTATCCATTGGCAAGCTACAACCCCAGCTGGAAAAGCAGGATGCTACAAACCCAGGGACCCCAACAGGGGAAACAGCCCAGTGAGGAAAGATAATAAGGAAAAATAGATTTTAAGAGCAATAATATTATAATATTTCCTAAATAAACTTTAAAAACTTTAACAAAAAAAAGCAAGAGAAATAAGATAGAAAGTGTGCCTGAGCGTACCCTCAAGCAAGAGAACTCGATGCATATATTACTTTTTAATGGAAGGCACACTGAAAGAATATTGATAAGATTATGTTCGTAAACAAACTTTTGACAATTTCTGTTCCTTCTGCTTTCTATGAAGGACGAAAAGTTCGA
>NC_090769.1:26289117-26294117 GCF_036898095.1 Palaemon carinicauda
TTTGAAAAAGGAAAAGAAGAAAAAGTGGGTGCATCGAGTATGTTCGTCTGATCATCGACGATTATGTAACAACGGTTAACTAATACTTGCTTCTCATTGAGCTATTTTTAAAATTTGGGAGATTTAAGTTTCTCTAGCACGAGGTCCCCAAGTTTGTTCCTCTTTGTATTTTATATATATATAAAAAAAATAAACTCGCTATTACAATTGTGTTTTGACATTTCAGGAATTCATACCTGAGAATTTGGAAAGCAACGAAGGTAAAGACGAATGTTAATGAAACAAGTGTGATGTTTAGTGTAATAGGTTTCGCTCAGAACGCCGATTTCCACAACACAGCAAACGTGACCTACCACGGCAAACAGGGGTGTCTTCGTTTCATAAATTGCTTCCGTAATTTTGGTATTAATAAATTAGTATTTCATTTATTTGTTCCTCTTATGTTACAAAAGTGTTTATTATTTGTGAATGAATAGGTAACGTGCTTCGGAAATATGAAAAGCTCGTCGCATTGAAGTTTGAATGCACTTCATCTTTTAGCCTACTTCCTTTTCTGTCACATCGAAATTTTTATTTTCCTTGGATGGTGATCTAAATATAGACCAATTTATCTTCATTTCCCAAAATAGTATTACCTTTTTAAGACGCAAATAATCGCTGATCTACGTAATATAAGTAATAACTAAAATAAACGAATATATAAGAGAGAGAAACCGGGTGGGAGTTGGTGGAGCGGTCGTAGCAACGTGATGTTGAAGTCGACTGCTATTGGTCTACTGCTTCTCTAACTCTTTTTTATATATATTCGTGGAATTATTTCATCTACCAATGGAAAGAATATTCATAAAAAGGTGTTATGCCATCCTTCTCAAGATAAGATAACACGTGGGTTTAATATGAAGGCGTAAACGTTGTTCAGTTTCGAGAAATAACTGAGCCGAGGTGTCACGTGGAGTCTCACGCTTTATAGCGCGGATCAAGATGCCTAATGTTTCTCCAGTGTTGATTCGTATTCATTTTATTAGTATTGTTTTTTCCTTTTATTTCTCTTGGATCTGCCATAGTAGAAAGTTATCTGGATGATTATATGATTATCGAACTGATGTGTCTCATGCAACAGTTCAATTAGAGTCATTAGACTAAGTCACCAAGCGATAAAAAATAAAAGGATGTTTAAGGTTTTATGTCTGTATTCTATAGACCTATTCTACAGTTTGTCTACCAGAAGCCACGGGAGGAAAAAGGAGGCGTTGTTGGGTATAGGATGGAGGCTCGGTAGCACCCAAGGGGTTACCCAGGGCACCACCAACTGAAGAGGAACACACCTCCGCCACGTGAGATCCTACGTCATCACGAGCCAGAGTCCACGTGACGCGGGGAGTGTCCCTCTGCCTGTGGCAGAACCCAGCAACCTGCACCTCGATAAACACGCATTGCCTCTCGACGTAAAACCCGACAGGGGAAAAATAGGTGTTCATTTCGTGTGTCATTTTGCAGTGCCCCGTGCCCTTTTTTTTTCTTTTTTTGTCCGTGAAAGTATGCTAACCAAAGCTACGGAATAAGTGAGTGTTTTATTGGATGGTGAAACAGTGTGGTGTTATAGTTTTAATATATTTTTCTCTGGTGGGACTTCGGAGGAAGAGTGATATTCGGGAGAGGAGGATTTTTCAATATATTGTGTTACGGCACAAAATGCTTAAAGTAGCGCTGGTGGAACAAATCATTGAGAATGGATAATTATGATGATGGCCCCATTGTGGGCCCTGGCTACAGAGTAGAAAGGTAAGCAAATATAGTTTTTTTCTGTTATTATTATTATTATTATTATTATAACGAGCTAAGCTACAACCCTAATTGTAAAAACGTGTTGCTATAATTCAAAGGGCTGCAATAGGGAAAAATAGCCCAGTGAGGAAAGGAAATATTGTTATTACTAGCTGTGCTACAACCCTATTGGAAACGCTAGATACTATACACCCAAGGGCTCCAACAGGGAATAATAGCCCAGTGAGGACAGGAAATATTATTACTAGGTATGTAAAAACCCTAATTGGGCAAACGTGATGCTGTAAACCCAAGGGCTCCAACAGCGAAAAATACCCCAGGGAGGAAAGGAAATATGGAAATATTATTAATATTATTACAAGCTAAGCTACAACCATAATTGGGAAAACGGGATGCTATAAACCCAAGGGCTCCAACAGGGAAAAATAGCCAAGTGAGGAAAGGAAATATGGAAATATTAATATTTACTAGCTAAGCTACAACCCATAATTGGAAAAGCTGGATGCTATAAACCCCAGGGATCCAGCAGGGCAGAATAGCCCAGTGAGGAAAGGAAATAAACAACACATAAGGATTTGCTTTGAGAAACGATCGTAGACCAGCGATTCGAAACTGGATAAATGAGATTGAAAAGGAAATCTTGCATTGCAGCAGTATTAATAACTGGATTCTAATAACTATACAATTGGAGGTGGGTTTATTATTCAATTTTTGACGTTGTTAATATTTTATATAGGACATATCTGTTTTGACGCTGTTACTGTTTTTAGAATGATATATTGTTAATTTATTCTCATCCATTTATTTCCTTATTTCCTTTTCCCACTGGGCTATTTTTCCCTGTTGGAGCCCTTGAGCTTATAGCATCTTGCCTTCCCAACAAGGGTTGTAGCTTGGCTAGTAATGATAATAATAATAATAATAATAATAATAATAATAATAATAATAATAATAATAATAATAATAATAATAATAAACTTTTTCCTTGGGCTTTCATGTCAACAGGTGTTACATATTAGGGTAATCCAGATTTAGAAGTAGCCTCTTGCTTGAGGGTACACACGGGCACATTATTCTATCTAATCTCTCTTCCTCTTTTTTGTTAAAGTTTTTATATATTATATAGGAAATATTTATTTTAATGTTACTGGTCTTAAAATATTTGATTTTTCCTTGTCTCCTTTCCTCACTGGGCTATTTTCCCTGTTGGGGCCCCTGGGCTTATAGCATCCTGCTTTTCCAACGAGGGTTGTAGCTTAGCAAGTAATAATGATATTAACAGTAATAACAATAATAAGAATTAAACAATAAGCTAGATGTCTTTCAGCTCTAAAGTAGGTCAAATCGTGAATTATGGAGAGTGGGACATCTTTCAAGGTCACTCTCACGGGTGAAGTGTAAAGGTATTTATGTTAGTAGTGAACATATTATTATTATTATTATTATTATTATTATTAGCTAAGCTACAACCCTAGTTTGAAAAGCAGGATGCTATAACCCCAAGGGCTCCAACAGGGGAAAATAGTCCAGTGAGGAAAGGAAATAAGGAAACAAATAAACTATATGAGAAGTAAAGAACAATTCAAATTGAATAATATAAGAACAATGACAACATTAAAGACTTACGTCTGCCTGTTCAACATGAAAACATTTGTTGCAAGTTTGAACTTTCCGGTTAATTTTTGTAATAAGATAAAAATGTAAAGTTTTTAACATCATACGAACACATGTGTTCGAAAGTCTTGTATAATTTCAGGGTTTCGGAAGGATCAGACAATTAGGGTTGTTGTGGCCGATGTGGAAACGTCCCTGGCTGGTGAATACCAGACTGGGGTTCGAGTCCCTCTCAAACCCGTTAGTTCCTTTGTCTGCTGCAACCTCACCATCCTTGTGAGCTAAGGATGGGCGGTATGGGGGAGCCTATAGGTCTATCTCTGAGTCATCAGTAGCCATTGCCTGGCCCTTCTTGGTCCAAGCTGGGTAGAGAGGGGCTTAGGCGCTGATCAAATGTATATATGATCAGACTCTAGGGCATTGTTCTGCTTGCTAGGGCAATGTCACTTTCCCTTGCCTCTGCCATTCATGAGTGGCCTCTAGGGCTTTGTTCTGCTTGCTTCTGCCATTCATGAGTGGCCTCTAGGGCTTTGTTCTGCTTGCTTCTGCCATTCATGAGTGGCCTCTAGGGCTTTGTTCTGCTTGCCTCTGCCATTCATGAGTGGCCTCTAGGGCTTTGTTCTGCTTGCCTCTGCCATTCATGATTGGCCTCCAGGACTTTGTTCTGCTTGCTTCTGCCATTCATAAGTGGCCTTTAAACCTTGAAATGGGCTAATTGGCAATCGTTTGCATTCAGAATCCAGAGAAATGTCAGCTTCGATTGATTTGCTCCCTCCGGACGCAATTAGGAGTAAGTGCTCGGTGAAGTGTACACAATGAAGACGAGACCCTGTTTACGGAAATATCACGGTGGTTACAGACAATTTGTAAGCATTATGTAAAATGCCATATATATATATATATATATATATATATATATATATATATATATATATATATATATATGTATGTATATAATTATACTAGGATACATGTATATATACATACATGAAGGTTTGTATACATAAATACTTGAGCATATGTATTTATAATTATATAAATATACTAGAATATGTGATTAATCATACACAAAAGTTTGCGTACATAACTACATAAATATGTATATGTAGTTTTATTTATATATATATATATATAGATATATATATATATATATATATATATATATATATATATATATATATATATATATATATATATATATATATATATATATATCTATATATCTATATATATATATATATAAATATTTATATGTGTGTGTATGTGTGTACTGTACAGTATATATAAACAGTATGTTATATATACAGTACAACTACAAATACAGTTGATTCTAGTCCATTGCAGGACAAAGTCCTCAGACATGTCATTATTCATGCCTGGGGTTTGGCCTTTTCATCACCACGCTGGCCATTGCGGATTGGTGATGGTGGGAATCTTTTATCTTATAACTCACAGTAAACCAACCTAGTATGGATGGTCCTGATGAGTACAGCTTTGTTGATCATGGTGATACACAAACCCTTTTCCCGTTACTGTGAAATATATGTATATTTGTATAGACGAATACGTATATTCTATATGCATAAAATATTTACTTATAG
>NC_090769.1:26299117-26301617 GCF_036898095.1 Palaemon carinicauda
CTCTTCTTCCTGCGAATTCTCCTCTGTATTGTAGAAAAGGTTACCAACCGATATTATTTTGATTTGTTATTATTATTATTGTTATTATTATTATAATTATCATTATTGTTATTATTATTGTTGTTATTATTATTATAATTGTCATTATTATTATTATTATTATTATTATTATTATTATTATTATTATTATTCAGTAGTCTATAAGACGCTTCTGTTGGCGAATTATAAACGGTTTTGCATCATATTGCCAATGCATTTTACCTGGAGAGAGAGAGAGAGAGAGAGAGAGAGAGAGAGAGAGAGAGAGAGAGAGAGAGAGAGAGAGAGATAGTCACGTGGCCTTCCATGTGTGTTGCGTGTATACCGGGCGACCCCTTCCGGGAACATGGCACCTAGGCTAGCCTCCAGCCCATCTGGAACGTGCTCCTTACACCTTACGTTCTCCAGTCCTTTTTCGTTCATTTTAATGGTTTGTATGGGGTGCATGGTTGAATAACTTTACTTTCCCCCCCCCCCCCCCGTTCCCCAGCATTATTGGGGTACCTTCTTTTTCGCACTCGGGAAGTTGTTTGAAAAAGGTTCGATGTTATTTAAAGTTCTTGGTCTTATGTGTTTAGAGAGAGAGAGAGAGAGAGAGATTTCACTTAAAATTTTATATTCATGAAGTCTTTGCTCAAGACCTTAAAGATCTTGGGCCAATGTGTTTAGGGGGAAGAGAGAGAGAGAGAGAGAGAGAGAGAGAGAGAGAGAGAGAGAGAGAGAGAGAGATTTGTGAAATCGTTACAATTTTTTATTCATTAAGTCTTATTAAGACTCACAGTTGTTGTCAACTCTTATAAAACTTTTTTATGTTTTAGGTAATTTTATCAGTTTCTTAAAAATTTCTGTTTCATTTCTGAGTATTGTTGATTTGAGCATCATAGTATTATTATTATTATTATTATTATTATTATTATTATTACTAGCTAAGCTACAACCCTAGTTGGAAAAGCAGGATATGCTATAAGGCCAAGGGCTCCAACAGGAAAAAATAGCCCAGAGAGGAAAGGAAATAAGGAAATAGATAAACGATATAAGAAGTAATGAAAATTGAAATAAAATTTAAATAAAATATATTATGATACTTTAATCGTACTTGTTCATTAGTTTTCCTGTTCTTGTATGTTACACTCTGGCATATACTATTCTATCTTGTTTCTCTATCTCTTGTTTTCTTGAAGTTGTCGTATATATATGAAAGATATATTTTGATGTTACTGTTCGTAAAATATTTTATTTTAATTGTTCTTTACTTCTCCTATAGTTTATTTCCTTATTTCCTTTCCTCACTGGGCTATTTTTTCCTATTGGATCCCTTGTGTTTATAACATTTTTTTTCCAACTAGGGTTGTGGCTTAGCAAGTATTACTAATAATAATAATGTATTTTATCAGTTATATTACTTTTTCTCTCCCTTTTTCTTGTATTTTTACATTCGATAACCATAATCCTTCTTATTTTATTTTTTCAACTTCCTTTTTATTATTATTATTATTATTATTATTACTTGCTAAGCTTTAACCTTAGTAGGAAAAGCAGGATATGCTATAAGCCCAGGGGCTCCAACGGGGAAAGTAAACCAGTGAGGAAAGGGAACAAGGAAACAGAATATTTCAAGAAGTCACATTAAAATATACATTTTCATCCTATATTTTACTGTTTCCCTTATTTGCTATAATTTAATTAACTTCCATTGCTACACCTTGTGAGTCCGGTATTTTTTTTTATATCTAAATAAGAATGAGTTGGCAATATAGGATTTTTACCAAGAACCAGCAAATTCTCCCAGTTACGTAATCTAAACCTCTCAATGCTGTTACCTAATCCTTTATAATTTTAGCAACAATATCTATATAAGTCTTGTAATGTTGCGTATTATTATTATTATCATTATTATAATTTGCTAAGCTGCAACCCTAGTTGGAAAAGCACGATGCTGTAAGCCCAGGGGCTCCAACAGGGAAAATAGCCCAGTGAGGAAAGGAAACAATGAAAAATAAAATATTTCAGGAACAGTAACATTAAAATAAACATTTCCTATATAAACTATAAAAAAATTAACAAAAACAAGGGAAGAGTAATAAGATAGAATAGTGTGCCTGAGTGTACCCTCAAGCAAGAGAACTCTCATCCAAGATAGTGGAAGACCATGGTACAGAGAACAAAGTGTTTTCTGAAGTGGAGTTTTCTTAAGTGTTTTCCAAAGGGGATTTTTTCTATTGTTTTCTGAAGTGGAGTTTTCTTTAATTGTTTTCTGAAGTGGAGTTTTCTTTTAATTGTTTTCTGAAGTCGAGTTTTCTTTAATTGTTTTCTGAAGTCGAGTTTTCTTTAATTGTTTTCTGAAGTCGAGTTTTCTTTTAAGTGTTTTCTGAAGTGGAGTTTTCTTTTAAGCGTTTCCTGAAGTCGAGTTTTCTTTTAGAATTTTCTAAAGTGGAGTTTTCTTCAAGTGGTTTTTGAGGTG
>NC_090769.1:26311617-26321617 GCF_036898095.1 Palaemon carinicauda
TCATTATTATTGTTATTATTATTATTATTAGCCAAGCTATAACCCTTGTTGGTAAAGCTGGATGCTGTAAGCACACGGGCTCCGACAGGGAAAAGTAGTCCAGTGAGGAAATGATATATGGAAATAGATAAACTACAAGAGATGCTTTCTTTTAATAGAGATTATTATTATTATTATCATTATTATTGTTGTAGTTGGTTAAGCAGGATGCTAAGTACACGGGCTCCAACAGGGAAAAGTAGTCCAGTGAGGAAATGATATATGGAAATGAATAAACTACAAGAGAAGTAATGAACAGTTAAAATAAAATATTTTATGAACAGTTACATGTAGATGATGGCATCGATTTACTGTCCTATTCAATTTAGCCTTAATAATTAGTTATTTTCTATAGCAATGAGTTCTCGTCTCTTGAGAATGTGCTCTTTTTTTTTTCTTTTTCTTATTTTTAAAGAGGACTCGGACGTGTCCTTCAAGTTCCGTCTGTTTAAGGTCTTTCTGTGGCAGTCCATACCCGCAAACATTCTAAGTTCGCCTATCTATCGGCTTCTCTTCCTTCCTCTGCTTATTTTACAATCTCTAGGGGCCCATTCTGTTATACTTGATGTTCATCTATTGTCTGTCATTCTCAATATATGTCCTACCCATGTCCATTTCTTTATCTTACATGTTGTTAGAATATCACCTACTGTAGTTTGCTCTCGTATCCATGTCGCTCTTTTTCTGTCTGTTAGGGTTATTCTCATCGTTAATCTTTCCAATGCTCTTTGAGTTGTAACTAGCTTATGTTCCAAGGCTTTAGTGAGGTTCCAGTTTTCCGATGCATAAGTTAAAACTGGTAGGACCATCTCATTGGATACCTTTTTTTTTTTTTTTTTTTTTTTTTTAGAGAAAGTGGCAACTAAATGCTCTCCTTCCCATGCGTATCCTTTTAATTTCGGCCTTGTGTCCTGGGGAAACCCTTACTGTCTCTCCCAAGTACGTATATTCATTAACAATCTTTAGACTCCATAACGCTTATTTGTGGTCTTTATTTTCATTGAACATTATTTTTGTTTTACTCATATTCATTTTCAGTACTACATTTCTGCTTTCTCTATTCGAATTTTCTATCGTCTTTAGTAATTCCTCCGATGTTTAGAAAATCATGGGAGGAATATATATATATATATATATATATATATATATATATATATATATATATATATATATATATATATATATGAAGACTTAATTGAAATTTTTTAGCATAATTCACAGAAATATATTATTTACACAAAACTAAAAAGTAAAACGTCAAAATGGGATGTTATAGTTACCTAAACGCAAAAATATCCGGGTAGTTCCTAAAATCTGTAGATTTATGTCTTGCGCCCTGCAACAGTATAATGAATGACGTTTTAAAATCCGTAGAGCTTTGCTATGCATTCAATTCCCGAAGAATTGAATACAGCTAGAGAGTTATGGGATCCTTTGACTGGCCAGACAGTACTACATTGGATCCTTCTCTCTGGTTACGGTTCTTTCCCTTTGCCTACACATACACCGAATAGTCTGGCCTATTCTTTACATATCCTCCTCTGTCTTCATACACCTGACAACACTTGAGATTACCAAACAATTCGTCTTCACCCAAGGGGTTCACTACTGCACTAAAATTGTTCAGTGGCCACTTTCTTCTTGTTAAGGGTAAAAGAGACTCATTAGCTATGGTAAGCAACTCTTCTAGGAGGACACTCCAAAATCAAACCATTGTTCTCTAGTCTCGGGTATTGCCATAGCCTCTGTACCATGGTCTTCCACTGTCTTGAGTTAGAGTTCTCTTGCTTGAGGGTACACTCCGGCACACTATTCTATTGAATTTCTCTTCCTCTTGTTTTGTTAAAGTTTTTATAGTTATATAGGAAATATTTATTTTAATGTTGTAACCGTTCTTAAAATATTTTATTTTTCCTTGTTTCCTTTCCTCACTGGGCTATTTTCCCTGTTGGAGCCCCTGGACTTATAGCATCTTGCTTTCTCAACTAGGGTTGTAGCTTAACAAATAATGATAATAATGATAATGAAGATGATGGAATTGGAACGTTATATATCATTTCCGTGACCATTTTCTTTAGTAGGGCGCATTGGCAAAAGATGGCGCTGATCATTTCGGGTTTTGTGTTTATTGGACTCGAGAAAAAAGACCACATAATATGAGGTATGTTTATCACTACTGATGAATAACGATAAGTACATACATGATGTTAACAATATGCATATATTGTAGAAGAAACAATACCTACAATAGTGGACTACTGTCAAGGACTTGAAATTCTATAAATAATTTGATATGACCGCAGCAGTTGTCAGTGAATTTTAGTTGAGCGCTTTGTCAATAGATGGCGGTGGTGTATGAACTGAAGTGCATTTTTTTTCTTTGTAGAGGAGCCTTCCTGTCTTCCATTTACTGGCTTTGATTATATACAAAATCATGCTCCTTAGACGAAATGGTTATTGGTTTCAGCAAGTGTTTTGGGATGCCGATACTGAAATAACTCCACAATCCACACTTGTGGCCTCCTACAGGTGACTAGAGGCATGTACCAGTATAGCAGTTCAGTACAGTATCGATAAACAATGGGTTACTCCTAAATTGTTCCACATCAGTTATGAATCGATTCGTTGGATTAAGAGAGTTAATAATTGACACAATATATATATATATATATATATATATATATATATATATATATATATATATATATATATATATTGTATGTGTGTAAAATCTGAAAAAAAATATCAGTATACTCCATATATGTATTGACTTAAGTTGTTAAGAAAGTATTAATATCATATTGAGAGAGAGAGAGAGAGAGAGAGAGAGAGAGAGAGAGAGAGAGAGAGGAGAGAGAGAGAGAGAGAGAGAGAGAGAGGGGCGTCTTCCCTTTAATACATGAGATCACGTTGGCAGTCACGTTGAGAGAGGAACTGCGGGGGAAGAGAGAGAGAGAGAGAGAGAGAGAGAGAGAGAGAGAGAGAGAGAGAGAGAGAGAGAGAGAGAGAGAGTGCCTTAGAATGTTAGGCTTATGTTTCCTAGACCGTTGCGTTCTACGCAGTTAGATTTTGGTTCATATATATGAAATATCTCTATTATAATTGCTTTATATACTAAGACAGAACAGAACTTCTCCTTTATATGCCAAGACACTATCAAGGTAAATCCTTTATATACTAAGACAGAACAGAACTTCTCCTTTATAATGCCAAGACACTATCAAGGTAAATCCTTTATATACTAAGGCAGAACAGAACTTCTCCTTTATATGCTAAGACACTATCAAGGTAAATCCTTTATGTACTAAGACTTTATCAAGGTAAATTCACCCTTGAAAACAGTCCTTTGTCAGAGTTGCTCTACTCGGTTATTCCAACGGCGTTGCTGGAATAGAGTCGGCTATCCTTACTTTTGTCCCATGACAAAGATCTTGTTCGCCTTTATCAAAGGAAAGTCAATCTTTGAAAATAGTCTTTCCTTCCTCTTCAATCTCCTTTCTATATTGTGATAGAATTATGTCAACTGGAATGGTGTTAATTTATCCTTCTAGGCCTATCCTTGGCAGAAGATCTTGCACTGTCCCTCGCCTCTGCCATTCATGAGTACCTTTAGGCCCCGAGCACACTAGCCACTCTGTGGCACCACAAGTGGCCGCGCAAAGTATTTCATGCATTGTGGTAAGCAAGCATCGCAAATCCTGAGGTGTTCTGCTAACAAGGACATCATCTTTAGCATACTCTAGGTCTGCTAAATTCCTATCACCAATCCAGTCCAATCCTTCTCCACCATATCTGACTGTTCTACGCTTTACAAAATCCATGAGGAGGATAAACATCATAGGTGACAACACATTCCCTTGGAGTACTCCGCTGTTCACTGGAAATTCATTTGATAAGACTCCATTAACAATAAGTTTGCAATTGCGATGCTCATGAAGAGAATCAAATTTACATATTTTAGAGGAATTCCATAATAACACAGGACTCTCCATAAAATTGGCCGGTGCACACTATCAAAGGCTTTTTCGTAGTCCACAAATCCCATCAAAAGTGGATTTCTATATTCTACGCATTGCAGTACAACATGTCTCAAAATGACAATTTGGTCAGTGCAGCTTCTACCTTTTATAAACCCTGTTTGTTCATCTCTAAGCTTTCCATCAATCTTACTCTTCAGTCTCTTTAAATTAAGCATACTTTATATTTCCATAACAACTGACTTAAGTGTTATGCCACTGTAATTATTGTAATCAGTCAGGTCTCCCTTTTTTTGCCATTATCACCATTACTCCTAACTCCCATTTATCAGGTTTTGCCTCCATGCCACATTCTACAAAATAATCTTGTAAGTAGTCTGGGAGTCGCTTAATTTTCGGCCAGTATTATCTCGGCAGTTATTTCATCGTATCCAGGGGCTTTCCATCTCTTTAGTGTTTTGAGGTTAGCTTCAACTTCAAACACACTGAATTCATTCATGGGTACATCAAGGTCTTCATCAGCCTCAGGTATATCAATCAAATTATTCCCTTCATATCTCCTATTCATAACCTCACTAAAGTGTTCCATTCAACGTTGTCTTTCCTCATCTGTTTTTGTTAAAACGGATCCATCTCTTTTTGATGGGTATTTGCTTCTTCGTCTTTGCCCCCTTAGAGATTTCATTAGTAATTCTTTGAGCAATTTTAGTAATGATAATAATAAAAATAATAATAATGATAATAATAATAAAAAGCATACAAAGCATAAGCTTCGGTTCCTCATTTTACACTACGTATGCTATTAACCACTACAACATTAATGTACTACATTAATGTATTACATATGATTGTACATATGAAGTACGTTCTGTAATAATTTAGACAATATATTAGGGGGAGACGAATGTGCCAATATATGAAAGAACCAATGGGGTATATATCACCTAGAAAATAAGAACTCGAAAATATCCCTACGTTGGTTTTCAGGGAGAAGGGAGGGAGAGAGAAGGAGTAGGCTTTCGAGGGAGAATGAAGAGAGGGAGAGGGGGGGGGGGGTGATCTGATAGCTGGAAATGATATGGTAAATATACGTTAGAAGATTGATTAAATTGGAGTATCATGTTACAGGATGTATGTTGTTTGCGATATTCTACTCTCTCTCTCTCTCTCTCTCTCTCTCTCTCTCTCTCTCTCTCTCTCTCTCTCTCTCTCTCTCGTAATATTGCTTGATTAATGGGTTTCAAGTCTTATTCTTCGTGTTATTTATTTGTTAATGTTAAATAGTCGTCTGCTTTCATTCTCTCTTTGGTACCAACACGGTATATAAGCCTGCAGTACTTCGTATTTTACATTTTTGTTTCATATAATTTAACTATCTATCCTTTTATTTTCCTTCATTAATCTTAATCTTTTTATCCTCGAAGTCTTGCGACCTAGGAGGGGGTTGGGATATTAGTGCCACGCCGGGAGGACTATAGGCATAAATGTTTATGCAGCGTTCCTTTGGTCCGTAGCTGCACCTCCTTTATGTCCTTCTACTTTAGCTCCAACTCCTTTATATCCTTCTACTTTAGCTCCACATTCTTTCTTTTTCTGCTTTGGCTCCACCTCGTGTATATCCTTCTACTTTAGCTCTACCTCCTTTAAATCCTGCTACTTTAGCTCCGCCTCCTTTATATCCTACTTTAGCTCCACTTCCTTTATATCCTTCTATTTTAGTTCCACCTCCTTTATATCCTTCTACTTTAGCTCCACCTCTTTTATATCCTTTTACTTTAGCTCCACCTCCTTTATATCCTTTTATTTTAGCTCCACCTCCTATATATCCGTCTACTTTAGCTCCACCTCTTTTATATCCTTCTACTTTAGCTCCACCTCTTTTATATCCTCCTACTTTAGCTCCACCTCCTTTATATCCTTTTACTTTAGCTCCATCTCCTGTATATCTACTTTAGCTCCACCTCTTTTATATCCCTCTGATTGAGCTTTACCTCTTTTATATCCTCCTACTTTAGCTCCACCTCCTTTATATCCTTTTACTTTAGCTCCATCGCCTGTATATCATTCTACTTTAGCTCCACCTCTTTTATATCCCTCTGATTGAGCTTTACCTCTTTTATATCCGTCTACTAGAGGTCCGCCTCCTTTATACCCTTCTATTTTAGCTCCACCTCCTTTCTATCCTTTACTTTAGCTCCACTTCTCTTATATCCCTCTGATTTAGCTTTACCTCTTTTATAGCCTTCTTCTTTAGGTCCACCTCCTTTATGTCCTTATATCTAAGCTCCACCTCCTTAATATCCTTCCTTTATTCTACCTTGCTGTCCAACCTCTTCTAACTGTTACCTCATAGTGTAACTCTAGGGTTTTACTCTAGATACACGTTGGCACTGAATGGCCTCACAGAACTCAACACCGGATTATTCAGACAAAATCAATAAATCAAATCTATTGGTCTTCACAATATATCGGCTATTTCTGGTTGAATCAAGGGTCATGCATCTTTGACTTTCTCTTGTTTATATTATTGGTTTTTGTTTATAAATGGACATTTATTCCTTTCTCTCTCTCTCTCTCTCTCTCTCTCTCTCTCTCTCTCTCTCTCTCTCTCTCTCTCTCTCTCTCTCTCTCTCTCTCTCTGTAAATGAGCGATCCTTTGTGATAGGTCAAACAAAGGTCAACAAAGACCTTAACTTTTTAATTCCTTCATTATGTTCGTCTAGAGACTTAGCTGCTACAGGTTAAATGGGAGCAACCCTCGTGTAGAAACCAATATATTTGGAAGTCCTGTATTTAAATACATCATCATCATCATCATCTTCTACGCCTATTGACGCAAAGGGACTCTGTTAGATTTCGCCTGTCGTCTCTGTCTTGAGCTTTTAATTCGGTACTTCTCCATTCATCATCTCCTACTTCGCGCTTTATAGTCCTAAGCCATGTAGGCCTGGGTCTTCCAATTCTTCTATTGCCTTATGGAGGCCGTTTTGATGAACTAATCTCTATGATTTTTACGCCAAAGGTCAGGTGCATTTCAAACATTCTAAACACATGAGTCAAGTTCATGAGCCAGCAGCTCTTCAGTCAACTCGCGCTGATAACCACGAGAGTGCCATGTAGAGAGTGCATGGCACCTTTAAAATCCATTGAATAAAGATCCCATTATATTCTACCCCTCAAAGAGATTTAAACTCGAGTACGTAGTACCGATGTCCATTTATAATCTTGTCTTTATGTGATGCCACGACTCCATTCTCGCGTCCTGTAATTAGAGTAGCAACCTTTCCCTATCTGGGTCTCCATTGCAGCCAGTCATGTGAGCCTTACACCTCGGGTGGGTTTATAACCCGTCTGGCCAATCGATGAGATGGGATTCGGGTGGCGCTGAGGAAAGGGAAGGAACTTAACAGCGAAGCAAGTGGAGTTATTAAAGTGAAAAGGTTGTTACGAAGACATTTTAGGATTCGGAGTTTTTGGGGTTACTTTGAAACTGCCTATGTATCATCATCATCATCATCATTATTATTATTATTATTATTATTATTATTATTATTATTATTATTATTATTATTATTATTGTTGTTGTTATTAATATTGTTATTATTATTACTAGCTAAGCTACAACCCTAGTTTGGAAAGCAGGATGCTATAAGCCCATGGGTTCCAACTTGTGAAAATAGCCCAGTGAGGAAGGGAAACAAGGGAGAGGGTTGGGAACCTGGGAAGGGTTATATATATATATATATATATATATAGTATATATATATATATATATATATATATATATGTGTGTGTGTGTGTGTGTGTGTGTGTGTTTATCTTTCCGGTCACGCTCAGCGGCATTGCCAGACGTATAACAACTCGTTGGCTCTCTTCCCGTCCCTCATGAAGGAGTAATAGTCATACCATGGTGAGAGGGGATGTAGTTAGGAAAAAATAAAAATTCAGACATCATCTTTCCACTAACCTTCTTTCTGAGACCTGGTCGTGCATTAACTTATATTTTCACTCACTTCCTAAGAAAGCAGGTCGTATAGCTTTTAGAATTCACAATGGTTCTTACTGAACAGTGTATTCTCCTTAAAGTGCTTACACTCATTTTGGGAAGGTTATTTTTTGATAGGCGTGTGTTTGTTTATTTATTTGTTAATTATTATTATTATTATTATTATTATTATTATTATTATTATTATTATTATTACCTTTAGCTAAGTTATAATCCAATTTGGAAAAGTAGGATGCTATAACCCCAATTATTATTATTATTATTTTTATTATTATTATTATTACTATTATTAGCTAAGTTACAATCCTATTTGGAAAAGCAGGATGCTATAACCCCAATAATAATAATAATTATTATTATTATTAGCTAAGTTACAATCGCTATTTGGAAAAGCTGTAATCTAAAAGCCCAATATGTCCAGCAGGGAAAAATAGCCTAGTGAGGAAAGGAGACAATGAAATAAATAAATAAACCAGGAGATAGATCTCTATAGCGATGCTGAATAAAGATTTCGTCAGGAGAAAACAGTACATTGTCTGGGGCACCGGCGGGATACCCTCTCCTCCCCTCTAGCCAAGGGCATCCCCCCACCTCGCCCCTTCCCAAATGTTGAGTTGACCCACTTCCGCCACATCGACCTGATCAGAAGCAGGGTTTAAACTTTAGCATGTGCCGTGTGCCAGTTGCTTGATATGCTGCTGCTTTTTTACCATAGATTACCTTAAAACGTTTCAAATTTCCTTAAATGTTAAGCTATTTAAACCGAAATTATCTTAGAATTACCTTTAAATCATGAAAATTACCTTAAACTAAGGTATTTACCTTAAAAATATTAGTAAAATAAGTCATGGCGGTGAATTCGTTTGTTTGTTTGTGTTTAAAATCACTCGTCTGCTTTTGTAGATTATATTGTATTCGTATTTCGTATAGCCTTGTCTGCAATAGTTCTTATCTAATGGTCCGTAGGAATACACCCGAATTTCATGCATGCAATGACATTTATCCATTTCGTGCGTTAGGCACATTGCAGATATACGGCTATACCATCTTCAACCCCCATTGTATTGTAATCTATTGTTATGTTAACGTTGCTTGTAGGGTGCTCATGAAACGTGATTATTATTCATTATTCATGTCCGTTCGCTAGAGGTATTATTCACATAACTGTTTCCTGCCGTTCTGGTTTAGTTTTTTTTCCCCGCCTTTAGCAGCAGCAGTAAGACAACCCGCAACGGGCGTTGCCTTTCCTCGTACGCCAGGCAGCGCCGCTAGTCACGTGGCGCCTGTATGGTTGGAATCGTTGCATTTTCTCGTACGCCTGGTGCGAGTCACGTGGCCCTTGGTATGGTAGCAACGGGTTGTTGTCCGTGTAGCTGAAATTGATCTCACCATCTCGCCCGCTAGTGCTTCCTTCCCTTCTCTGAACATGTTTACTTGTTTTTATATTTATGCTACATAAATTCCAGGCAGCATCTTAATTACAGTGGCTCTTACATATTGCCATCCCGGAAGTCGCCTCTTTTGCCTAGGATAGTATTGATTTGGTAGGCGAGTTTCTCTTTGCTTAAAAAATGACTATTTGGAAACCTAGATCATTCACTGTCAGGGTCAAATATGATGTAACATTATATACATCCATTAAGACCTTTCTATTTTTATGTATATGGGAATTATAATATTTTTATATACTAAATGTTGAATGTTATGTATTTTTAGATAACTGCATTATGATCAAAATTACTATTTTTGGAATAATTACTTTAGAGTTTGCAACCACGTTTAAGACACGTTGTCGATATGGCACTGTGATGAATGAAGGCATCCGTGGCATATTGGTTTACAGTTTGTAAAGTTAAATTTTTCCTTTTAGTTTCTAGTATTTTTAAGAGGGGGTACGGATTACTTTTAAAGTGTTTTAATGTCTAAACTTTGATGATAATTTCTTTTTTTATTTAAGAGTTCATTTAAACTTTTTTAT
>NC_090769.1:26326617-26344117 GCF_036898095.1 Palaemon carinicauda
ATATATATATATATATATATTTATATTTATATTTATATATTTGGCACTTGTGCTCTTTACTTCACGTTTATAATGAATAGACAATATCTCAGTGGTATTCATGTGTTTATATATATAGATGTTTATTTATATGCAATATCCAGACATGATAATGGTCTGAGGAAAAGGTGTGTTCCGGTTACCATAGTAATATCCTGTATTTTTTATTTTATTTTTTGTGTTCTATTTTGATCTGCAGTTGTGGTGAGACTGCTATTCATCTTTACTCGGTAAAAATGAGAAACGAGGATAGAATATGGATTTTCCTTTAGATAATAAGTCTCTCTCTCTCTCTCTCTCTCTCTCTCTCTCTCTCTCTCTCTCTCTCTCTCTCTCTCTCTCTCTCTCTCTCTCTCTCTCTCTCTCTGTTACTGTTCTTAAATTATTTTATTTTTTCCGTGTTTCCTTTCCTCACTAGGCTATTTTCCCTGTTGGAGCCCCTGGGGTTATAGGATTTTGCTTTTCCAAATAGGGTTGTAGCTTAGCAAATTACAGTAATGATAATATATATGTTTTGAAATATTAGAGTTCCGCGAGAAAACTATTCATTATACATTTTGGTTTGAGAGTAATATGAGATATATTAGAGAGCATTAATTCATTTCTAAGCAGAGTAAATTCTTTTTCCTTAGATACAATTTGATCCTTCGCCTAGAGGCAATACTGTCTCGAGGTACAATTTCAAAGGGTCTCTTGTAAACTATCCAAGGACCTATGAATCTTCTTTTCCCCCTTATCCCTACATTAAGGGGTCGGTTGCCTGATGCGCCCTCTCCAATGCCCTCCATCAAAGACTTCCTCAAACCTCTTCTCTCCTTATTCTTCACCTTATCTTCTTTCCCACCGTTATCCCCACATTAAGGAGTCATTTGCCTGATGCGCCCTCTCCAATACCTTTGATCAGTCATCCTCCTCCATCAATCCTCTTCTCTCCATATCCTCCTTCACCTTATCTTCTTTCCTACTGTTATCTCCACATTAAGGGGTCCGTTTTCTGATGCTCCCTCTCCAATGCCTTCGATCAAAGGCATCCTCTTCCACCAAACCTCTTTTCTCCATATCATCCTTCACCTTATCTTCATCCTCTTCTCTCCATATCATCCTTCACCTTATCTTCTTTCCCATCGTTATCCCCACATTAAGGGGTCTGTTTCCTGATGCGCCCTCTCCAATGCCTTCCATCAAAGGCATCCTCTTCCACCAAACCTCTTCTCCATATCATTCTTCACCTTATCTCTCCATCTAATTCTCTGCCTCTCTCTCAATCATGTGCCCATAACAGGTTCCTCCTAAGCCCTCCTCACTCCCTCCCCACCATCCATCCTCACCACTTGTTCACACCATCTCAGTCGTGACACTCGACATTTCTGTAATCTTTACTATACCTGCCATTATTCTTATTTCATCATTTCTAATCTTCCAAACGGTTATGTTCCCATAATACACCTTAGCATTCTCATAGCTGTTCACTCAAGCATTGCTTCATCTTTTCGTCTTGAAGCCCAAGTTTCTGTTCCTTACATTAGCACTGGTCTTTTCACTGTGCTATAAATCTTGACTTTTACCTTGATTGGTATTTTCTTATCACATAGCACTTGCAAATAGAAGGGTGATATCAAAATTCCCTGAAATAAACAATAATTGTGTTTGTAGTAAATTGGATATTGATCTCTTCCGTGTTTCTTCAGTTGTATTCTAGCCTCATTCCCGATGCGAGAAGAGTGCTTGTTGAAATCTGCATTCTATTAACATTTCTCCAACCTTCAAAAGTAGGAGAGTAGCAGCATACTAAACGCTTGGAACGTGCTTTCATTGTTCCATTGTACCAGTTCAAGGTTTGACCATCTCGTAAGAGTTAGAGTTCCTTCCGTAACTGTATAAACGCCTCGCCATATTGTGTAGCTTGCTGCACATATGCTCAGACTTCCTAATTGCCATACAGTCAAAAGACCAGTGCCAGTGATGGCGCAATTTAAATTACTTAATTAATATGGGTAGACGCAGAGCTAATTGGCTGCGCATAAACTTGCTAAAGAAACGCAACGAACGCACACAAAATACATCGATACTGTTGAACTATAGAATAACCTGATACAGAAAATGGCAGAACTTACAATTCCAGGTCTAGAATTGGGATCCGGATCATCTCCAAAATTTAATGGGGTCATCCACGAACTAAGATCTATCTGTGATGAAAAATTCTCCAAAATCCGTCGAGTAGTTTTGACGTAACCCTGTCCGTAGACAGACACACAGACAAATAAATAAACTTACTCGATTTTATAACTTCCTTGGCGGAGGTAATGAGAAACTCAGTAGTGGTTTTTGCATTTCTTGCGATGCCTACAGGAAGATTGAAAGTTTTGCTACAGGGAATATTGACTTGTTTATTTTTCATATTGTTTATGATAAACAAAGAGATATTCAAAAAGGTGAAGAACGTTGACACAGGTGTGGAACACTTCATTCGATATTGAACATTTTATATAATTATTTATTTTTGTTAAAACCTAGTGGTTTTTGTATTGTGTATATGTATATATATGTATATATATACTGTATATATATATATATATATATATATATATATATATATATATATATATATACATATATATATATATATATATATATATATATACATATATATATATATATATATACATATATATATATATATATATATATATATATATATATATATATGTATATATATATATATATATATATATATATATATATATATATATATATATGTATGTATATATATATATATATATATGTATGTGTATATATATATATATATATATATATATATATATATATATATATATATTATACTAGTATACGCGAGCTGTCAAAAATAACGTCTAAATATTTGGATAGATTACGTGCGAGCGCGCGCAGATTCAACCATTACCAGCCCCTCCCCCTTTCCTGACTACGACCCGCTGGTTCGGCAATTTTCTGGAGTGTAGATTCAGAGTGAACTTTTAGGGGGTAACCCCCTCTCACCAGAGTATGACTACTCCTCTCCCCCTGATCGTGGTAGAAATATATATATATATATATATATATATATATATATATATATATATATATATATATATATATATATATATATATATTTCTACCACGATCAGGGGGAGAGGAGTAGTCATACTCTGGTGAGAGGGGGTTACCCCCTAAAAGTTCACTCTGAATCTACACTCCAGAAAATTGCCGATATAATGTTCTTTATTTTATATATATATATATATATATATATATATATATATATATATATATATATATATATACTGTATATAATGTTCTTTATTATATATATATATATATATATATATATATATATACATATATATATATATATATATGTACTAATATATGTAAATGTATTCATATATATATATACATATATTTATGGATATATTTAAATCTTTATATATGTGTGTAATATATTGTTGTTATTTGTGCTTGTTACTTCACTTTTGTAATGAATAGACAATATTGCAGTGGCATACATATATTTATATATAGATATATATTTATATTTAGCATCCAGAAATGCGGAAGAGGTGTGTTCTAGTTACCTTAGTAATGTCCTTTTTTTTAGTTCTATTTAAAACTGCCATTCATCTTTACTCGGTAAAAAGGAGAAACTAGGATAAATATAGATATTTCTTTTAATAATCTCTCTCTCTCTCTCTCTCTCTCTCTCTCTCTCTCTCTCTCTCTCTCTCTCTCTCTCTCTCTCTCTCTCTCTCTCAAAAGAGATTTTTATATACAAGCTTTAAATTGAAACGTGCAATTTATAAGGAATTTCTTTTTCAACTGAATTTTGAGAAATTTTATTTGAAAATAAAATAGTTAAAAAATTAGTACATTATTATAATCTGACGGCATTTATACAATAATTTTAGCCAGTTCCATATCACAACCGCAATTTAAAAAGGAAATATTTAAATATACATTCTGATTCACATTTTGAAATATTCATGCATTATAAGGAAGAAAAGGGGGTGTTAATAGTACAAACTGCTTTTTTTGAAGGTTTTGAAGTTTCCGAAATATTACTTTAGTTACCCTGTTCATCATAACAGAAAATGGGGAAAGACGTTTTCTTTAAGATACATACGGGGATAACTTTTTCTTTTTGCATCACCAACACCCTCGGCTCACACCAATAATCTTCGCATTTTGTATTGTAAGCCATCGACTTATTACAAAGCTTCCTGTAATGATTTCATAGGAACTTCAGAAGCTTAAATTTGCTGCGAATGCTTTTTTTTTTAATTATTATTATTTTTTTTTTATGTTGAATAGGTTGACATAAGTCTTTTCATAGTTTATATGACATCTATTTTAACGTTGTTACTGATCTTAATATATTTTGTTTTTTATTCATTCTCATAGTTTATTTTCTTATTTTTTCCTCACTGGGCTATTTTCCCTGTTGGAGCCCTAGCTAGATTAGCTAGTGATAATGAAGCATACTGTGTAAGGAAACTGGATTTTTTAAAAAATGTATTAATTTGCGTCTATAGTACTTCTCCATTACTTAAATATTTGATGTTGATATGATTTAAGTTTTTTTTATAGTGATTCTTAACGAAGTTTTCAAGTGTTTACAATTAGTGGGCCACAACTAATTTTTGAATAATCATCAAAAAAAAAAAATTTCTATTTTTTTTTCTGAAATCATGGTTCGTAGAACAGTTTTTAAAAAATTGCGTATTGCGAACATATTGTAAATTGTTTATGCTTTAGGTTTTATAGCCAACACGGAAGAAGTTTTTTCTTCTTTTCTCTCTCTCTCTCTCTCTCTCTCTCTCTCTCTCTCTCTCTCTCTCTCTCTCTCTCTCTCTCTCTCTCTCTCTCTCTCTCTCTCTCTCTCTCTCTCTCTCTATATATATATATATATATATATATATATATATATATATATATATATATATATATATTTCTGAAATCATGTTTCGTAGAACAGTTTTTAGAAAATTGTGTATTGCGAACATATTGTAAATTGTTTATGCTTTAGGTTTCATAGCCAACACGGAAGAAGGAACTTGTGAATTACAAACTTTTTTTAATTTTTTTTCTTTTATCTGATGAAGATGGCTGAATTGTGTTGAACAGGTGGACTTAAGTTTTTTTTTTTTTTATTTATGAAAGGATTATCTGAATGTTGTTACTGTTCTGAAGATATTTAATTTGAATTGTCCATTACTTTTATGTAGTTTATTTCCTTTCCTCGCTGGGCTATTTTCCCCGTTGGAGCCCTTGGGCTTATAGCATCCTGCTTTTTCATGTAGGGTTGTAACTTTTCTGATAATAATAATAATAATAATAATAATAATAATAATAATAATAATAATAATAATGATATGTTTGTGGTTATATCGCAACATGATGTCCATTTTTTTGTTTCAATGTCACGAGTAACTTCATAAATATGAAAGCTATCACACAATTGCCCATCTTTGTATTTTTATAATAGTAAATAAGTCACTTGTGTGTGTGTGTTTTTTTTTTTCTTTTCTTTTTTCACCTTTACGATGTGGTAACGTCCCTGACTGGTGAATGCCAGACTGGGGCTCGAGTCCCGCTCAAACTCGTTAAGTTCCTTTGGTCGCTGCAACCTCGCCATCCTTGTAACTTAAAGAAGGGGGTTTAGGGGAGCCGATAGGTCTATCTGCTGAGTCATCAGTAGCCATTGTCTGGCCCTCCTTGGTCATAGCTTTGGTGGAAAGGGGGTTTGGGCGCTGATCATGTGTGTATATGGTCAGTCTCTAGGGCATTGTCCCTTGCCCCTGCCATTCATGAGCAGTCTTTAAACCTCTAAATACACCTTTAGAACACACGACCACACACATACTGTATTCATCTACCCCGTTAGGTACTTATATCCATTGTTATTAAAAGTCGCAACTAGGCATAACCTTATGAACATTTCAAACTTCCCATTATTATTATTATTATTATTATTATTATTATTATTATTATTATTATTATTATTATTCTTATTATTATTATTATCTAAGCTCCATCCCTACTCGAAAACGCAGGATGGTGTAAGCCCAAAGCGTCCAGCAGGGAAAAATAACTCAGTGAGGAAAGGGAATAAGGAAATAAATCAACTACAAGAAAAGTAATGGACAATTTCAATAAGATATTTTAAGAACAGTAACAAGATTAAAATGGATCTTTCATAAGTAAACTATGAAAAGAGATTCGTGTCAGCCTGCTCAACATAAAAACATTCGCCGCAAGTTTGAGCTTTTGTTTCTACTGTATGTATGTATGTATGTCTGTATGTATGTATATTCCCAATTGACTAATGCTTGACTTATTCACACTTTCCTTTTATATTAATCAAAATATCTAGTAATAAATATGTTTTTCGGAGGCCAGATTGGTGGTCCATAATTCTGTGTTCAACGTAGATATGAACGTTCATCAACACTGATGGGATTAAATGTCCTCTGATATTCACCCTATTTTTTTCCATCCATACTATCTCATTATACTAAATTTTGAAAATAGTTTTGTCTAAACTAGTAATCCGTCCGTCGTTCAATTAGTTCGTTATGCATGTTGCATAAGATTTTTCGGAATTCTGACCATCGTTTACATTCAGATTTTCCTGGACAGTACCATCCTGTTCGTCATACTAGGCAGGCAGTTAATTCTAATAGTCAGGCCTTCTCCATCATGAGGCTCAATACTACACAGTATTCTAGAAGTTTTATTCCAGCTGTTACCAAGTTGTGGAATGATCTTCCTAATCGGGTAGTTGAATCAGTAGAACTTTCAAAGTTCAAAATAGCAGCAAATGTTTTTATATTGAACAGGCTGACATAGGTCTCTTTTTATTGTTTATATTTGAAACATCTGTTTTAATGTTTCTGTTCTTAAAATGATATATTTTAATTGTTCATTACTTCTCATATATTTTATTTACTTATTTCCTTACCTCACTCTGCTATTTTTTCTCCTGTTGGAGTCCTTGGGCTTATAACATCCTGCTTGTCCAACTAGGGTTATAGCTTAGATAGTAACAACAATAACAAATGTTGGTTACGTTGATAAAGTTGTTGTTACCCTATATCCACGTTGAAAAGGGACAGGCTGACTTCCTGTTAACAGTAAGTAATTAACAAGGAATACTTAGTTTGAGGCTCTTATACGACAAACAGATCCTATAGGTTGTGTAGGACACTGGGTTCTCCTGTGTGATAGGAATAGGAAAACTGTCCTTAAAGTAAGCAATTTCCCTTGGGAGCAAGTTACATATAAGATAAAAGTACATTCGATAATATGTTATATTTGGATTGTGTATATATGTATGTATATATACGTATTTGAGAGAGAGAGAGAGAGAGAGAGAGAGAGAGAGAGAGAGAGAGGGAGAGAGAGAGAGAGAGAGAGAGAGAGAGAGAGAGAGAGATTACGTAAAAATGTCAAACTTCCTCATTTGCATATATTTGATTTTCTTATAAACGAATCACGCCAATGTATGTGTGTATAAGTACTTGAAAGAGAGAGAGAGAGAGAGAGAGAGAGAGAGAGAGAGAGAGAGAGAGAGAGAGAGAGAGAGAGAGAATTTACGGTCATAATGTCAAATTTCCTTGTTTGCGTAAATTTGATTTTTCTTATATTTTTTTTTTATGAAGTTGTCGCGTAGCTCTCGTGGAGTTTATTATTTTACGTTTTATTACATATTTATCATGATAATATATGTGTTCTTAAATCCAGTAGCCTATGATTTTATTAATGTATTAATTAATTTATTCCTAATTCCTAAATCAGCATTTATCGAAACAATGTTATTAGTTTACATCACACCCGATTAACAATTATTTTTATTTTTTAGAAGGATTTTACATTATACAAGCAGTCAGTGTTATATTATTATTATTATTATTATTATTATTATTATTATTATTATTATTATTAAGCTACAACCCTAGTTGGAAAAGCAGAATGCTATAAGCTCAGGGGCTCCAACATTGAAAATACCCCAGTGAGGAAAGGAAACAAGGAAAAATGAAATATTTTAAGAATAGTAACATTAAAGTAAATATCTCGCTGTTATTGCTATTATGTTATTTTGTTCAAACATTCTGCAAATATTAGAACTTTTCACCATGAATTCTTCCATCTTAAATTTTTTTGTTTTGGATAGACGTTCCTTTTAAAACCTAGTTTGTCAAGAGAATTGCTGATAATATGCAATGATTTATTTCTATTTATTATTAGCAGCAGCAGTAGAAGTAGTAATAAAGTAGTTATATCAGAGTCCTTTATTATTATTATTAGTACTATTATTTTTATTATTATTATTATCACAAGCTAAGCTATAGCCTTAGTTGGAAAAGCAAGATGCTATAAGTCCAAGGGCTCCAACAGGGAAAAAGATCCCTGTGAGGAAAGGAAACAAGGAAATAATGAACTACAAGAGAAGTGATATAAATCAAAATAGAATATTTTAAGAAGAGTAACAACATTAAATAAAACATTTCATATTTAAACTATAAAAACTTAGGAATAAAACAAGAGGAAGTGAAATAAGATAGAATAGTCTGCCCGAGTGTACCCTCAAGCAAGAAAACTCTACCCTAAGACAGTGGAAAATAGATAATGCTGTTCAGGTGCCACTTTCCTCTTGGTAAGGGTAGAAGAGACTCTTTAGTTATGGTAAGCAGCTCTTATAGGAGAAGGATGCTCCAAAATCCAACCACTGTTCTCTAGTCTTGGGTAGTGCCATAGCCTCTATACCATGGTCTTCCTCTGTTCTTGGTTAGAGATCTCTTGCTTGAGGGTACACTCTGGCGCACACTTCTATCTTATTTCTCTTAGTTTTTTTTTTTTTAATTCCTTTATAGTTTATATAGGAGATATTTGTTTTAATGTTGTTATTGTTCTTTAAATATTTTATTTTTCCTTATTTCCTTTGCTCACTGGGCTATTTCCCCTGTGGGAGCCCCCGGGCTTATAGCATTCTGTTTTTCCAACTAGGTTGTAACTTAGCAATTAATAATAATAATGATAATAATAATAATTATGATAATAATGATAATGACAATGATGGTGACGATGATATTATTATTATTATTATTATTAGTATTATTATTATTAGCTAAGCTATAACCCTAGTTGGAAAAGCAAGATGCTATAAGCACCAGGGCTCCAACCGGGAAAAATAGCCCAGTGAGGAAAGGAAGTAAGGAAATAAACTATAAAGAGTAATGAAAAACTAAAATAAAATATTTTAAAAATATTAAATTATAATAATAATGATAATAATAATAATATACCGGTTACAGGAGAATTTGCCGCAAAACACCTGTGTGGAATTAATCGGTACTTTTTCCCAGAGAAACTACACTAACCTCTTGTATCTTGTTACAGGGAGTTTCTCAGGGCCACAGGTGACGTCATAAAAAGTGTGTAGAAACAATGTCACGTAGATCGAATCAGGCTGCGGTGACGTCACTGGTCAGTTGTCATCCTGAGAATAGGTAGTTTGTGTGTGTGTGTGCGTGTGTTGGGTCCTACGGTCGGTAAGATCTTCCATTGTGGCTTGTGTCGACATCCTAGGGCCGTAGGAGACATCGAGGGGCAAGGTCTTGTTTTGGGTTAGATGGCTTTCAACATGCAAAGGGTGTCTGGTATTATTATTATTATTATTATTATTATTATTATTATTATTATTATTATTATTATTATTATTATTATTAAAGCGAAGCTATAACCCGCGTTGGAAAAGCAGAATGCTATAAGCCCAAGGGCTCCAACAGGGCAAAATATGTCTGTGAAGAAAGCAAATAAGTAAATAAACTATTATTATTATTATTATTATTATTATTATTATTATTATTATTATTATTATTAAAGCGAAGCTATGACCCTCGTTGGAAAAGCCGAATGCTATAAGCCCAAGGGCTCCAACGGGGCAAATTATGTCAGTTAGGAGAGACTAGTATCAGCCTGTTCAATGAAGTTCCATAGATCAAACTGCCTGATTAGGAAGATAATTCCACAAGCTGGTCGCAGGTGGAATTAAGCTTCTAGAATACATTGTAGTATTTAGCCTTATGGTGGAGAATTCGTTATTGTTAGAACTAAAACTAACTGGATGGTAAGATCCGAATGTAAAGGATAGTCAAAATTGTGACAAATTATTATGTAATATGCATAAAGAACTTACCGAACGACTGTGCCAGAGATCAATAAGAAATTCATATATATATATATATATATATATATATATATATATATATATATATATATATATATATATGAATATATATTTTATATATATATATATAAGTATATATTATATATTATTATTATTTTTATTATTACTATTATTATTATCATTATTATTATTACTATTATTATTATTATTATTATTATTATTATTATTATTATTAATAATAATAATATTAAAGTTAACACAGATCTTGTAGAATTCGGAAGGTAAAATCCAGGCAATTTAATTCGTAATTTTTTATTTCCTCCAGAGGTTTTTTCCTAAACGTTGACATTTATTTAATGTAAACTGAGACATTTTAAACTTTAAGTCCTCAAGTGAAGAAACATATTTCACAATTATGTCTTATTGCAATTTTTCTAATGATTTGATAAAACTCCATGATTAAGTTGGTATAATATTTTCTCTGACAACTTTTAATCTTTGCTTATGGGGCGATCAGACAGCTAAGGGTAGAAGAGACTCTTTAGCTTTGGTAAGCAGCTTTTCTAGGAGAAGGACACTCCAAAATCAAGCCATTGTTCTCTAGTCTTGGGTAGTGCCATAACCTCTGTACCATGGTCTTCCACTGTCTTGAGGGTACATTCGGGCACGCTATTCTATCTAATTTCTCTTCCTCTTGTTTTGTTAAAGTTTTTATAGTTTATATAAGAAATATTAATTTAATGTTATTTCTCCTAAGTTATTTTATTTTTCCTTGTTTCCTTTCCTCACTGGGCTATTTTCCCTGTTGGGGCCCCTGGGCTTATAGCATCTTGCTTTTCCAATTAGGGTTGTAGCTTAGCAAGTAATAATAGTAATAATGATAATATACAAAAGGAGCCCGTGAAAATTGGAAATAGAAAATGGTATCCCGTGAAAACTGGAAATAGAAAATGGGTATGATTTGTCCTCGAGATGAGAGGGGAGCCTGTGTTAGTAGGTTATCGACATTTTCAAGATTCTGGGTAAGGTCAACCACACTAATGATTCTTAATATGCTATGCTGTTAAGAACATTCTTTTTTATTATATGTTAGTAATATCTAAGAACATTATTTTTTATATGTTAGTAATAGCTAAGAACATTATTTTTTATATGTTAGTAATATCTAAGAACATTCTTTTTTTTATTATATGTTAGTAATATCTAAGAACATTATTTTTTATATGTTAGTAATATCTAAGAACATTATTTTTTATTATATGTTAGTAATATCTAAGAACATTCTTTTTATTATATGTTAGTAATATCTAAGAACATTCTTTTTTATTATATGTTAACATTCTTTTTTATTATATGTTAGTAATATCTAAGAACATTCTTTTTTTATTATATGTTAGTAATATCTAAGAACATTTTTTTTTATTATATGTTAGTAATATCTAAGAACATTCTTTTTTATTATATGTTAGTAATATCTAAGAACATTCTTTTTTATTATATGTTAGTAATATCTAAGAACATTCTTTTTTTATTATATGTTAGTAATATCTAAGAACATTTTTTATTATTATATGTTAGTAATATCTAAGAACATTTTTTATTATTATATGTTAGTAATATCTAAGAACATTCTTTTTTTTATTATATGTTAGTAATATCTAAGAACAGTCTTTATTATTATATGTTAGTAATATCTAAGAACATTCTTTTTTATTATATGTTAACATTCTTTTTTATTATATGTTAGTAATATCTAAGAACATTCTTTTTTTATTATATGTTAGTAATATCTAAGAACATTTTTTATTATTATATGTTAGTAATATCTAAGAACATTCTTTTTTATTATATGTTAGTAATATCTAAGAACATTCTTTTTTATTATATGTTAGTAATATCTAAGAACATTCTTTTTTTATTATATGTTAGTAATATCTAAGAACATTTTTTATTATTATATGTTAGTAATATCTAAGAACATTTTTTATTATTATATGTTAGTAATATCTAAGAACATTCTTTTTTTTATTATATGTTAGTAATATCTAAGAACATTATTTTTTATATGTTAGTAATATCTAAGAACATTATTTTTTATTATATGTTAGTAATATCTAAGAACATTCTTTTTATTATATGTTAGTAATATCTAAGAACATTCTTTTTTATTATATGTTAACATTCTTTTTTATTATATGTTAGTAATATCTAAGAACATTCTTTTTTTATTATATGTTAGTAATATCTAAGAACATTTTTTTTTATTATATGTTAGTAATATCTAAGAACATTCTTTTTTATTATATGTTAGTAATATCTAAGAACATTCTTTTTTATTATATGTTAGTAATATCTAAGAACATTCTTTTTTTATTATATGTTAGTAATATCTAAGAACATTTTTTATTATTATATGTTAGTAATATCTAAGAACATTTTTTATTATTATATGTTAGTAATATCTAAGAACATTCTTTTTTTTATTATATGTTAGTAATATCTAAGAACAGTCTTTATTATTATATGTTAGTAATATCTAAGAACATTCTTTTTTATTATATGTTAACATTCTTTTTTATTATATGTTAGTAATATCTAAGAACATTCTTTTTTTATTATATGTTAGTAATATCTAAGAACATTTTTTATTATTATATGTTAGTAATATCTAAGAACATTCTTTTTTATTATATGTTAGTAATATCTAAGAACATTCTTTTTTATTATATGTTAGTAATATCTAAGAACATTCTTTTTTTATTATATGTTAGTAATATCTAAGAACATTTTTTATTATTATATGTTAGTAATATCTAAGAACATTTTTTATTATTATATGTTAGTAATATCTAAGAACATTCTTTTTTTTATTATATGTTAGTAATATCTAAGAACATTCTTTTTTTATTATATGTTAGTAATATCTAAGAACATTCTTTTTTTTATTATATGTTAGTAATATCTAAGAACAGTCTTTATTATTATATGTTAGTAATATCTAAGAACATTCTTTTTTATTATATGTTAGTAATATCTAAGAACATTCTTTTTTTATTATATGTTAGTAATATCTAAGAACATTCTTTTTTGTTATATGTTAACATTCTTTTTTATTATATGTTAGTAATTTGAGTCCCGTTGCGTCAATAGTCGTAGGAGGAGATGATGATGAAGTAAATTGCACTTTTTACGTGTCTATTTAATGTTTATGTAATTACGGTGACCTTACAAATCTCTTTACGTAATTTTTCAATAACGGTGATTTTTTAAGCGTTTCGTCACTCACTATAAATAAAGGAAAAGTTTTATTTGGGAGTGGCGTTTAATTTGGACAAAATTTCACACGGACAATGTATGGAACATTAAGGAATTTTCTTTGTAATATAGTAAAAAAGGATATTTTTTTTATCTTATGGTACGGGATTTTAGAATACAGAAGAGCTACATATATTAAAGAGTTTGTGGTGCTACTATAACGTGAGGTCTAACACACTATAGCGTGAGATCTACCTCCCGTTACTACTATAGCGTGAGGTCTACTGCTGAATTATTCGTCCCTCATAGATAAAATACATTTCATACATTTGTTTAAGCAATAAACACTTAATTTAAACATATCTTAGAAATAACTTAAATATATAATTGGATTTCTAGTTACAATAAAAAAAAGGAATAAAGGTAAAAATAAACATGTTATCATATATTTCCATACATTTATTCAAGCGATACACTCTTCGTACATCAAACATGTTATCATATGTTTCCATACCCTTTTGAGGGCAACGTAACACAGTCTTGAATTCTCCTCCTCTGTTACCCCTTCTTTTTTCCTGCATAACAGAACCACATTTATGGCATGGATCTGCTTCTTGAACTGTATCCAAGAGATTGTGCTCTCTTAAAAAGGCGAGTGCTGCTTCTTCTGTCAGAATGACTCTTCTATAATACTCCTTCAGCAACATTTTTAGTACCCTCAATCGATGATATCTCTTTTAGGCCGAGGGAAAAACTGATTTAGGAGTTGTAGATTATAGCCAACAATTCTCGTTGGCACGGGCCATTCCCTTGGTCGGCCCGTAGCGCGATTTAGGAGCTCCATTTGCTTCCTTTTATATGGGCAGGTCACGTTTTTTGATGGATTTGGGCAGTTCACATGTTCGATGGTTATTGTACAAGTATAATAACATAAGAAAAAGGAAGAACCCGCTTCTCACGTATCATTTGTTCTATCACATTTGCATCCCTTCTTCGTGCGATGAACGTGATGCTCGTTCAGAATCTTCCTTCCAATATCGTTCTTTTAAATTTTCATCGTGTAATTAATCGTTTCAATATTCCCTTTATATATTTTAATCAAAATACTTACGTTTCTCTTACTCGGCACCAGTATTATTATTACTATTATTATTATTATTAGTAGTAGAAGTAGTAGTAGTAGTAGTAGTAGTACTGTTCTATCTTGTTTCTCTTCCTCATGCTATTTTCATGTTTTTAAAGTTTATATATGATAGATTTATTTTAATGTTATTGTTGTTCTCAAACTTCTCTTGTACTTTTTCCTCATTTCCTTTCCTCACTGGGCTATTTTCCTTGCTGGAGCCCTCGGGGTTATAGCATCTTGCTTTTCCAGCTAGGGTTGTAGCTTAGCTAGTAATAATAATAATAATAATCAATACTTCACACCGTCTTTAAAAAAAGCAATCTTTGTGTCCTTTACACTTTATATTTATTGAATGTATCAACCAAGTTTTCAACTGTTACTTTGAATGTATATATTCAGTTTGAGTCAATGAAACCAGAATTGGTGTGTTATTACAATTGTGTTTTTTTCCTTGTTCAGAGTTTACGTTTAGTGTAATAAAAATCTCTTGGAGAAGGACGCTCCATAATCAAACTTGTGTTCTCCTGAGTCTTGGGTAGTTCCATAGCCTCTGTACTATGGCCTACCACTTTCTTGGATTAGAGTTCTCTTGCTTGGGGTTACACTCTGGCAGCGTACGCTGGTGTGTGTGTGTTTGTGTGTTTATGTGAAGGATCTAATTAAATACTGCGTCTGTTCTTGAAATATTTTTTTATGATTGTTTATTCTTCTGTAGTTTATTTAATTTTCTTGTTTCCGTACCTCACTGGGCTATTTTTCCCTGTTGGAGCCCTTGGGATTATAGAATTATGCTTTTCCAACTATGGTTATAGCCTAGCTGGTAATAATGATAATAATAATAATAATAATAATAAGAGTGAAACATTTTATATGTATATTTGAGAGAATCCTAAAACCTATTTTAGCTGACGAATGTTCTTTTTTTTCTTTATGGCATTTAATATCTTTTTTAATTTTCTTTTAACACTGTGCGAGGTAGCTGTTAGGTACTAACAGAAATGCTAGGTGAATGCAAGTAAAGTTTGTCAGATAACGAGCTTATGTACAAGTAGTTGAGAGCAACAATGTCATAAAAATTCAAACAATGTGAAACAGGTTTTTCTATTGTCAGTGCGGGAGAGAGCCATAGATATAAAAAGCAATGACATTACATTGTATGAAACACGTGCGGTACAATTATGTGAGTCTGTAAGAGAGACCCTCTCTCTCTCTCTCTCTCTCTCTCTCTCTCTCTCTCTCTCGAGTGAGGCATGAATAGGAGAGTGAACGTAAATGTCAAGGTTGCTTCATTTTGAGAGCGAACACAAACACGCTATTTTTCATTCGCTACAGCAAGCGATTTCTCGACCCAACTAATGGTAGCTATTTACCTTATTTCCTTAAGAGTATTAATTATAATAGGATTTAACATTTATGTTGATAAAGACAAAGAAGATGTTACCAGAAAATCAAAAATGAAAAAAACATTCAATATCCAAGTGAGCTTTTATCTAAAAGAATGTTTGTTAGATACCAGTGCTATTTCAGCTTGTATAGTTTATTAAAGGTTAAAAGTAATCGTAAGTTGATAAATAAATGTAGATTTTTTAAAACATTCTTTCAGAATATAGATTTCTATTTTGATATTTTAGAACAGAAAGGCAGTATTTAGCCACTTTTAAATTTTCTTTTATGTCTTAGATTGTCTGATTTATTCTTTACTCATTCTACTTTCCTCTCACACCTGACAACAGTGAGATAACAGTAGAGTTTGTCTTCTTTCAAAAGGTTAATTGCAGCAATGTAATTGGTTAGTGGCTACTTTCCTCTTGGTAAGGATGGAAGACACGCTCTAACTATGATAATCAGTTTAAGGAGAAGGGCTCTTTAAAATTAAACCATTGTTTTCTACTCTTGGATAGTGCCATAACCTCTGTACCATGGTCTTGCACTGTCTTGGGTTAGAGTTCTCTTCCTTGAGTGTACACTCGGGCACACTTTTGTATCTTATTTCTCTTCCTCTTGTTTTGTTAAAGTTTTCATTGTTTATGTAGGAAATGTTTACTTTAATGTTGTTACTGTTCTTATAATATTTCAATTTTTTCTCGTTTCCTCTCCTCACTGGGCTATTTTCCATGTTGGAGCCCCAGGGATTATAGCATTGTGCTTTTCCAACATGTTATAGCTTAGCAAATAATAATAATAATAATAATAATAATAATAATAATAATAATAATAATAATAATAATAATAATAATAACTACTTGATAAGTGTATGTAGTAATTTTTGGAATAAGATATTCCCCTGACAACGTTCATATTCAGGTTCTATTTCTAATTTGTCTGATATCTTCATTCATGCATGTGAATATCTCTTTCATTCCTTGGGCAAGAGTCTAGAAGTTTCTTTACTCATAATCATTATGTATTGGTATATTAACTGGGAACATTACATGAGACGTTATCATGTTAGGCAGAATTTGCTTTGAAGATTCCCCTCATCTGAAGTTATCACTGTTATAAAACACTTAATTTTAATGGGAAATTCTCCGTAAAAATATACTGTGCTCAGCCGTATTTTAGTAAAATATAGGCAACCGTAATTTTACCTTAGTTTTTTATCATCTTTTACGGGTTGGTGACTGTAATATCACCCCTTTAAGTCAATATATCCGTTCTTAAAACGGTAAAAATCCTGGAATAAATTTTTTTCCGACCCTACGGGTAGGGGCACATATGCATTAAGTTAACCTAATATTCTCGCTAACACCTGCGTCATAAGGGTTGGTTTTCTGGTCCTATACTGCAGGGGAAGCCTACTCTCTATAGGATCTTCACATTCATTGTATCGTATATAGTCTTGGGTAGTGCCATAGCTTCTGTACAATGGCCTTCCACTG
>NC_090769.1:26351617-26354117 GCF_036898095.1 Palaemon carinicauda
CATGACTGGACGAAACATTGAATACCAGATAAACTGTTAATTATACCTTTTCGATTATTATGCACTGTTAAAAATTTGCATTAAAGAGACGGTAAATGCCTGGCAACATTTCAGGATTTTTACCGTTTTAAAAACAGATGTAATGTCGTAAAAGAGTGATATTACGGTTACCAACCCCTAAAAGATAATAACCAAGTAAGGGAAAATTACGGTCGCCTGTATTTTACTGAAATAAGGCCTAGAAAAGTATATTTTTACGGAGAATATACGATTAAAATTACAGTTTATTAGCAGTGTAATTTGAAAAGATCTTGAGTACAGCAGATGAAATTTTGAATGAATATTTGAATTCTGAATTAATTTTTTTGATAAACGACTGAGAGTTTTAGGGCATAGCTTTTTTTTTATATTGAAGAAAATACAGTAATTAAGTATTGTGGTTCTTTAAGAGTAATTTTAAGCGTGTCTTACTTGTTTAGGAAACAGAAAGAAACTTTGAAAATTGAGAGAACTGTAGAAAGAAATTGAAGAATAAGTTAGAGGAAAGTTTATTACCTTCTTGAATAATAACTTGTAAGAAACAAGAAAAAGATAGTATATAAAATTACTGTTGAATTTATCCAAGGAATTAAAGACAGAGTTCCTATTATTATTATTTTATAATTACTTTCAAGGAGAAACTAAAGACCTTGTTTTCCAAGTGCTTCGATAATATGGATTTGACAATACACGAGCAATAGGCGGTATGAAATGCTGAATGGCCTGGAATTTATACCGTAACGAATTATGACAGGCCCTTTTGGAGAGTAGGATTCCTCTGCTGTATAGGAGCAGAAATCAGTCCTTAAATTAAGTAAAGTAATCAAATAAATTCTGTCGAGATAAATTTACAAGCTGGATATTTTTAAAGGTTTAAAGGCCGCTCATGAATGGGAAGGGCAATGGACAGTGACATTGCCCTAGCAAGCAGGACAATGCCTAGAGGGCTGACCGTATATTCATATGATCAGCGCCGAAGCCCCCTCTCCCCCCAAGCTAGGACCAAGGAGGGCCAGGGAATGGTTGCTGATGACTCAACAGATTGATCTATAGCGCCCCTCCCCCATCCTTAGCTCACAAGGATGGTGAGGTTGCATCGACCAAAGGAACTAACGAGTTTGACTGGGACTCGAAATCCAGTCTGGCGATCACCAGTCAGGGACGTTACCGAATACTAGCTTACAGAATTTCGCCTTGATACGAAATAAAATATTGTGTTAATATCAAAATCTCATACATTTTTTTACGTTCTTAAACTAGCTTTGATTCAAATAACTTTGCTAAATGATTAAACCACGTGTGTAGTTGACTCCTTAATGTATGATTTCTCTATGTATTATCGTTTTTTAAATTGTAATTATTTACTTCCTCCCTAAAGCGATTTATTATATATAAACGTAAAGAAAAAAATAAATATTCTAATTCGTTTCTTAAATTGTAATGATTCATTTACTCCCTAAACCGATTTATTATATATAAACATAAAAAAAAAAAATTAAACCCCGAATATACGTGCGACCTCTGACGGGAGTTCGCCAGATATGACGTACTTGCCGTAGATTGTTTTAAAGAGGAAGTAAGCGAAGCGCTTCGAGTGTTAAAGTCACGTGAAAAATGTTTATGCGGGCAGACTCCGGGTCTGGAGGGCTGGAAGGTGAACGATGGGGGAGTCAATCTATTTTGTGCGTGTGTGTGTGTGTGTGTGGTTGGGGGTGGGGTTAGCAGATTACCCCCCACAACCAGTGTTTGTCCATCACGCACTTGAAAAACAGTGCTTGCGTGTGGTACTGAAGCTCACTGCTACAATGTATTGGGGGTTTTTCGTAAGCGTGGAAAGAGCCAGAGAGTCAGAAGAAAGAGCGGCTTCTAACCAACACGTGCAGCGAAGGATTTATGCAAGAGCTCTCTCTTTTTTTTCTCTTTCTTTTTTTGCTTTACGCTCCCTCCTCCTCCTCCTCTCCCACCTCTCACATGACTGAAGCTTGTATTGATCTAAAAGTGACGAATAATTAGTGTTTTGAGCGGAGTCACATTTATTTTTTTATTTTTCTGTTGATAAAATTTTATTAAGAATTCTCTTTCTTTTGGGTATTGTTCGGTTGTGATATACACGCAAATACACACACACACACACACACACACATATATATATATATATATATATATATATATATATATATATATATATATATATATATATATATATATATAATGTGTGTATAATTATAATCTGGGATTTCACTGTCTTTACATTGAATATCTTTCATTTAAGTAAATGCTTCTAAGAAACATTACTAATGTATATATATATATATATATATATATATATATATATATATATATATATATATATATATATATATATATAAAAATCCATCTTGTGATTTCACGATCTTTGCATTTAATACCACTCTTGACATTCAAAGCTTCTGAGAAACATTATTAATCTCCCCCCCCCCAG
>NC_090769.1:26361617-26368542 GCF_036898095.1 Palaemon carinicauda
ATTATTATTGTTAGTATTATTATTATTATTATTAATTTAATTTTTTTATTATTATTATTATTATTATTATTATTATTACTTTATTATTATTATTATTATAATTATTATTGTTATTATTATTATTAATATTCTCAGCCTAGGGTTGTGTGTGGCCTATGCGGTAACTGGGGTTCGGGTCCCGCTCAAACTCGTTAGTTTCTTTGGTCGCTGTAACCTCATCATCCTTGTGAGCTAAGGATAGGGGGTTTGGGAGAGCCTATAGGTTTATCTGCTGAGTCATCAACAACCATTGCCTGGCCCTCCTTGGTCCTAGCTTTGGTGGAGAGGGGGGCTTTGGTGCTGACCATTTGTATGTATGGTCAAGTCTCCAGGGTATTGTCCTGCTGGATAGTGTAATATCACTGTCCCTTGCCTCTGCCGTTTATGAGCGACCTTTAAACCTTTAAACAGAGACAGGTGGTTTCAGGTTGCATCCTATCTTTTCAAGATTCACTTTTCAGTGACTTGGGTTTAGTCCCTATTGCTCCTATGATCCTACCTTTTCAAGATTCCTTTTCAGTGACTTGGGTTTAGTCCCTAATGCTCCTATGATCCTACCTTTCAAGATTCCTTTTCAGTGACTTGGGTTTAGTCCCCTATTGCTCCTATGATCCTACCTTTTCAAGATTCCTTTTCAGTGACTTGGGTTTCGTCCCTAATGCTCCTATGATCCTACCTTTTCAAGATTCCTTTTCAGTGACTTGGGTTTAGTCCCTATTGCTCCTATGATCCTAACCTTTTCAAGATTCCTTTTCAGTGACTTGGGTTTCGTCCCTAATGCTCCTATGATCCTACCTTTTCAAGATTCCTTTTCAGTGACTTGGGTTTAGTCCCTATTGCTCCTATGATCCTACCTTTTCAAGATTCCTTTTCAGTGACTTGGGTTTCGTCCCTAATGCTCCTATGATCCTAACCTTTTCAAGATTCCTTTTCAGTGACTTGGGTTTCGTCCCTAATGCTCCTATGATCCTACCTTTTCAAGATTCCTTTTCAGTGACTTGGGTTTAGTCACTATTGCTCCTATGATCCTACCTTTTCAAGATTCCTTTTCAGTTACTTGGGTTTAGTCACTATTGCTCCTATGATCCTACCTTTTCAAGATTCCTTTTCAGTGACTTGGGTTTAGTCCATAATGCTCCTATGATCCTACCTTTTCAAGATTCCTTTTCAGTGACTTGGGTTTAGTCCATAATGCTCCTATGATCCTACCCTTTTCAAGATTCCTTTTCAGTGACTTGGGTTTTAGTCCCTATGCTCCTATGATCCTACCTTTTCAAGGATTCTTTTTCAGTGACTTGGGGTTTAGTCCCTATTGCTCCTATGATCCTACCTTTTCAAGATTCCTTTTCAGTGACTTGGGTTTAGTCCATAATGCTCCTATTTGCTCCTATGATCCTACCTTTTCAAGATTCCTTTTCAGTGACTTGGGTTTAGTCCCTATTGCTCCTATGATCCTACCTTTTCAAGATTCCTTTTCAGTGACTTGGGTTTAGTCCCTAATGCTCCTATGATCCTACCTTTTCAAGATTCCTTTTCAGTGACTTGGGTTTAGTCACTATTGCTCCTATGATCCTACCTTTTCAAGATTCCTTTTCAGTGACTTGGGTTTAGTCACTATTGCTCCTATGATCCTTACCTTTTCAAGATTCCTTTTCAGTGACTTGGGTTTAGTCCCTATTGCCTCCTATGATCTACCTTTTCAAGATTCCTTTTCAGTGACTTGGGTTTAGTCCCTATTGCTCCTATGATCCTACCTTTTCAAGATTCCTTTTCAGTGACTTGGGTTTAGTCCCTATTGCTCCTATGATCCTACCTTTTTCAAGATTCCTTTTCAGTGACTTGGGTTTAGTCCATAATGCTCCCTATTTGCTCCTATGATCCTACCTTTTCAAGATTCCTTTTCAGTGACTTGGGTTTAGTCCCTATTGCTCCTATGATCCTACCTTTTCAAGATTCCTTTTCAGTGACTTGGGTTTAGTCACTATTGCTCCTATGATCCTACCCTTTTCAAGATTCCTTTTCAGTGACTTGGGTTTAGTCCCTATTGCTCCTATGATCCTAACCTTTTCAAGATTCCTTTTCAGTGACTTGGGTTTAGTCCCTATTGCTCCTATGATCCTACCTTTTCAAGATTCCTTTTCAGTGACTTGGGTTTAGTCCCTATTGCTCCTATGATTATTGGTTTTCCTACTTGCATATTCCGCCATAGTCTTCTCAATTGAATTCTGAAGTATTGGTACACTGTTAAAAATAGCCGTAATTTTAATCGGAAATTTTCCGTTAAAAATATACTGAACTCAGCCGTATTTCAGTAAAATACAGGTGACCGTAATTATACCTTACTTTGTTATTATCCTTTACGGGTTGGTGACCGTAATATCACTCCTTTACGTCAATATATCAGTTTTTAAAACGGTAAAAATTCTGGAATAAAATGTTGCCAGGCATTTTTCGTTTTTAATGAATTTTTTTAACAGTATTTTTCTCATTATTATTATTATTATTATTATTGATTTCAGGGTAGTGTGAGATATGCTATTACCGCGTTAATAAATTTTGCCAGACATTTTTTTTTTTTAATGAAAATTTTTAACAGTATTTTTCTCATTGTTATTATTATTATTATTATTATTATTATTGTTGTTGTTGTTGTTTTTGTTGTTGTTGTTGTTGTTATTATTGATTTCAGGTAGTTTAAGATATGCTATTACCGCGGTAACATATCTTGCTCACTATTATATTTAAATACCTTGCAATATATTCAGTGTGTTGCAAGGTAAGAAGAACATTTAAGAACATTTAATGATGGGTCGTTGACTCCTACAACAAGGGACACTCAGCATTGCTCATGTAGTGTGTCAATCAACCCAGCCAACATTTGCATGGCCGTCTCGTTTGGGTAGTTTGTGGAATGTTAGCAGATGAAAAAGCCGTGTTGTTTTGCAATCTGTACTCTATATTACAGTTACAAATTCTGAGAAATTACTGTTATGGGTTTGATAGTATTTCGGGTGTCGTACTGTATGCCACTTCGTATAAAAAAGTGTGTGTGGCAATGTTAGATATATATTTTACACTTATTATTATTACTTGCTAAGCTACAACCCTAGTTGGAAAAGCAGGATGCTATAAGCCCAAAAGCTCCAAGAGGGCAAAATATGCCAGTGAGGAAAGGAAACAAGGTAAAAATAGAGTATTTTAAGAACGGTAACATTAAATAAATATTTCCTATACAAACTATAAAATGTTTTAACAAAATAAGAGGGAGAGAAATAAAGTAGAATAGTGCATCCGAGTGTACCCTCAAGCAAGAGATCTCTAACCCAAAACAACATATTTAAGACATCCATATAATTTGTATTTGATTTTTTCATAACCTGACTGATTGGTGATGTTGACAAACGTTGTTAAGCATACTTTTCAGTGGTGTAGAAAGAATAGCTGTATTTTTTTTTTTTTTTCAAATAAAGGCTAACTTAATTTGAAGGCTGATTGATCACGTTTATAATTTTTTTAGTTTTTTATCGGCGATGTTAAGTATACTTTAATGTTGAAAATCTCAGTACAATCTTTATAGGAAAGATAATATTATTTTAGTGATAACTTCAGAATGGGATTGTTCTTCATGCAAGGCTTAACACGGAGAGCCTATGACGAAAGAGAGAGAGAGAGAGAGAGAGAGAGAGAGAGAGAGAGAGAGAGAGAGAGAGAGAGCTCGAAAGTATTAAATAGATTTGTCAGTTGAATTATCTTGTTATAGATTCCTTTACATAATGAGAAACGAAACTCGATATTCTCTCTCTCCTCTCTCTCTCTCTCTCTCCTCTCTCGCTCTCTCTCTCTCTCTCTCTCTCTCTCAACTGCAGACTCTCCTTCCGAACACCACAACTGTGGCAACTGTCCGTCACGTGGACTTGGCATGACGTAGGTGACAGAGGAAGAGAGGAAAAAGAAAGACGAAGAAAAGAAGCAACAGAAGAAACTATACGCGAGATAAAGTTAGAGAGAGAGAGAGAGAGAGAGAGAGAGAGAGAGAGAGAGAGAGAGAGAGAGAGAGAGAGAGAGAACGATGGCGATTTGAAACGATTGATTGAATGATTGATTATACACTTCCCCTGACGTCACTTCTCCCTGGGCTATACGTCATCTGTCAATCACGGGCTTGCCTTGCGTGTAAATGCATGTGCTTATTTTTTTATTGTACGGTTGAATATTATTATTTATTATTATTATTATTATTATTATTTAGTAGTAGTAGTAGTAGTAGTAGTAGTAGTAGTAGTAGAGATATTGTCATTAACTAGTGTACGCGACCCGGCAAAAATGACCTGCTAAACTATTTATATATATATACACTATATCACCAGGGTATGCCTCTCCCCCCCCTTCCCGAGGGACAGGAAGAGTTGGGCTTATCCGGAAATAATATATATATGTATATATATATATATATATATATATATATATATATATATATATATATAGATATATATATAGCCATTATTATTATTATTATTATTATTATTATTATTATGTGGGAAACGAGATAGAACATAAGGGTCAAAGGATGGACTAAAATCAGGTCACAATCTTTCTCGCTCCTGAAGTGGTGGAGATACCGCAAAAAGATATGTGGTTGGGGGGGGGGGGGGGCGTTGATCTGTCGTCGGTGTCGTTGAATCATTAGGGGGTCGTAAGCCCTAAACCTTTATGGTCACGTGGCTCTTGGCGTGTGCGCGTGTGTGTGTGTGTTGGTTGTAACTGCTTCTTCCTGTCTCGTTTTCTCTCATTCATACCACTTATCTCGAAGGTGTTTTTTTTTTTTTTTTTTTTTTTTTTTTTTTTATGTGCATTATTTATAAAAGGTTTCAAATGCTGCTTTTGAATGAGAGAGGCAAGGTACCGTGCGTTTGCCCCAGCAAGCAGGGTAATGCCTTAGAGACTGACCATATATACATATGATCAGCGCCTAAGCCATCTCTCCACGCAGGTTAGGACCAAGGAGGGCCAGGCAATGGCTGCTGATGACTCAGCAGATAGACCTAGGGGCTACAAGGATGGTGAGATTGCAGCGACCAAAGAAACTAACGAGTTTGAACGGGAATCGAACCTCAGTCTGGCGTTCACCAGTCAGGGATGTTACCACATCGGCCCACCACAACTCCATGTTGTTGGAGTTTAATTTCGCAACATCTTGGTTTGAAAAGTCCATTTTTGTTTATATAGATTTTGTTTGCTTTTTATCTTTTCATTCTTCTTCACCCAATGGGTTAACTACCGCACTGTAATTGTCCAGTGGCTACTTTCCTTTTGGTAAGGGTAGAAGAGACTCTTTAGCTATGGTAAGCCAGCTCTTCTAGGAGGACACTCCAAAATCAAACCTTTGTTCTCTAGTCTTGGGTAGTGCCATAGCCTCTGTACCATAGTCTTCCACTGTCTTGGGTTAGAGTTCTCTTGCTTGAGAGTACACTCGGGCACACTATTCTATCTCATTTCTCATCCTCTTGATTTGTTAAAGTTTTCATAGTTTACATAGGAAGTATTTATTTAAATGTCATTGTTCTTAAAATATATTTTTCCTTGTTTCCTTTCCTCACTGGACTATTTTCCCTGTTGGGGGCCCCTGGGCTTATAGCATCTTGCTTTTCCAACTAGGGTTGTAGCTTAGCAAGTAATAATAATAATTAATAATAATAATAATAATAATAATAATAATAATAATTATAATGTCTTTACAGCAGATTTTTTTTCTAGTTTCTTTGCATTATTCATTAGGATGATGTTAAATGTTTGAGAATTAATATCTGGTATATCCTGGTTTTGGATGATAATTTTCTATTTTATATCAATTTGGCGTTTTTGTTGTTTATCACATAAATATATACGAATTCTGGATTCCGCGGTTTCATGTTACTGGTTCTATCCATAATATGTTTTATTTTTTTTTATTATTTTTTTTAAAGGTTTTTATACTCTGGATTCCAAGTTTCATGTTACTTGGTCTTTTATCCATAGTAGGTTTTATTTTTTGTTATAATTTTTTAAAGGTTTTTATACTCTGGAAAAGTTTCATGTTACTGGGTCTATCCATAATAGATTTTATTTTTTTATAATTTTTTAAGGTTTTTATACTCTGGATTCCAAGTTTCATGTTACTGGGTCTTCTATCCATAACAGATTTTATTTTTTATATAATTTTTTTTAGTTTTTTAGTTATTTATCTTTTACTCATTTACGGACTCGATGTTCAGCTATTTCATATTATTGGGGTCTTTTATCCATCCATATTAGATTTTTTTTTATATAGATTTTGAAGTTTTTATTTTATTTATCTTCTGAATATTTTCCTGGGTGTTCTATTCATAGTAGATTTTCTTTTTTATAAATTTTAATTTTTTTTTTTTTTACATATCTTCGAAATATTTGCTAACTCTGGATTCTAAGTTTCATGTTACTCGGGTCTTTTATCCATAATAGAATATATGTGTGTTTATATATATATATATATATATATATATTATATATATATATATATATATATATATATATATATATATAATATATATGTATATATATATGCGCTTAAAAATCACAGGAAAACGTGATGCTCAGATGCAGAACCACAGGAAAATGAAAATAGGAAATATACGATTAAGTCCTGACTAGTTTCGTGATAGTTCTTCAGAGGACTGATTTATTGAGAGAGGTTTCTTTACATTTTATAGGGAAAGTAAACGTACGAACATACATATAGAGGACTGATTTATTGAGAGAGGTTTCTTTACATTTTATAGGGAAAGTAAACGTACGAACATACATATAGAGTCTATATGTATGTTCGTACGTTTACTTTCCCTATAAAATGTAAAGAAACCTCTCTCAATAA
>NC_090769.1:26369042-26389042 GCF_036898095.1 Palaemon carinicauda
AAACAATATAGGTATGCTGATACACCTAAGAAAACGTTGTCCCTTGTCGAACTGGAAAAACTTTACGTAAATGAGAGAGAGAGAGAGAGAGAGAGAGAGAGAGAGTTGGCTACAGATAAACAATATAGTTATGCTGATACACTTAAGAAAAAACGTGTCCCTAATCGAACTGGAAAACTTTACGTAAATGAGAGAGAGAGAGAGAGAGAGAGAGAGAGAGAGAGAGCGCACCTGTTCCTCTTATCATCTTGCTTGGTTTCACTCACGTGGGCGACAGTCTGGACTCGTGTTCCTACTGCTGAGTCAGTTCTCAAGTCGTGTTGACTTCAAACGTCATCATAATTACACTTTTTGATATGAGCGTCGAAGATTCTCCTCTCTCTCTCTCTCTCTCTCTCTCTCTCTCTCTCTGTGGCCATTATTTACGTAATGTTTTCCAGTTATATAGTGAACTTTTGTCATATGTGCATTATCATAATTATTTTGTTTATCCGTATCAATTCTCTCTCTCTCTCTCTCTCTCTCTCTCTCTCTCTGGCCATTATTTACGTAATGTTTTCCAGTTATATAGTGAACTTTTGTCATATGTGCATTATCATAATTATTTTGTTTATCCGTATCAATTTTCCTCTCTCTCTCTCTCTCTCTCTCTCTCTCTCTCGCCATTATTTACCGTAAAGTTTTTCCAGTGATATAGAAGAACTTTTTCTTTTTGTGGCATTATCATAATTATTTCGTTTATTCCGTATCATTCTCTCTCTCTCTCTCTCTCTCTCACTCTCTCTCTCTCTCTCTCATATTTACCGTAAAGTTTTCATGTTGTTTAAAAGCATGTTTGTGTTATTTGCATTATCATAATTATTTTGTTTATCCGTAACAATTTGCCCCCCCCCCTCTCTCTCTCTCTCTCTCCTCTCTCTCTCTCTCTCTGTTTTTTTCTTTAAGTGCATTTCTTTTGTGCAGAGGAGTGAATTATCTTTCACGTGCATGCGTGGAATTTTTCCAACGTGCAGGAGAGAGAGAGAGAGAGAGAGAGAGAGAGAGAGAGAGAGAGAGAGAGAGAATATTATCGTTGTGTAGAAACAATCGAAGTGTTTTGGTCCCGTGGCCGATTTTCTACGTGTCATTGTAAAACAGAACGTTCAAACATGCAGCAAATGTTATGTTGAACAGGATGACATAACTCTTTTTATAGTTTATATATGAAATATCTGTTTTGATGTTGTAACTCTTCTTAAAATATTGTATTTTAATTGTCCATCACTTCTCTTGTAGTTTATTTAATTCCTTATTTCCTTTCCTCACTGGGTTATTTTTCCCTGTTGGGGCCCTTGTGCTTATAGCATCTTGCTTTTCCAACTAGGGCTGTAGCTTAGGTATTAATAATAATAATGATTTTATCCTTTTGCAATATATGAATGTTGGTACAAATTGCAGTCATACCCTGATATGCTTTAAAATTTGTTTATCTATAAAGAATTGCTTAGGATATTTAGTTTGAAAATCGAGTTTTTAAGAAAAAAAATGAAAATAGTATAGATTCTACTATTCCTCGATTTGGTTTTGCGTGAGTCTTTAAATTCCCTTGACGAAATAATTTCAATTTATTTAACTTATGTCTCAGCATCGAAGACCATAGAGTATGTTAAATGGAAAAACTCTTATTTCTCCACATTTATTCGCCATGCGTCAGTGGCTTCAAGACTTGCTGATAATATCCAAAGAAGAATTATTCACTGGAAAAAAAAAATCTCTTTTCCTGATCTCTTCATTCCTTGATGTTGGGGAAGAAGTTGAAAATATTTTTACTAAAGTTAATTTATTTATAAAGCATTAATATGCTGTATATCATTTGATGGCAGATAAAAATTATTTAATTGCATGAAAAATAGATTAAGAAGTAAATTTTAACTGCATTGTGCAGATGTAGATCGGTAAATTTGCCGCAGAGATTCCGGGCGAAATAAGCCAAACCCCCTGATGACGTCATAGCCAATCATGTTGTTTCCTGCATGATTGCCTAATGACGTCATAGCCAATCCTGTTGTTTCCTGCTTGATTGCCTGATGACGTCATAGCCAATCATGTTTCCTTTGTGGTTGCCTGATGACGTCATAGCCAATCATGTTTCCTATGTGATTGCCTGATGACGTCATAGCCAATCATGTTTCCCGCGTGATTGCCTGATGACGTCATAGCCAATCATGTTTCCCTTTTGAGTGCCTGATGACGTCATAGTCAATCATGTTGTTTCCTGCTTGATTGCCTGATGACGTCATAGCCAATCATGTTGTTTCCTTTGTGGTTGCCTGATGACGTCATAGCCAATCATGTTTCCTATGTGATTGCCTGATGACGTCATAGTCAATCATGTTTCCCACGTGATTGCCTGATGACGTCATAGCCAATCATGTTTCCCTTGTGATTGCCTGATGGACGTCATAGTCAATCATGTTTTTTTTCCCGCGTGATTGTCTGATGACGTCATAGCCAATCATGTTTCCTTTGTGGTTGCCTGATGACGTCATAGTCAATCATGTTGTTTCCCGCGTGATTGCCTGATGACGTCATAACCAATCATGTTGTTTCCGGCGTGATTGCCTGATGACGTCATAGCCAATCATGTTTCCCGCGTGATGCCTGATGACGTCATAGCCTATCATGTTGTTCCCCACGTGATTAGCTATGACGTTAACAGTGGGTGGGGCTTATTTCACCTGGAATCTTTGTGGTGACTAGTAATTATTTTAATTGCTGGGAAAAATGGAAAATTGATTAAGAAGAAAATTCTAACTACGCTGGGCAGATGTAGATCACAAGTAATTATTATGTCTATATTTAACCCCTCCTCTCTCTCTCTCTCTCTCTCTCTCCTCTCTCTCTCTCTCTCTCTCTCTCTCTCTCTCTCTCTCTCTCTCTCTCTCTCTCTTCGTATCCCTTTCAAAGGTATTAAAGGCCGCTCATGAATGGTAGAGTCAAGGGACAATTACATTCCGTCATCAAGCAAGACAACTCCCTAGAGACTGACCATATTACATATGATCAGCGCCCAAGTCCTTTCTCCACCCAAGCTAGAACAAAGGAGTGCCAGGCAATAGTTGCTGATGACTCAGCAGATAGACCAATAGGCTCCCCCAAACCTCTCTCACCATCCTTATCTTACAAGGACGATGAAGTTGCAGCAACCAAAGGAACTAACGAGTTTAAACGGGACTTTAACCCCAGTCTGGCAAGCACCAGGCCGCACATGTTTGTGTGATTGTACTATGCAAGTGACACTTGCCCAATTGTCATTACTTTCACTTTTGAAGATAAGATAAAGAACAGGACATTGGATATGTATGTGGCTTTTGCTGAAATAGAGATTATTATTATTATTATTATTATTATTATTATTATTATTATTATTATTATATGTGAGATGGCTAAACGTATAGAATCTGGATTACGATACGAGACAAAAGCACTGTTGATTTTTTTTTATTCATATTTGATTTAAAGTTTAAAGTAGTTTTAATTTAAAGTTTAAAGTAGTTTTAATTTAAAGTTTAAAGTAGTTTTAATTTAAAGTTTAAAGTAGTTTTAATTTAAAGTTTAAAGTAGTTTAAATTTAAAGTTTAAAGTAGTTTTAATTTAAAGTTTAAAGTAGTTTTAATTTAGAGTTTAAAGTATTTTTAATTTAAAGTTTAAAGTAGTTTTAATTTAAAGTTTAATGTAGTGTTAATTTAAAGTTTAAAGTAGTTTTAATTTAAAGTTTAAAGCAGTTCTTAGATTTATAGTTTTAATTTTCTTTTTTAAAAGATTATTTTTTACTTTTTATTGAAAGACGGATATTTTTATAGACGGGAATTTTTATTGATTTTTTTCAATGACAAAAGTGAAATTTTTGACCTAATAGAATACGGTGAATGTTAAGAACCTTTCTTAAATACGAGAATTCCAATGACTTTAAAGAGGATTTTTATGACCATAAACTACGGGAGTTTTTTTTTTATGATGCCTAAAATATGGGAATATTTTATTACCTTTTTTCTTAAAAGACTGTAATTTCTCAAGATACGTCAATTTTTATGCATTTTAATCTTCAAATACCGGTAATTGTACCTGTTTACAAGGTAATGTTATAGTAATGTTCCTTTTACTATGTAAAGAATGATTTTATTGTAGAAATTAATGGTTTCTAAAAGTGAAAACATTCGACTTTTATGAAAAGAATAGTTTTATATGTATCTTTTCTTGTTGTCAGATATCCGTTCAATTTGTCTCTGTCTGTTATTTCTTTATTTTAGTAGTATACTTAAAAGCGTGACTTTTGCCATCTGAGTTCTCTTGCTTGAGAGTACATTCAGGCACACTATTGTTTTCCTTATTTCCTTTCTTCACTGGGCTATTTTCCCTGTTGGAGCCCTTGGACTTATAGCTTCTGCTTTTCCAACCGGGGTTGTAGCTTATATAATAATAATGATAATAATAATAATAATAATAATAATAATAATAATAATAATAATAATAATAATACGAAGCTCTTCGTTCAAGGTACTCCTCACTGGGCAATTTTCCCTGTTGGACCCCTTGGACTTTAGCATCCTGCTTTTCCAAATGGGGTAGTAGCTTAGATAATAATAATAATAATAATAATAATAATAATAAAAAGTTCAGAAAAGCTGTGGGAACGTGATCATCATGTTCCTGTCCCCAAGGAAGTCTGACAAGCGGTGGGAGTTCTCTCCTGGTTTAGTGGTACTAGCGAAGGACAGACACCACGTGAATATATTTTCATATAATTCTTAACGCCTTATTGGTTTACATTGTTCGTCTCAGTGCATTGTGGCCTTCGTAACCTAGATAGGTTGTGATTCACATTAAGGCAATTCTCACCCCCGATTAAAACATGCCTCTTTTCGAGAGAGAGAGAGAGAGAGAGAGAGAGAGAGAGAGAGAGAGAGAGAGCAGTTCTTCATTACACAGTATTGAATGTAGGCCTACCAAGTAATTTTGATGAAATCTTTTAATTTTAACAATTTCTTTATGAAACACCCTTTTTATTATTACTTGATAAGCTACGACCCAAGTTGGAAAATCAGGGTGCTATGAGCCCAGGAGCTCCAACAGGGAAAATAGCACAGTGAGGAAAAGGAAAATAGAATATTGTAAGAAGAGTAACATTAAAATTCAGGATGCAATAGGCCCAGGGGCTCCAACAGGGAAAATAACCCAGTGAGGAAAGGAAAATAAAATATTGTACGAAGAGTAACATTAAAATTCAGGATGCAATAGGCCCAGGGGCTCCAACGTGGAAAATAGCCCAGTGAGGAAAGGAAAATAAAATATTGTAAGAAGCGTAACATTAAAATTCAGGATGCAATAGGCCCAGGGGCTCCAACATGGAAAATAGCCCAGTGAGGAAAGGAAAATAAAATATTGTAAGAAGAGTAACATTAAAATTCAATATCTCTTATATGAACTAAAAAAATTAACAAAGCAAGAGGAAAAGAAATAAGATAGAATAGTGTGCTCGAGTGTACCCTCAAGGAAGAGAACTCTAACCCAAGACATATTGTGGCGGGATGTTTAAAAAACAAGCCCCACACCCTGAATCACACTTACTGACAATGGTCTCCACAAAACAAACTTTCCCCTTACGTAATCTATAACCAGACTCTTGGACAAAAGGACAAAACAAAACAAAACATAACCTTAAAACTATATATTTCTTACAGACTATAACGCTCAACATAAACAAAAAAACACATTTATCAATAATCATACACTTAACACAAAACAGGCCTTAATCATCCCACCATTCAATTAAACCCTCAAAATAAATAACGCTTAACAACTTACAAAACATACAATAAACGTAACATAATTCAAATAAACCAAATTTAAACCCTAACAAAACTTAAAACTAAACCGCACAACCAATATGTAATTCTGAGTGGACACTTTCGTCCGCACAAGGCCAACAGTCTTTTGTAGCCAAAAACACAACTCTGCAGCAACCGGACCGCTGAAAAATGTTAATGCACAATTGCACTTATCATCATCGTCATCATCATCATCATCTAATATATCAATATGCCAAACCAATTCCTTCAACCGGGCGGGGTCGTTACAGCATCTATTTCATCAAGATCCACAGAGCAATCCAATCAGGTCCTTAAACAATCCAGGTCATCAATAATTCATTCCAAATCTGAGCAGTCGTATCAAATTCCTTAAACAAGCCAGGTCGTCAACAATCACATTCATATAAATCTCTCCCCAAAGGAGGAATCGCAGCCTGCCAAAATAAAAAAGAAAAACACTTACGAACACTTCTAGCTAACTGAACTATCGCACTATAATCAAAGATAAATAATAAATTGTTCCTATCATTCACAATCACGACAAGCAAAGATAAACAAAACTGTACTTACTTTGAAAATCAAAAAACACTTCCACGCTGGTCGAAAATATATAAATAGTTATCCAGCACTCACACAACTGCCTTAAGCTGCAGTCAAATAAAAAAGCATTCGCTCCGAAACATTCACCACTGTCGTAACCTAACTAAAAAATGTAAACAAACAATCTCATTTGTACCAACAGTCTTTCTCACCCCCAACGATCATTCTCTAACTACCACTTGCTCTTCGGCGCACACCGCAGTCACACAAACACACAACCAAACACACAAACACACACTCAAACACACACTCAAACACACACTCAAACACTCTCGCGCGATCTAGAAAAACTAAAGCAAATGAAATTCTCTCTCTCTCTCTCTCTCTCTCTCTCTCTCTCTCTCTCTCTCTCTCTCTCTCTCTCTCTCTCTCTCTCTCTCTCTCTGGATTTGGCAAAAACAAAAAAATAAAAATAAAGTAAAAATAAATCCTCCACATTCCTCCCCCCTTACTTTGCCAAATCCTTCTCACACAACACTTACATTATTTTTTTCATAACCCAGTCGCAGTCGGGAACGGGACCTCTACTCCGAGTAACTGGGCCTCCATATACTCTCTCATTCACTTCTTCCTTATCACAATCATTCGCTACATTAACACTATTCCTATCTAAATCCCTATCATCTAATATATCATGTACAATCATATCTACCTCGTTCTCATCTGGCCCTATAATTACACTCATTTCTGTAAACAGTTCATCCATTTCATCAAAAACATTCTCAACTTTAGTAAAAGATTCATTCATACTACTAATCATTCTCCTATCTCTCACTCTCGCATTCGTCATCCTTTCTTTTACATCACCTAAGGAAAAGCCACACACACTATAGGTATCATTCATACTCAGCCATGATTCATCTGTATTAACACATTTATCTTCCATACACACTTGCACATTTACACCCTTGTCAGACTTATTTCTATTCTCACTTTTACTTATAAAATTTCCCCTTCTTTCATCTTTACTTAAAGCTCTTGTATTCTTCCTTTTCTTATATTCTACTAACACTAACTGTTTACCTTCCAGACCTAAGTCCTCATACATACTAGGTTCACCCTTGTTCCTTTTCAACCATTTACTCATCCCATTCTCTTGGATATACTCAGGTACCTCTTTCCATTTACGCAACTGGTTGTGGTGGGCCCTAATTTTTTCCCCAATACTAGATTCATACTTGCTCATTTCTAACCAATTATTCATCCCATTCTCACAAACATTGATCCTATTCCTTCCACACACACAGGAGGACTCACCCAGCTGAACCCTCTCACACTCTAGTTTCCCGAACATCCTGGCTGACTTACTCCCTTCTTCCTACATACTCTAGCTACATGCCCATCTGCACCACATTCAGTACACTTACCCCGCGGCTCCTTGCACATTCTAGCATAATGACCATCCTTACCACAATTACCGCAAATCACATTTGTACGATTACTCCGACATCCACTCGCTATGTGCCCTGTCATACCACACCGATAACATTTTACCCCTTTCTCTTTCGTGCACTCGCTAATTCTATGCCCTACCTCACCACATCCAAAACAAGCACCAAGAGCCCATCTACATTCATTCTTCTTATGTCCTACTTTCCCACATCTATAACACTTCTCTTCACGGATACAACTACCTGACCTATCTTGCGGCGCACTAGCACTCCTATCCCTCCAAACCTGATTCCCTTGCCTAAACCCTTCATTTGTCCTTACAGGTATTCCCACATTACTCGCCCTAACACTCCTATCTACTACATTATCAGCTACCCTCATTGGTCCTCTCAAAATTGCGTCCTTATAACTACCAAATTCTATTACACTTTCTTCCATTCCAGTTCTTACACTCACAGATTTACTTTCTTTCATGCACCTATCTAACTCATAATCCTCAACTATCTCTAGTATATCATCCCATGTCAATCTCTCTTGCGTCCACCTCATTTTCTCTTTGCGTTTCAAATTAATAAATTCACACACATTCTCAGGTACTGTTGCCAAAAACTTCCTCATTAACTCCTTATTCTCATTTATACCTTCATCCCCATACTTCTTCCTAGCTAAAGTTTCCAACCTACATACGTACATTGATATAGCTTCTCCTGCATTCATCCTTGCCTCATCAAAATCATTCTTACGCTTATACTTAACACTCCCTTTCATACGTTTTACCTGCTCAATTATTCTCGTTTTCACACTTTCATAATCAACGTCCCCTACACTCATTATCACTCCATACATCGTCAACAAATACCCAGTCAAATATTCTCCTAACTCCCTAGCCCAAACTCTTTTACTATCACCATACTTATCCTGACAATACCTCTCATACTCCTTGAAAAAATCATTTACATCCCTACTGCTATGCTCATTGAACCTTTCACACCGAGGTACCTCTCTCATAAACACAGTCTTACACACATCACGTTCATTCTCACTGCTATCATCACTGTCTACTCCCTTGTTACCTTCTTCCTCATTCGAATATAATGAATCCACTTCCACACTTAAATTCCTATCCTTAACCATTCCCTTCTTACCCTTTTTCTTACTTACCACTTTCACCCATTCACGATCGTCCTTGCTATCAGCCTGATACTTTTTCTTCTCTTTCTTCACATCACTTTTACCTTTCCTTTCATCTTTCCTCTCTCCTTTCTGTTCATCCTTACTATGCCTAATTCCCTTATCTTCAATATCACCATCACTATTACTACTATCACTATCACTTCCTTTCCCATTATCACCTACCTTAACCTTCTCTTTCACTACCAACCCATTACCCGAAGCTGAGGACACTCCTCCGACTGCACCTTCACCCATTATAGTTTTCATCATCCCCATGACTTGCCCCATCATATCTTCCATTCGTTTCTCCATTCGTTCTTCATTCTCTCGCATCCTCATCTCAACACATTCTTCCACTCTCTCTACTGTCCCCTTTAACTCCCTAAGCTCCTTCTGCATCGCCGCATTCTCCCAGTTCAACCTCTCATTCTCTATTAGCAACCTCTCCTCACGCTCCTTACTCAGCCGCAATTCCTCCTTCAGTAACTTGTTCTGCTCTTCCATTTTTCATCAACCTTATATCTAATATCTTATCCTATCAGTCCTTCGTCCAAGAGTCCAGCTATCAGTCCCGCCTCAGCAGTCCCTGTTCGGGCGCCAAAATAATGTGGCGGGATGTTTAAAAAACAAGCCCCACACCCTGAATCACACTTACTGACAATGGTCTCCACAAAACAAACTTTCCCCTTACGTAATCTATAACCAGACTCTTGGACAAAAGGACAAAACAAAACAAAACATAACCTTAAAACTATATATTTCTTACAGACTATAACGCTCAACATAAACAAAAAAACACATTTATCAATAATCATACACTTAACACAAAACAGGCCTTAATCATCCCACCATTCAATTAAACCCTCAAAATAAATAACGCTTAACAACTTACAAAACATACAATAAACGTAACATAATTCAAATAAACCAAATTTAAACCCTAACAAAACTTAAAACTAAACCGCACAACCAATATGTAATTCTGAGTGGACACTTTCGTCCGCACAAGGCCAACAGTCTTTTGTAGCCAAAAACACAACTCTGCAGCAACCGGACCGCTGAAAAATGTTAATGCACAATTGCACTTATCATCATCGTCATCATCATCATCATCTAATATATCAATATGCCAAACCAATTCCTTCAACCGGGCGGGGTCGTTACAGCATCTATTTCATCAAGATCCACAGAGCAATCCAATCAGGTCCTTAAACAATCCAGGTCATCAATAATTCATTCCAAATCTGAGCAGTCGTATCAAATTCCTTAAACAAGCCAGGTCGTCAACAATCACATTCATATAAATCTCTCCCCAAAGGAGGAATCGCAGCCTGCCAAAATAAAAAAGAAAAACACTTACGAACACTTCTAGCTAACTGAACTATCGCACTATAATCAAAGATAAATAATAAATTGTTCCTATCATTCACAATCACGACAAGCAAAGATAAACAAAACTGTACTTACTTTGAAAATCAAAAAACACTTCCACGCTGGTCGAAAATATATAAATAGTTATCCAGCACTCACACAACTGCCTTAAGCTGCAGTCAAATAAAAAAGCATTCGCTCCGAAACATTCACCACTGTCGTAACCTAACTAAAAAATGTAAACAAACAATCTCATTTGTACCAACAGTCTTTCTCACCCCCAACGATCATTCTCTAACTACCACTTGCTCTTCGGCGCACACCGCAGTCACACAAACACACAACCAAACACACAAACACACACTCAAACACACACTCAAACACACACTCAAACACTCTCGCGCGATCTAGAAAAACTAAAGCAAATGAAATCTCTCTCTCTCTCTCTCTCTCTCTCTCTCTCTCTGGATTTGGCAAAAACAAAAAAATAAAAATAAAGTAAAAATAAATCCTCCACATATATATATATATATATATATATATGGATATGTATATATATATATATATATATATATATATATATATATGTATGTATAAATACATATAAACACACACACACACACAAGGACATTCGTTGTGACATTTAGAATTAGGCTACTGTAAGAATAACTGAACTGCCGAGTGAGGCATGCTTCGAGAACCGGCTCGTTGGCTAGCCCTCAGTGACAGTACCCACCGTGTCATAGGGTACAAAAACATTTCCCGAGAGTGTAGTGTGGGTGTAGTGGCGCTCATGTTTTCAAACGTGTGCTGTATAGACAACGGCCACTCTAGAAATTCCTCTATTTCTTGTTTTACTTTTCTGTTTCATATTTGATGGGAATATGAATGATGCGTGGAGCGTGCATTTTCACAATGTCTGTTATTCATTGTGAGGGATTTTCCAAATTGGTAAGAAATAGATTTATTATTATTATTATTATTATCATTATTATTATTATTATTATTATTATTATTATTACTTGCTATGCTACCTTAACTTTTCTACTGTAGGACAAAGGCCTCACACACACACACACACACACACACACACACACACACACACATATATATATATATATATATATATATATATATATATATATATATATATATATATATATATAAATAGAGCGTGTGTCTGGAGAGAGAGAGAGAGAGAGAGAGAGAGAGAGAGAGAGAGAGAGAGAGAGAGAGAGAAATTACGCCACAAATGATATCTGATTGATTGTAAGCAGCAAACATGTGAAGCAGCGGTCTTCTGCGCATATGTACATCAACTGGGTCAAGTACTAAACCACTGAACTTTGAGATTTCCTGATATAGGTAAAGTAATAATCATTACATGGGCTAAATACCAAACATACATTTGTTCCGTAACCCAATACAAACCATTGCTATTTCCATGGGGTAACATTTGGCGGAGCTGAATGACGAGCCATTAAAATTAAACGAGGGTTAACTACCCCCTTGCTAATTAGCAGGGGGTAGGGAAGGGGTAGCTAGCTACCCCTTCCCCCCTCACACACTGTGAATAGCTCAATTCACTTTTGGCTCGGACAGTGATCGGACGTCTCCGTTCCTGTCCTCGCTTGGCCAGCCATTATTGTTGTTTTGTCTTTACTTAACTACTTACATTTCTTGTACTCATATATATATGTAACATATTTTATGTTTACGTATATATCTTAGTATGGAAATCAGTAAGTTTCCTTTTCAGTGTTCACGCTTGTGTGTGTATGTACGATATCTCCGTGTGGCCGCCGGCAGTCAGGCCTCTAAGTAGTAGTTCATGGTTCACGATCTCCTGGAGCTCGTTCACCTTTACTACATTTACTATAATTATTACATAACTCCTCTATGCGGGTGGAGTTGCAACGCTGTGCTTTACAATTATTTTTTTATTACTTGTTATAAATCTAATTGTTTTTTTGTTAACTTCAGTTTGTAGAACGTTTCCCTTCGGGGTTGTTCGTTCTTACTTTTAGTGAACTTTTTTTAATGGCATAGCGTAACTGTTTAATTCTGTTTTGTTACAGCTTTCGCCAGCGCCCTACCCCCCACCTTCCCATGAGTATAGGTGAGGTGGAGGGCGCTTGCCCGTTATGTAATTCTTGGGTTTTTTTCCCTCGGGTTCCTCTTCGGAGTCTTCCCGGGGGAATGAATGTTAACTAATTACTGTTCATTTTTTTCACAGTTAATGATTTGCTGTTCGTTGGCCTATGGGTCTACGAAGCAGAGCTGTCTTGTGGGTTGGATCTTCGTCAGGGGCGTCTCTCCTCCTGGAAGTCCTCCCGTGATATCGACAGCTCCTCAGTTTATCTTAGAACTCGCAGGAGGCTCGCCTCCTTGGGTGAGGGACACTTCCCTTCCGAGGGAGGTTCCTTTCCCAGGTTTTGAGTTTTTTCTCTTTCGGGGGAAACTTCTCTTACCTTAATTTATATTGTGCAACTATGCTCTTGGGGCTGAGCGGTTGCATCTGCGGCTACGTTCAAGGGGCTGAGCAGCTGCAGGAGTGTTTCTTCCCCGTGGGGGAAGCTCTCCACAGAGATCCCTCTTCGGAGGCCTCTTGTTGCTGTTGTTGCTGAAGGCTCAGTCTCCTTCGGGGGGCAGTTGAGTCCTCCGGTCTCTCCTGCGAGTGTTTCTTCCCCGTGAGGAAAGTTCACCACAGAGACTCCTCTTCGGAGGCCTTCTGCTGCTGTTGTTGCTGTTGTTGCGGAAGGCTCGGTCTCCTTCGGGGGGGCAGTGGAGTCCTACGGTCTCTCCTGCAAGTGTTTCTTCCCCGTGAGGGAAGTTTCACCACAGAGACTCCTCTTCAGAGGACGGATGACCCGTCTTCCTACCCAGAGGGCGCCTTCGCTTCGCCCTCTGCGCGAGAGAGGTCTTCCTTCTCCCTACAAGGGAGTTAGGAGGCGCCTCTTTGGATCTTCGTCTCCTCCCCTGTGGAGGATCCGTCTCGTCTGGAGAGGATCGTCACTGCAACTTCCTGCGGATCGTTCGCGATCCCCTACACCTACCAGACCTCCCTTCGCCGTTCCTGGCTGCTGACGTGCTTTGGGCGCCTACGCAGGGTTCCCCTGCACGCCACCTGCTCGCTTGCGTGCAATGGAGCTCTAGCTCTCCTGCTCGCCAATGCTCGCCAGCGCTCACCTGGGCGCTCTTATCTTCCAGAGAAGTTACAGCGCTCTCCAACGCTCCAGCGATCTCCTGCTCGCCAGCGCTCACCTGGGCGCTCTCCTGCTCTCCAGCGCTCACCGGGGCGCTCTCCTGCTCGCCAGTGCTCACCTGGGCGCTCGCCTGCTCGCCAGTGCTCACCTGGGCGCCCTCCTGCTCGCCAGCGCTCACCTGGGCGCTCTCCTGCTCGCCAGCGCTCACCTGGGCGCTCTCCTGCCCGCCAGCGCTCACCTGGGCGCCCTCCTGCTCGCCAGCGCTCACCTGGGCGCTCTCCTGCTCGCCAGCGCTCACCTGGGCGCTCTCCTGCCCGCCAGCGCTCACCTGGGCGCTCTCCTGCTCGCCAGCGCTCACCTGGGCACTCTCCTGCTCGCCAGGACTCACCTGAGTGCTCTCCTGCTCGCCAGCGCTCACCTGGCCGCTCTCCTGCTCGCCAGCGCTCACCTGGGCGCCATCCTGCTCGCCAGCGCTCACCTGGGAGCTCTCCTGCTCGCCAGCGCTCACCTGGGCACTCTCACCTTCCAGAGAAGTTGCAGCGCGCTCCAATGCGCCAGCGATCTCCTGCTCGCCAGCGCTCTCCAACGCGCCAGCGATCTCCTGCTCGCCAGCGCTCTCCAACGCGCCAGCGATCTCCTGCTCGCCAGCGCTCTCCAACGCGCCAGCGATCTCCTGCTCGCCAGCGCTCTCCAACGCGCCAGCGATCTCCTGCTTGCCAGCGCTCTCATCTTCTTGAGAAGTTGCAGCGCTCTCCAACGCCCCAGTAATCTCCTGCTCGCCAGCTCTCTCCTGGGCGCTCTCATCCTCCAGAGAAGTTGCAGCGCCTTCCTGATGCGCGCACTGCGCACCATCATTCTCCTGCGCTCAAGCACTCGCCCGCGCGCAAGCACTCATTTGTGCTTGTGCCTGATGCGCGCCCTGTGCGCCCACGCTCGCCCGGTCCTGATGAACGCAAGGGTTCTCCTTTGCCTTGCTTGCGCTCTCCTGATCGCCCATTGATGCCTGCGTGCCCTTCTATTGCTGAGCGCCTTCTTATTTTGGCGCAACCGCGCCCACGATCTTCTGCTGCTCGTCCTTCACGTCCGCATGCCTTGGTTCCTGCAGACCCTAAGAAGGGCGCTCGCTAAACGCGCTCTTCTGGCCGACGTTCTCCTGCGCTTCTGGACTTAGTCAAGAGTCTGAGCGCCCGCGCACCAGCGCTCCTGCGTGCCTACGCGCATTCACACATGCGCGCACATGTTCTTTCTTGAGTCCGTGCTCCTACGCGCCCACGCTCCCCAAGGAATCTCCTGTTCCTGTCCAGCCAACGCCCGCACGCCTGCGCGCCAGATGTCCCCAAGAAGACCTCCTGGGGATGGGAAACTTAGCAGCCATTCCACCAAGAGGAGAACACAGCGAGTCAGAACATGCGTTCTGGCAGGTCCTTGGATTGATGAGGGAGCTCAACAAAATCAAGGACCCGGAGACAGCCCCTCGCGAGGGGAAAGACACTGTGCTTGACGAGGTCTTTGGTGTCCAGAAGCCCCCAAGACTAGTGTGGCTTTGCCCTGGTCTAAAGGGGGGAAATGCGCCAGAGACAAGGTCAAAGCTCAACTCTCCGGTCTGGCCTCCTCAGGACGTTCTTCTGCCAGGTTCAAACTTCTCCCACCTCCTCTAGTCCAACAGAGGAGGTATTTCGAGATCGACGGGGAGTCTTGCATGTCTCTCCCACTCCATCATTCCATGGAAGAACTAGCAAAGGGAACTTCTTTCGAGAAGCTCTCTACCCGGCAGGTGACGTTTGCAGCATCAGACCCAAAACCTGGGAAAAGTCGCGAAGAGTGCCATGCAGGCAACTTCGTGGCTTGATCTCTGGCTTGGGTCTCTGGGCATCCTATTGCGATCCGAGGATCTGTCCAAGGAGAGCAATAGGAAAGCTTTGGAGACCTTCCTCTTCTCGGGCTCTCGCTCTATTGAGTTTCTAGCCCACCAGGTCACTAACCTGTGGGCCAACATGATCCTCAAAAGACGCGATTCAGTGTCCGAGAGGTGCCATCCGAAGATCCCCACTGCAGACGTCAGCAGGCTCAGACACTCCTCTAATTTTGAAGGGGAGTTACTGGAGCCTCGTGACATTGAGCAGACGGCTGAGAGGCGGAGGAGATCGAACCAGGACTCTCTCCTCCAAAGGGCCCTGACATCTCGGCCCTATAACCTCCAGCCCCTCAACAACAACGTCAACAGCAGGCTCGCAAGACACCTAAGCAGGTTCCGGCAGCTAAGACAAGCGTGTTTAAGCCGCAGTCCTTTCAGCCGAAAGACAAGACGTGGCAAGTCCTCTAGGGGTAGAACTCCTAGAGGAAGCGGCAAAGGTCGCAAACACTGGGAGTGGCAGTCCCCCCGCGTGTCCACCTGTGGGGGGATGCCTAAAAAAGTTGCGTGCAGAGGTGGCAGCAACTCGGGGCCGACCCTTGGACGGTCTCTGTGATCGGTCAAGGGTATCGCATCCCGTTCACAACATCTCTACCTCCCCTGACAGCGAATCCAGTGTCGTTGAACTCCTATGCCTTGGGACCACCAAAGGGGTTAGCCCTCCCGGCAGAAGTCGAGACCATGCTCAAGAAGGATGCTCTCCAGGAGGTCGACGACGGCTCCCCAGGCTTCCTCAGTCGACTCTTTCTTGTAAAGAAGGTGTCTGGAGGCTGGAGACCGGTCATCGACCTCTCAGCACTAAACAAGTTTGTCATACAAACTCGTTTCAGTATGGAGACAGCGGACACGGTCAGACTTGCAGTGAGACCACAAGACTTTATGGGCACTCTGGATCTGAAGGACGCGTACTTCCAGATCCCCATCCATCCGTCTTCCAGGAAGTACTTAAGATTCAGCCTAGACGGTAAGGCCTACCAGTTCAAAGTGCTGTGTTTCGGTCTCTCCACGGCACCCCAGGTGTTCACCAAGGTGTTCACTCTGATCTCGTTGTGGGCTCACAGGAACGGCATCCGTCTCCCTCGTTATCTGGACGACTGGCTAATCCTGGCAGACTCGGAGTCGACCCTTCTGCGACACCGAGACAGGCTTCTGGAAGTTTGCCAAGATCTAGGGATCTTGGTAAATCTCGAGAAGTCCTCTCTATGCCCTACGAAGAAACTGGTATACCTAGGCATGAAACTAGACACGATTCTCCACAAAGCCTTTCCATCAGACGGAAGGATAGCAAGGCTGAGGAAGGTAGCAGAACCTTTCCTCAGACGAGAAGAGCTTCCAGCCCAACTGTGGTTACGTCTCTTAGGCCATCTATCGTCTTTGGTTCGTCTTGTTCCAAACGGCCTCCTCAGGATGAGATCCATCCAGTGGCGGCTGAAGTCACGATGGAATCAGGGAAACAATTCCCTGGAATTCCTAGTTCCCATAGGACCTTCGGAACGGGCGGATCTTCGATGTTGGCTGGACGATGAGAACCTACGGAAAGGAGCAGATCTTCTCGTCCTCCCCCCAGATTTGACTCTGTTTACGGACGCGTCAAATCAAGGGTGGGGGGCCCTCATTCTGAACCAAAGAGCCTCAGTCCTTTGGTCAGAATCGGAAAGGTGCCTCCACATCAACCTGCTAGAATTGAAGGCCGTTTTTCTGGCTCTTCAACAGTTCCAACAAATCCTGGCGGGCCACTCCGTGGTGGTGATGAGCGACAACACCACAGTAGTGGCTTATATCAACAAGCAGGGAGGTACCTTCTCGCAGCAGCTATCCCATCTTGCAGTAGAGATTCTGAGATGGTCTGAAACCCGCTCGATCTCACTGTCAACTTGCTTCATTCCTGGCAAGAGGACTGTCCTCGCCGACAGCCTCAGCAGGGCGACGCAGATAGTGAGTACCGAGTGGTCTTTGGATCCTCAGATAGCCAACAAAGTCCTGACTTTGTGGGGTTCCCCGACTGTAGACCTGTTTGCGACAGCCTTGACTTTCAGGCTGCCCCTTTACTGCTCTCCAGTCCCGGACCCCAAGGCTCTCTGGCAGGATGCATTTCAACACAGGTGGGACAATATGGACGTCTATGCCTTCCCACCTTTTTGTCTGACGAGAAGGTTGCTCAACAAGGCCAACCTATCGGTCAACCTCTCCATGACTCTCATAGCTCCGCTATGGCATCATGCGGAATGGTTCCCGGACCTTCTGCAACTCCTAACGGAACCCCCAAGAGAACTCGCTCCACGTCACGAGCTACTCAGACAATCACATTGCAACATCTTCCACAAGGCCGTAGCTTCGCTTCGGCTTCACGCCTGGAGACTATCCAGCGACTCCTCACGGAGAGAGGATTTTCTCAACAGGTTGCAGACAGGATGTCTCGACACCTGCGAGAATCCTCTGCTAGCGTCTACCAGGCGAAGTGGAAAGTCTTTTGTGGTTGGTGTCGTGGAAGGGGTATCTCTCCGCTCGATGCCACTATTCCAACAATAGCGGAGTTCCTTGTATATCTTCGGGAGGAAATGCGCCTTTCGGTCTCGGCGGTGAAAGGCTATCGCTCAGCCTTAAGCTTAGCCTTCAGGCTGAAAGGAGTAGATATTTCCTCTTCGTTGGAACTTTCTCTACTCATACGCAACTACGAGCTTACTTGCCCCAGTCGGAAGTCAGACCCCCTCCTTGGAACGTGGTTCAAGTGCTCAGGGCTCTGAAAAGAGCTCCCTTTGAACCATTACGCCAGGCGTCTGATCGCCTCCTAACGTGGAAGACGGTGTTCCTACTCGTGTTGGCCGCGGCCAAACGAGTAAGTGAACTTCATGGTCTCTCCTACGACGTTGCCCATTCAAGGGGATGGGGGGAGGTAACGTTCAAGTTCGTCCCTGAGTTCATTGCTAAGACTCAAAACCCTGGGGTTTCGGATCCAAGATTCCACTCCTTCAAGTTAACGAGTCTACGTTCTGTAACAAGTGACCCAGACCATCTGTTACTGTGCCCAGTCAGGAGTCTGAGGCGCTACCTCAAAAGGACAGCTGCAGCCCGTCCTCATGTGCAAGCTTTGTTTGTGAGCATAGGGAGGACAAAGAGGAGGGTCACCAAGAACTCCATCTCTTCATGGATTCGCAAGGTGATAAGCAGCACCTTGAATCCCGACTCTCCTCCGTCATGTCGTCCCAGAGCTCACGACGTCAGGGGTGATGCTACTTCCCTGGCCTTCAAGAGAAACTTCTCTGTGACGCAGGTTCTACAAGCCGGGGTCTGGAAACGTCAGACGACGTTCACAGCCCACTACCTGCAGGACGTGACCCACAGGAACCTCGATACGTTTTCTATCGGTCCTGTGGTGGCTGCACAACAGCTGGTCTAACCTCAGGCTCCTTATTGGACAAGTAGCAGAAGGTTGAGGGCATTGTTACCCGGTTTTAGTCTGCGTGAATGAAAGAGTATGTCTGGCCCATACTTCTTTCTTCATTCTCCCCTCTCTTGGGGATAGCAGCATCCAGGTCTTTGCGCAGCTGACCTCAACCTCTGCAGGTAAACCATGCTTCCGTGTGCTCCTAGTATTAGCCTTAATACTGTCGCGTCCCCCATACCCTGACGAGGTGGTATTGGGAACGTCCTAGTCTAGAGTTCCACAATAAAGAACTCCAGGTCAACTGCCTAGGACGAGTCACGTTATTCTCCTTCACACACATCCTAGTAGGCCGCACGATGGTCAAACATGACAGCGTGCGAGGGTTAGGGACTCCCGTTCCTTGAGTTCTACAACTCGGAATTGGAGTCCCCGGGTAAAGCCGAAGCCAGAAGGCTGGGGACTTTCCGCCCTTCCTAAGGGTAAGTCACCCCATGGAAATAGCAATGGTTTGTATTGGGTTACGGAACAAATGACAAATTTCGTAGATAATTTGTATTTTTCCTACCATACAAACCTTTGCTATTTACGCAAATGTTACCCGCCAGCCCTGACCCCCAAGTCAAGTCCTACCTTTAAGTGAATTGAGCTATTCACAGTGTGTGAGGGGGGAAGGGGTAGCTAGCTACCCCTTCCCTACCCCCTGCTAATTAGCAAGGGGGTAGTTAACCCTCGTTTAATTTTAATGGCTCGTCATTCAGCTCCGCCAAATGTTACCCCATGGAAATAGCAAAGGTTTGTATGGTAGGAAAAATACAAATTATCTACGAAATTTGTCATGTTTAACCTTAAAGGTTTAAAGGCCGCTCATGAATGGCAGAGGTAAGGGACAGTGACATTACGCTAGTGTGCAGGAAAATGCACTAGAGACTGACCATATATATACATATGACCAGTGCCCAAGTCCTATCTCCACCCAAGCTAGGACCAAGAAGGGCCAGGCAATGTTTTTAGTAAAAGAAAAAGGTTATTAATAGAATAACAGTTAACATGATTCAAATTTGACTTTTCTCCCAATGTAGTTTCAAAATGTTAGTGTGTCCAGAAGTCCAATT
>NC_090769.1:26394042-26416542 GCF_036898095.1 Palaemon carinicauda
ACCAGTTTAAGTAAGTTTTGTCTAAACCAGTTCGAGGAAGATTTGTTTAGATGACCAGTTTAAGGAAGTTTTGTCTAAACCAGTTCGAGGAAGACTTGTTTAGATGACCAGTTTGAGGAAGTTTTGTCTAAACCAGTTTGAGGAAGATTTGTTTAGATGGCCAGTTTGAGGAAGATTTGTTTAGATAACCAATTTGAGGAAGATTTGTTAAGATAACCAGTTCTAGGAAGATTTGTGTAGATAACCAGTTCGGGAAAGTTGTTTAGATAATCAGTTTGAGGAAGATTTTAGATAACCAGATTAAGGAAGATCTTTTTAGATAACCAGTTTGAGGGAGATTTTTGTAGATAATCAGTTTGAGGAAGATTTGTTTAGATAAATAGTTTGAGAAAGATTTGTTTAGATAACCAATTTGAGGAAGATTTATTAAGATAGGCAGTTCAAGGGAGATTTTTTAGCTAACCAGTTTGAGGAAGATTTGTTTAGATAACCAATTTGAGGAAGATTTATCAAGATAGGCAGTTTGAGGGAGATTTTTTAGCTAACCAGTTTGAGGAAGATTTGTTTAGATAAACAGTTTGAGGAAAAATTGTTTAGATAACCAGTTTAAGGAAGATTTGTTTAGATAGCCAATTTGAGGAAGATTTTCTTTTTAGATAACCAATTTGAGGAAGATTTGTTAAGATGATCAGTTTGAGGAAGATTATTTTAGTTAACCAGTTTGAGGAAGATTTTTTTAGAAAACCAGTATGGGAGAGAATAGTTTAGATAACCAGTTTGAGGAAGATTTCTTGAGATAACCATTCTGAGGAAGAATTGTTTAGATAACCAGTTCGAGGAAGAATTGCTTAGATAACCAACTGAAGTTCCAAGGCTAGAAAGGAATTTCTGCAGACATAAGCGTCCCATCTTGACTCTATTGGCAACGTCCAATGCACTTAACATCTCTAAGGCCAAGATACTTGTTTTCTTCAACTTGATATTTTGTTGTTTCGTTTGTGTTATTTCATCGTTTTTTCGTGTGAAAAAGGAACGACTGATGCTGGGTTTAGTAACGCTATTGCACTTTGTAGTGCACGTTCACGGTAGGCGTTGCTTTAAGCTTTCGAAAATGGTTCCTACTTTCTTCAATTTTGCTGTCAAACTTCGGTATTATTATTGTTGTTATTATTATTATTATTATTATTATTATTATTATTATTATTATTATTATTATTATTATTACTACTTCTACAAGCTAAGCTACATAATATACACATGCGTTACATTAGGGTATTTGCAATAATTTTTAAACTCTACATTTGTTCTAACTTCTTCAATTTTGATTTCGAACTGCTTCTTTCTTTTACTTCAAATCTCGCCCCCCCCCCCTCCTCCCTTTGCAGAGTGGCTGCTTCATTCCCAGCACTGGTCTATATGGCTAAGGATAAGGATTGAACGATAGAGCTCAGAGTCTGAAGGAGAAAGAGACAGATTCGTTTGTTTTTCTTGTCAGTCATTGGTACGGTAACCTTCACAGGTGCAGTCATATAAGCATTGAAGGAATAGGCAGGTGTCTTGGGCCCGGAGGGATCGGCAGATGTTTCGTTTGCCCTTGTTTTCTTATGTTTGAAGACAAACTTGTCTAGAAAAGTTGAAGAGAGGTTGAGAGATGAAGTTGAAGGGAGATTGTGAAATGAAGTTGAAAAAAGATTGAGAGATGAAGTTGAAGGGAGATTGGGAAATGAAGTTGAAAAAAGATTGAGAGATGAAGTTGAAGAGAGGTTAAGAGATGAAGTTGAAGAAAGATTGAGAGATGAAGTTGAAGAAACATTGAGAGAGGATAAGTTGAAGAGAGATTAAAAAATAAAGTTGAAGGGAGATTGTGAGGTGAAGTTGAAGAGAGATTGACAGATGAAGTTGAAGAAACATTCAGAGACGAAGTTGAAAAAAAGATTGAGAGATGAAGTTCAAGAGAGATTGAGAAATGAAATTGAAGAAAGATTGAGACACGGAGTTGAAAAAAAGATCGAGAGATGAAGTTGAAGAGAGATTGAGAATTGAAGTTGAAGAAACATTGAGAGTTGAAGTCGAAGAGAGATTGAAAGATGAATAGTCCCTGGAGGGGGAGAAAGGTACAGATGATGATGATTATTGTATAATTTTTTTTTTTTTTTTTTTTTTTTTAGCAACTCTTCTAATGTTCTTTGGACTGGATTAGTAATTATATGCCCTTCTTACCCGCTACTTCACAGGATTTATATATCATAAGTCTCGATGAAATCGTTACGACGAACCAAATTAATTACAGATTAATTAATTCTGTAATTATACAATTTGTGCTTCAACATTAAATTCTATTCTATTAGCCAATGAAAGAAATTAAAAGTTTTAGTTAGTGATTATCACTTATCAGAAGTTCATTTTGAAATTAACCGAATCTAAATGCAAGTCACTGTAAGTTAATCTTAAGAAATATGTATTTCAACTGGTCGTTGTTCAATGATTTTTGTAAATTGGATTACGATTATATTCAATCATTTTTGGCTTTCCGAAAGCGAAATTAGACGACCAGAATTCTTATTTTATTAGGAAATATATTTGACTCTGAAGATTTCTCAAAGAAATATTGTTTCAATGTATGCAGGGGTTGAGTGATATTTTTATATCGTATAATTGGTAAACGAATATCGGTTTTATTTAACTTTGATGACACTTATTTTATATATATGTATATATATAATATGTATATATATATATATATATATATATATATATGTATATATATATATATATATATATATATATATATATATATATATATATATATATATATATATATGTATATATATATATATATATATATATATATATATATATATATATATATATATATATATATGTGTGTGTGTGTGTGTGTGTGTGTAACATATGTCTATGTATATACTGTATTTATCAATATATATAGTATGTATATATTAATATATGCTGTATACGTGTGTATGTGTATAAATTTTGACAGCTGACACATGACATTAGATGTTTATATATATATATATATATATATATATATATATATATATATATATATATATATATACAGTATATATTCATATATATATATACATACATACATACATACATACATACATACATACACATACGGTTTCCTTTTCTTTCTTTTGTGTGAAGACGAAATGTCACTCGGGGAAAATGAGCAGCAAACAATGCCGTAGCTGTGGCATGAAGTCTGACATTTCGTGACACGACGTTCAACCCAAAACTTTGCACTCTGATAGGAGGCTGGGGCCTTCTACTGATAACGTATCTCTGCTTGTGTTTGTGTGTCCGCGAATGCATGCTTTGCTTGCGATTGTTCAGGAGTTAAATTCTATCGCTTTGCTTGTAGGAATGAAGTGTGGATGCTCTTCGAAAAATTTTTTTTTTTTGGTTATTATTATTATTATTATTATTATTATTATTATTATTATTATTATTATTATTATTATTATTATCTAACCTACAACCCTATTGTAGATGCTCTTCAAAAACTAAGTTGTTTCTTTAATTGTTATTATTATTATTATTATTATTAAATTATTATTATTATTATTATTATTGTTGTTGTTATTACTATAACTACTACTACCAGCCAAGCTACAACCCTAATTGCAAACGCAGGATGCTATAAGCCCAAGGACTACAACAGGGAATAAAATAGCCCAGTGAGGAAAGGAAATAAACTACAAGAGTTAAATTGTGTACGGCTTATATGTTAGGAAAAGCAATATATTTTTTTTAAGTTTTTGCTAGTTGACACACTGCTTTTGTTATCCTGATTTTGGATCATTTCCTGAATAATATTTAAAAGAGAGAAAAAGGTCAACTATAATTCATTAAGTCTTTATATCGGTACCTAGGTAAGGTGTTTCATGTAATTGATACCAAAACAAAAAAAAGATCATTCGTTACTTATTTTTGAATTCCTGTACTGTAGGTGGTTCTGACGTCACCTGTGTGAAATTTCTATAAGCCGTGAACACCTGTTCAAACCCTTCCTGATAAGCTAATCACGCCATCTGACAACCATTGCCAACTGTCCTTGTGTGTCTTCGTGAGTTTGTTATCCAGACATGATCCACATTTAAAGATTTAAAGGTCGCTCATGAATGGCAGAGGTAAGGGACTGATATTACCCTGTCGAGCAGGACAATACTCTAGAGACTGGCCATATATACATATGATCAGAGCCCAAGCCCACTCTCCATCCAAGCTAGGACCAAGGAGGGCCAGGAAATAGCTGCTGAAGACTCAGCAGAAAGGTCTATAGGCATCCCCAAACCCGCCATCCTTAGCTCACAAGGATGGTGAGGTTGCAGCAACCAAAGTTTGAGTTTGAGCGGGACTCGAACCCCAGTCTGGCGTTCACCACTCAGGGACGTTACCACATCGGCCACCACAACCCTTAAGTGATTAAGTATTGAAACACTAACATGAAATATGCGAAAATATCAGTTCATCAAGCTTAATATTATTTTAGGGTTATGGTGGCCGATGTGGTAACGTCCCTGACTGGTGAACGCCAGACTGGAGTTTGAGTCCTCGTTAGTTTCTTAGGTCGCCGCAACCTTACCATCCTTGTGAGCTAAGGATGGGGGTTTGGGGGAGCCTTTAGTTCTGTCCGCTGAGTCATCAGCAGCCATTGTCTGGCCCTCCTTGGACCTAGCTTGGGTGGTGAGGTTGCTGCGACCGAAGTTTGAGTTTGAGCGGAACTCGAACCTCAGTCTGGCGTTCACCACTCAGGGACGTTACCACATCGGCCACCACAACCCTAGAGTTATATAATCACCCATCCCATGAATGAATGACATCATATACGATATTAGTTATGAGAAGACTTTGAAAACATTCATCAAACAGACGAGTTACCCCGATGTATTTACCTTAATTTTCTTTACTTCATATTAACTTTATGTTAACATAGAGTAGGCTACTTAATTTACTTTACTTTGAGGGTTGCTTATCTGGTCCTTTATAGCAGGGGAAGCCTACTCTCTATAGGACCTCCACGGTCGTTTTATAATGTTCACTCGGGAGTATTTAACATTTCACAATGCGTATTGTTCGCTTACTGTTTGATCGTCACTGTCAAAACACTCGCTCAACAAGGTCTTTAGTTTCCTCTTGAAAGCCTTAATATCTTTAATTATTCGGATGTCTCGTGGGAGCCTATATAGTCTCGGGGCCGCATATTTAAAGGCTCTAGAGTCTAGAACCTACAGAAGACACTGCAATCCCCTTAGATCAGGGGTTCTCAACCTGGGGTACATGTACCCCCAATGGTACATTTTTTACTTTTCAGGGGGTACATCGCATCTGAGAGAATACCCAGTATTGAGCAATAAATTAGGTAATCTCCATTGGTATTAAGTAATAAAATTAAGTAATATTTCGGTAGAATCCCACCCAGCATTATCGCTTGCCAGTACATTTGCGAGCGAAGAGAGCGCACGGCTGAGCAAAAACCATTAGGTTTTGATAATATTTTGATAGAGTCTAATGGTATTTGCCGCTTCGTGTGCTCGCTTCGCTCGCGAAAAAAAAAAAAAGGAAAACATCAAGCTTCTGTGTACTGGCAAGCGGTAATGGCTGGGTGGGACTCAATGGAAATATGACCTAAAATTATATCACAGTATCAATTTCCTCGTTTCTCTTTTTCACCCTCAATTTTAAGGGTACGCCGGCATTTATAAGATGCCCAAAGGGGCTCAGAAGGACGAAAAGGTTGGGAAGACCCTGCCTTAGATAAATTTCTTGCGAAACCGTTGAGAGACGGTCCCCGTGACTTAGACACCAGTGACTGTATAGTCATCTAGCCCAGGTGAACTCACGTGGAATGCTGTATATATAGATGGCATTTAGCTTGATTGGGCAACTTAACCTCCGGAGGGGAGCTTTGTCTCGTCGGAAGAGACAAAAGAACCATGAGGTCTCGAGGCACACCATACAAGGGGCCACGAAGGCAGGTTTTCATGAAGGGCAGCATTACCGCTGATCACGAGGCCTGGAAGCGCTGGGTTCAGCCACTTTCAGCGGGCGCGCGACTGTTGTTACCCCATAGACACGCGACATAGTCGCCCCTCCCCTTTTGACAAAAGGGAGTGATTATGTCCCCCTGGAGCCCTTTCATCTGCTGTAATGTCCTTTTATGTCGACTCTTTTTCCGTGGATGGTGTCGCAAGGGGCCTCCTGTCAAGAGGCCGTGCTACCAAGAAAAAACGAGAGAGGGGGAGAGAGAGAGAGGTTAGTAAGGGCATCTTAGAAGAGTTGGACACGTGGTTGAAGATCACGTGTTATTGTACCATTAATGTTGGGATAGGAGAGGCAGACGTGTCAGGGGTCACTCTGTTTTCCTCTGACGGGAAAAGATGGGTGTGTGTAGCAATAGTTCTGTCGCTTCTCGTGTTCCTTGAGGTCATTTCGAGCTGCGCTGGAATAATGCACAAAAGGATAATAAAGACTTGCTATACTTTTCTCCTTGCCTCTTGAAAGCAACATGTAATGTCAGGGACAACATACTCACCACCCCCCCCCCTTTTGATCTGGATGATAGACGGGTAAGGGGGTAGCTGGGTATGGGTATTTTAGGGGGGGTAGGAGTACCGAAGAGGAGGCACTGGACAGGAATGACATTTGACTGCTATCGAGATGGATCTTCGCGCACGAGCATTGTGGTGTTTTCGCCGTGACAGGCCGTAAAAGTTTATATATGCACCCACATAACAGCATTTTACGTGAGCCTATTTGCTCCTCGGTGACTTTTACATAAAAAAAAGGGGGGCGAGACAGGTCTTGGGAAATGGCCATCTCTCTTGGGCACCTATGAGACACGCAGGACTTGACGTTATATTTCCTCCTTTCTTTCTTCTTCTTTTTTTTTTTTTTTTTTTTTTTTTTTCAGTGGAGTCTGGTCAGTTTCGAAATATGCGAAGGGGACCTCCTTTTACGCGATACCTTGTATAGATACTGTCTCGTCCGATGCGCAGCTGTATTTAGCTTACGAGTTATCAACCTTGTTTTACGAGCCGGAAAACCTGAGATCGTTCTGCGAGGGGGGGGGGGGAGAGACAGATCGATCCTCAGTGGAGAAATTACTTTAACAACAACAACAACAATAATAATAATAATAAATAATAATAATAATTGGCAGTAAAAATCCACTGTTATGTACGTTGTATATTTTAAGAAATGCAGGAGTTATCGCAATCGGTATTTTTAAAATATACTGCGTATATAACTGTGAATTTTTAATACCCTTTTAGACAAACATGATGTTTTCCATAAGTTGATAATATTATTGGTAATAATAATAATAATAATAATAGTAGTAGTAGTAGTATTAGTAATAATAATAATAATAATAATAATAATAATAATAATAATAATAATAATAATAATAATAATAATAATAAAGGTCTATGATAACTTAAAACGCCGGCTCAACCTTTTATTTTAAGAAGAGCTGTCTGAAAATTTGATACAATCGTATATTTCATGAAGGGTAAACTAGCTTTCTCTTTGCACTGAATTCTGACCCCATATCACATTAGGTTGTTCACCAGCATCCATCATAAGTTATTTGAAGGAAATGTGAACATTATGTTTTCACATTCGTATTCTGTATGTACTGCGCTTTTCTATTCACATCACTCATTAATTGCTTATTATTATTATTATTATTATTATTATTATTATTATTATTATTATTATTATTAACTTGAAGAAAACACTATGCGGGTATAAAAATTGTGTATTAAAAATTCAGTTATATACGTTGTATTTTTAAAAAATACAGATTGTGAAACCTTTTTTATTTTTTTTATAAGTGTGATAGCTCCTGTATTTTTTAAATATACAACTTATTGTATATAACTGTGGATTTTAATGCCCATTGTTATTATTATTATTATTATTGTTATTATTATTATTATTATTATTATTAGCTAAGCTACAGCCATAGTTGGAAAAGCAGGGTGCTATAAGCCCTAGGGAAAAAATAGCCCAGTGAGAAAAAGAAATGGGGAAATAATATAACTACGAGAGAACTCATGGACAATTAAAATAACATTTCAAGAACAGTAATGACATTAAAATAAATCTTTCATGAATAAACTGTAGAAAAAGAGTTGTGTCAACCTGTTCAACTTTTGAACTTCTGAAGTTCTACCGATTCAAGTACCTGATTAGGAAGACAATTCCAGAACTTGGTCACTGCTGGAACTAGAAAAAGCACTCTGAATGTGCTGACCTCCACCACGGCAGCTTGTTTCTCGAAAATCAGCTTGCCTTCCCCAGAATCAATTTAGACTGTAGGCGTAACTGAAGTCTGTGCGACAACCATCTTCGAACTTGGGGGTAAGGTTAGGGTTAATTCCGTCGACCTTTTGCATGACCTTGACCTTTGACCTAGGACTTACAAAATTGAATTACTTCCACGTCTCAATATGATTAATCCATGAAAGTTCCACTACTCTATGAGTAAAATTATTATTATTATTATTATTATTATTATTATTATTATTAAATGCTAAGCTACAACCCTAGTTGGAAAAGCAGGATGCTATAAGCCCAGGGGCCCCAACAGGGAAAATAGCCCAGTGAGGAAAGGAAATAAGGAAAAATAAAATATTTTAGGAATAGTAACAATATTCAAATAAATATTTCACTAACTAGCAAACAAACTGACAAACTGGGGCGAAAACGTAACCTCCTCCCAACTGGAAAACTATGTGATATTGAGCCTCGTGATATCAAAAGATTTGTGTTTTGGTCCTACAAGCTCCTCGTAGGTCGTAGGCGATTCAGGTGTTATTAAAGTTCTAAAGACTAGTCTAAAAATGTTCTCTCAAGATATGTTTGACCCTATAGGCTTATACAAGCGAAAACGTCATGCAGTCGAGAGACTTATAAAAGGACCCAAGGTGGTTGGCCTTTCTGTCGTCTTCTGAGTTCTTTTTTTTTTTTTTTTTTTTTTTTTTTTTTTTTTTTTTTTTTTTTTTTTTTTTTTTACCTCTGTTGGATTTTCTTGGATTCGTTTCCCGAATTTTCTTTTTTTTTTAAATGAAAAAATACCTTTGGATCAGATTTATTGTTGCCCTTTCTGGGTTTATTTCCTTCTTAATCTACCCCTTTTTAATTTTCTTGGGTCTCATTCCCCGAATTTTCTTGGGTGTCATTCCCAGAATTTTCTTGGGTGTCATTCCCAGAATTTTCTTGGGTCTCATTCCCCGAATTTTCTTGGGTCTCATTCCCCGAATTTTCTTGGGTGTCATTCCCAGAATTTTCTTGGGTGTCATTCCCTGAATTTTCTTGGGTGTCATTCCCTGAATTTTCTTGGGTGTCATTCCCTGAATTTTCTTGGGTGTCATTCCTAGAATTTTCTTGGGTGTCATTCCCAGGATTTTCTTGGGTCTCATTCCAAGAATTTACCTTTTCTTTTTTTAAATTAGGGCCTAAGAGCCCGTGTCTTGCTATAGGCTAAGCGTTCTTAAACGAACGAACGAACCTTTTTCAAAGGATTTGTCCCTAACCTTTGGTCTTGTTTGGCTATTGTATTCAGCGCATAAGACCTTTTATAAATCTTGTCGTTACTTCATTAGAGAATTTTTTTTCCTATTCAAACCTTATATATATATATATATATATATATATATATATATATATATATATATATATATATATAATGATTAATCTGCTGCGTAAGCTATTTTGGAAAATATACTTATTGTTATGAAAATATGATGCTATTAAGTAACTATTATTACTCTTTTCTTTTTTGGGGTTGAAAACGGACCATGAAATGAACATTATACGAATTCAGATTTCACTCAGTAGAAAGTTGGATATTTTTTTTTTCTAAGTAATTCAATGAAAATTAGCTGGCTTCCTCAAGGCACTATAAGAGTTGAAAGACCTAGGCCTACATGGCTGAGGAATATGAAGCGTGAAGTAGGAGATGATGAATGGGACAGCTTTGCTGATCATGGCGAAACGCCAACCTTTTCACCACATTAAGGTGTCCCCATTATATACCTATAAAACTTAGCCAAGTTTTCTTAACTTTCCACATGTTATTTATAGTAAAGTTGTTGTGGTGATCGATGTGTTAATGTCCCTGACTGATGATCGCCAGACTGGGGTTCGAGCCCCGCTCAAACTCGTTAGTTTCTTTGTTGGCTCCAACCTCACCATTTTTGTGAGCTAAGGAAGGGGGTTTTGGAGGAGCCTATAGGCCTATCTGCTGAATCATCAGCACCCATTGCCTGGCTCTCCGTAGTCCTAGCTTGGGCGCTGATCATATGTATTTATGGTCAGTCTCTAGGGCATTGTCCTGCTCGATAGGGCAATGTCAATATCCCTTGCCTCTGCCATTCATGATCGGCCTTTAAACCTTGACGTATGTTTTCCGGTCAAGGATATAGGTACAAACTCGCTCTGTCTAGAATGACGTTAAACCCTACGATGTACTTGATATATATTTATATGCAAATCGTGACCCGGTGTCCTTGGCGTCTTGTCTTGTGCCCAACAATATCCTTCCACGCGAAAGACGCGTCTATGGCACACGAGGATGGAAAGGACAAGGCCAAGGCATCTTTTTTTTTTCGACACTTGAGTGGCACTCGTAAGGTCCTTTTCGGAGTCCTGCTTCCGTAACAGTTTCGCCACATGGCCATTGTTCGCGCACAAAGCCTCTTTTTTTTTTTTTTTTTTTTTTGAGATCCTTCGACTGAATGACGTTCATTCTTTTTCATTCCTCTGGGGGTATTATAAACCCTGCGGCTATACGCATTAAGGGTTAAATTACCTAAGCAACAGTTATGCGATTTATATCGCTAACAATATCAGAGTTTGTAGTCCCTTTGTCTCAAGAAAATGCTTTAAAAATCAGATCGCCTAAAGGCGCATCGAACCACTCGAAACCGCTTATTAAGCCATTCTAACCCTTAATATCCCCTTAAATAAAGCCGATAATCCTCCGCCAATCGGGTCTTTCATTTCTTCTAGAACGTTGTGTCCTGCAAAACGATAACTAATGACGTCACAGATGAACTATCTCTTGTCAAATGTGCCCTCGAGTGACATTGCGTTGTCCGCGACATTATATATCCCGTCCCCTCTGCCAGGCTGTACTAGGTCCCTAATCGAAGATGGCATCACAGGGGCGAAGGTCAGCAGCCCGCTTGACCCTGATGGAAATCGGGCGTCGAGGGCGTTTTGACAAGCCTTTCTCTCTCTCTCTCTCTCTCTCTCTCTCTCTCTCTCTCTCTCTCTCTCTCTCTCTCTCTCTCTCTGAGGCTTTTTATGTAAAACTGTTGGTTGTGGTTTTCTCGTAATGTGTTCTTGGTGTTTTGCTTTACGTAAAAGCTATCCAACACCCCTTCCCCCTTCCCCCGGCCTATCCAAACACCCCCCCCCCCTTCCCTCACCTTTCTCTAAACATCCCTTCACCCCGAGCTATCCAATTCCTCAGCCCCTTCCCCTCACGCTTTCTCTAGACGTCTTTACCCCTTATATAAAAACATTGTTAAGTTTATCTAAATGCAATAAGGGGAAATTCAAGCTCCAGAAACTGGATTGCTTTTGAAAGTTGGGTGGAGAGGGGGCTTGGTCGCTGATCATATGTATATATGGTCAGTCTCTAGGGCATTGTCCTACTTGATAGGCAATGTCACTGTTCTTTGCCTCTGTCATTCATGAGCTGTCTTTAAACATTGGCTGAAGGGACCCTGTTAAGAGCTTAGAGTAATACCTGCAGTGGGGATTATTGACGGTATTATTATTATTATTACTACTACTACTACTACTACTACTACTACTACTACTACTACTACTACTACTACTACTACTACTACTAGCTAAGATACAACCCTAGTTGAAAAAGCAGATGCTATAAGTCCAAGGGCTCCAACAGGGAAAGAAAATAAGGAAATAAATAGACTATGAGAAGTAATGAACAATTAAAATAATATATTTTAAGGACAATAACAACATTTTAACAGATCTTTCTTATATAAACAATAAAAAACCTCATGTCAGCCTGGTCAACATAAAAACGTTTGCTTCAACTACTGTTTTTCCTTAATTTTGTTGTAGATGTTTTAAATAATTCAGTCCCATTGAACTCTCCTATTATTTCTTCGTATATTTTTTTGATTTAGGCCCAATAATGCATTTTATTTTTTTTCTTTCAACTTTTCAAACTTTTAAAATTTTAGTTTTGGCTTATAACTGTCACATGGAGATTATTTTAACATTTCCTCCCGTAGGAATATTTGTAAAATTGCTGTCCCAGTAATGCACTACTTACTGTAGAACAGTGCTTTTTATTGATTTCCAAAATCCTTACTGATGTGACTTCCTCTTTTTTTTTTCTTTTTTTTTTTTTTTTTTTGCAAATACTAAAACTGACTTTTTATTAAATTCTTTTCTGCAAAAACTAAAACTGTGACTCTATGAAATTCTTTTCTACAAAGATTTAAACTGTGACTTTCTATGAAATTTTTCTCTACAAAGACTAAAACTGCTCTCTGAAATTCTTTTCTGCAAAGACTAAAACTTGACTCTATGAAATTCTTTTCTGCAAAAACTAAAACTGTGACTTTTTACGAAATTCTTCTCTGCAAAGACAAACTGACTATGAAATTCTTTTCTGCAAAGACTAAAACTGTGACTTTCTATGAAATTCTTTTCTGCAAAAACTTAACTGACTTTCTATGAAATTTCTTTCTACAAAGTCTTAAATTGTGGCTCTATGAAATTCTTTTCTGCAAAGACTTGAACTGTGGCTCTATGAAATTCCTTTCTGCAAAGACTAAAGCTGTGTCTTTCTATGAATTTTTTTTTCTACGAAGACTAAAACTGCTCTCTGAAATTCTTTTCTGCAAAGACTTAAACTGTGACTCTGTGAAATTCCTTTCTACAAAGACTCAAACTGTGACTATGAAATTCCTTTCTTTAAAGACTAAAACTGACTCTCTATGAAATTCCTTTCTACAAATACTCAAACTGTGACTTTCTATGAAATTCCTTTCTACAAAGATAAAACTGTGACTATGAAATTCCTTTCTTTAAAGACTAAAACTGACTCTCTATGAAATTCATCTCTACAAAAACTCAAACTGTGACTTTCTATAAATTTTTTTTCTTACAAAGACTGAAACTGCCCTCTGAAATTCTTTTCTGCAAAGACTAAAACTTGACTCTATGAAATTCTTTTCTACAAAGATGGAAACTGACTATGAAATTCCTTTCTGCAAAGACTAAAACTGTAACTATGAAATTCCTTTCTACAATGACTAAAACTGCTCTATGAAATTCCTGTCTACAAAGACTTAACCTTAAATAGACTGGAATATATAGAAACCTAAGTAGCATTGAAATATCTATTTTGACCATTGATAACAAGGATGTTCTGTGCATGAAAGCAAATATTAAACCCAAAAGCTTCCCTTTGTGAAGCAACTCATCTCCCAAGTATAGTAATTGGCTCGTCTTTCAGGAAATCCTTTACCAGTTAAGCAATACTCTCAGTACCATTGTATACCATTCACACATTTGTATGAAGTATTGGGTCCGATTAAGGCACGGGGTATGATGCTATACAAGCACAAGCACAAAGCTAAAGCATTCTAGAAGTTTGATTCCAGCTGCGGCCACGTTGTGGAATGATCTTCCCTAATGAGGTAGTTGAATCGGTGGAACTTCAATAGTTCAAACTTGCAGCGAATGTTTTTTTTAATGTTGTTACTGTTCTTAAAATGTTATTTTAATTGTTCATTACTATTGTTTTATTTATTTCCTTGTTTCCTTTCCTTACTGGGCTATTTTTCTCTGTTGGAGCCCTTGGGAGTATAGCATCCTGTTATTCCAACTAGAGTTGTAGCTTAGCTAATAATAATAATGATAATCATAATAATAATAATAACAATAATAATAATAATAATATTGATAATAATATCAATATTAATAATATTAATATTAATAATAATATTAATAATATTAATATTAATGATATTAATAATAATAATAATAATAATAATAATAATAATAATAATAATAATAATAATAATAATAATATAAACGTGCTGGAAAGACGGAGTACTTTATATTAATTGTGGGTGTGACCGGCCACGAGTATTAACCTTATGCATAATCCAAACACATTTTGGTGCCATTTTTTATCAAATGAGTTGATCGTGACGATAAAAATCCAAATTTGCTTTAAATTTTCTATTATTATTATTATTATTATTATTATTATTATTATTATTATTATTATTATTAATTGCTAAGCTACAACCCTAATTGGAAAAGTAGAATGATATAAGCCCAGGGTCTCCAACGGGGAAAAGAGCCCAGTGAGGAAAGGAAACAAAGATAAATTAGATATTTTCCTAGTAACATTAAAATAGATATCTCCTATATAAACTATGAAAACGTAACAAAACAAGAAGAAGAGAAATAAGACAGAATAGTGTGGCTGAGTGTACCCTCAAGCAAGAGAACTTTAACTCCACTAATAAACTGTTTATATATAAACTCAATCACTCGTTTTTGATAGTTTTCCAAAATGGCCGCTGTTGATACTTTCTGATATGATTGTTGGCCTTGAAAATGAGATAAGCGGCCTGAAGGTGTTGCAACTTTTATATCAATACAGATATCATTTGACTGTGCTCGGATGAATCAAGTAGCTGTCACTCAGAGCAGTGATCTGAGGCAGATTGGCAGGTGGTGTTGGCAGCTGGACATGAGACTCCGAAAGACGGGACACTCCAAAATCAAACCATTGTTCTCTCAAGTCTTGGGTAGTGCTATAGCCTCTGCTCCAGGGTCCTCCACTGTCTTGGGTTAGAATTCTCTTTGCTTGAGGGTACACTCCGGTGCACTATTCTATCTTATTTCTCTTCTTGTTTTGTTAAAGTTTTTATAGTTTAAATAGGATGTGGAAGAAATGAGAATGCTTAGGTGGATGTCTGGGGTGACAAGAGAGGATCGGATAAAAAATGACTACATAAGGGGGTCGACAAAGGTGGTGGAAATATCAAAGAAAGTGCAGGAAGGGAGGCTGAGATGGTATGGACACCTGATGAGGAGAGATGAGGACCACGTTGGGAGACATACTATGGAGATGGAGGTTCAGGGAAGAAGAAGAGGGAGACCAAGAAGGAGATGGAGGGACTGTGTGAGAGGAGACTTAAAGGAGAAGGGGATTGATGAGGCAGAAGCGCAGAATAGAAAAAGATGGAAACGGCTCATCCGCAACGGCGACCCCATATAAAAATGGGAACCAGCTAGGAAGATGAAGAAATAGGAGATATTGTTACTCTGGAAATATTTTATCTTGTTTCCTTTCCTCACTGGGCTATTTTCCCTGTTGGACCCCCTGTGCTTCTAGCATCCTTATTTTCCAACTAAGGTTGTAGCTTAGCAAGTAATGATTTTAATTGTTTGCCAATGTCTTGTATCTAACCTTTGACCTCTAGTTTTTTTTCTTGTAGTGCCACTAAAAAGATAAGTATTGTTCGTGAAACTTTCAGTACATGCAGATATTATTATTATTATTATTATTATTATTATTATTATTATTATTATTCGGAAGTAAGCCCTCTGTTAGTGTTATTCCCATAGATCTTTGAGTAGTAACTAGTTTATGTTCCAAGGCTTTAGTTAGGCATACAAGTTCCTGATGCTCAAGTTAATACTGGTAGAACCATTTGATTGAATACCTTTCTTTTTAGAGATAGTGGCATTTTGATTTTCATAATCTCATTTTGTTTGCCAAAAGCTCTCTTTCTCATACCTATCCTTATTTTAATTTCGGTCTCATGTCCTGGGTTAACACTTTCTGTCCTAAGTACCTATATTTATTAACAATCTCTAAAAGTTAGTCCTTAATATTTATTTGTTGTCTCGGCATTTTCATTGAACATTATCTTAGTGTTATTCATATTCATTTTCAGCCCTTCATTACTTGCTTAGCTACAACCTTAGTTGGAAAAGCAGAATGCTATAATCCCCGGGGTTCCAACAGGGAAAATAGTCCAGAGAGGAAAGGAAACAAGGAATAATAAAATATTTTAAGAACAGCAATAACATTAAAATGAATATTACCAATATAAACTTTAAAAACTTTAACAAAACAAGATTAAGAGAAATAAGGTAGAATAGTGTGCCCGAGTGTACCCTCAAGCAAGAGAACTCTAATCCAAGACAGTGGAACACCACGGTACAGAGGCAAAGCTCTACCCATGACTAGAGAACAATGGTTTGATTTTGGTGTGTCTTTCTCCTAGATGAGGAATGTGACGTCTGCAATCCCAAAACAACGCTTCGTCTTCAAGGTCAAAAGCCTTAAGGTTAAGGCAGTATGTGCATATATATATATATATATATATATATATATATATATATATATATATATATATATATATATCGTATGAAGGAATAAGTGTAACAAAAGTGTTCGACCTTTGGTCTGGGTTATTTTCTGAGTGGCATTAAATCTCTCCTTTTGCTGTCACCATTAATAAGGATTCAGTAAGTTATGGACAAGGAAAAACTATTGTTTTAATTATGGTATATCTGGTTACCGTCTGTATATATACTGTATAATTACTACTACTACTACTACTACTACTTGTAAAGCTACAACCCTAGTTAGAAAAGCAGAATGATATTATAAGTCCGAGCTCTTCAATAGGGAAAATAGCCCCGTGAGGAAAGAAAATAAGGAAACTACAAGACTAGTAATTAACAATAAGAATAAAATATTTTAAGAACAGTACAGCATTAAGAAATATTTCAGATATAAAATATAATAATTTAAAAAAACAAGAGGAAGAGAAATAAGATAGAATAGTGTGCCAGTGTACCCTCAAGCAAAAGAACTCTACTCCAAGGCAGTTTAAGACCATGGTACAGAGTCTATGGTCTGCTCTTCTTCCCATAATTGTACTCGCGTTCAATGGGTTCCGATTTAAACTAATTTAATCCTGTGCTTTATATTAATTTTGATATTTGAGTGCACCTTAACACCCAAATATCCTGCAACACCCTAGGTTCCTACCTGATGTTCTCAGTGACCCTGCGCTCAGTGGCTGGCTTGAGCTACCCACCCAAGGTTGAAACGTCAGTTCTAAACAGGGTGTATAAGTGCTCCTAGAGACCTAGACCATGGGTTGGTATGAGGGGCGGGGGAGCAAAGAGACACTTGCGATGCACACGAGCGAGAGGGTAAAATTGTTCAAATATTGCAAAGTCCTTAATAGTGTATTTACCCACTTTTCGAAGCATCGCGGAAAGTGGCTATATCCCTTGTTAGGTTAAAGCGCGTGCGATAATGAATCTCTTTATTAATTCCAATAAGCGAGTTTGATTAGCTTAGCTTTCCTCCGCAGGACGTCGAATTATGTGACTGCGTCTGACGTCAGCGAAACGGTTAACAACGTGAGACATCACGCGAGAGACACACCATTGACTTCCTATTGCTTCGCCCGAATTTCTACGTTTTAAAGATAACATCTCCTTTAACTTAGCCACTCTCACTCTCTCTCTCTCTCCCCCTTTCCCTCAGCTGCGATCAAAACAATGCCATTATGAAAATAATATCTTAATTGTTCGTTATAGATAAATTTTTCTCTTTGATTTTATTGAATGTAAATATTTATAGCAACGTCATGGTGCATGGCGGCCCACGTGTATCAAAATCCAGTCACGTGTGCCTCTCCCAGCTCTCTAGCTAGCGGTGGGGCTGCCAGAATTAGAAGAGATACCAGAAATCTCTTTATTAATATATCACGTTGCAATGCAACATAGATTTCCTTGAGGTTTTATTAGTAAATATTAATTTGGATTCTTTTTAATCAATCGAGGATTTCATGAATATATATTTGATACCAGAAGGTTACGCTTTTAAAGATAAAAAATCAGTATTTGGCCACTACAGTGGAGTCGGTCGTCAGGTGATTTGGCATATATTTTAGCATACTATTTGTTTCTTCGTCCTTCTGCAATTAATGATTTATCTCATTTACGTAAAATATCAATCACTGATAGCTCTGAAATATAATTATCTCTTGAAAGCCCTCGAAGAACACATCTATTGACAATTATTGCCCAAAATCAATAATAGAGAGGGCGAATGTTCTCAAAGTGTGGGGCTGCACGTGACTTGAAGAGAGAGAGAGCAGCACAAACATACGAATGAACTGGCCGGCCCCACACGCCGGCAGACAGACAGACCTACGTACACACTTACGTTCGCTCACATTCATACGTACACACACGCTTATACTCGACGCCGTATGGTGGCCAGGCTTCGTGGTTTTCTCCTAGTGTAGTTGCCATCAGACATAGGTGGTGTCACAACCTCTGTGTGTGTGTGTTCGTACCTGTGGTGTTCTCTCGAAGGAGATTTTTAGTCCTGAGAACTGTCTTGTGGTATACCGCACATGTGAAATAGTTTACCTTGGATTAAAGGAAAAAAAATCTAAGTGATATTATTACCGTCATTTATGAGGAAAAAAAGTATGCAATTATTTAAGTGATTGTTGATATATTAGTGAAGACTTTAATGCTAATATTTAATGAGAATTAACAGCGAACATTAGGTGGTGTGATACAGTTTTGAGGCCTAACATTATATGGATATCAGTTTATCGTAGAAAATTCTACTGATGTTTTAACTGCAGTTAGTAATTGCGGTGGACTTAAGCAATACGAAAGCACAAATTGGTTGGAAAGTGATTTACATTTCCCTTAGTAATACGAACTTTTTAAAAAGTTCATTTACACTTCTAGCTGATTTTGAATATAACATTAGATTGGTAAATTACTTTCAAGAGCGATTTAAGGAGTCGGAATATGCCATAGCAGATTGAATGTGTGCACCGTTGGTACATTTCTCCTCTTCCTCCTCTGGAGGGGAAAATATTGTGCTACAAGCCCTTTGGCTGACCAGTACCAGGCTCAACACTGTCGCCTTCATCGTCAGCCTGTTCTCCCAGCATTTGAAAGTAGACGGTCCATTGTGGGACCAAGGTTAAGAAAGTTAAAAGACATATTCAGGAAAAGTAGCAGTTCCTCTGAAGATATTCGCGTTTATCCGCGAAATCACAGGTCTTTTTCTGTAGAATTTATTTTAAAGGACACATTATAGTATAAATATTATTCAGGGTCGTATAGAAAAGACAGAAAAGGTCGTGACGACCGCCCATTCGGTGCTCGTCGTTGCCTGAAACCCATGGCGACTGCCGCAGTCAAGGAAGAACCCGAGGCAGCTCCACCGTACAGCCTCTCTCTCCTGCTGACGGACCGCAACGCAAACCCAACGACACACTGTAGAAACATGACTGCTTCCTCTCTAGGCGGTCATCCTCCACCCCCCGCGCCCCTCAGCAATCCTCAGAACGTCATGCCACGTGCCCCTCAGAGCTGCTTGCCCTCACAGAACAGTAACCAGCAGGGTAACGGCTGCCACCAGCAGCAAGTTGTTTGTGGAAATCAACAGCAACAGTGTAATAACAGTAATAGTAATCCTTCTCAGCCGCCTTCTTCAGGAGGAGGTGGGGGCGTCCCTGCCCCTCCAGTCATTCCACAGCCCCAAATGAACGGCGTGGCCGCTTATGATAGAGTATCTTCACATTCCCCGTCAACCATGACCACCTCGGAGGTGTCTAAAAGAAATTCCTCGCCCAATAAACCACCGGCCAACGTGAGTATTTTCTTATTCGAGTACCTGTGGGTGTTTAGATTTTCGAAGGCTGTCGCCTACAATTGTCAAGCTGTTTTATTATTTTAAATCTCGCATTCTCGTTTACTCTATACCCACATACATATTCATATATATATATATATATATATATATATATATATATATATATATATATATATATATATTACTAGCTAATCTACAGCCATAATTGGAAAACTAGGATGCTATATATAGGCCAAATTTATTCTCATCATTTATTTATTTCCTTATTTCCTTTCCTCACTGGGCTATTTTTCCCTATTGGAGCCCTTGGGCTTATAGCATCTTGCTTTTCCAACTAGGGTTGTAGCCTGGCTAGTAATAATAATAATAATAATAACAGGGAAAAATAGCCTAGTAAGGAAAGGAAATAATAAAAAACGATCAGTAAAATAATGAAAGATTGGAAGTAAATATTTTAAAAACTGTAGAAATATCAAAACATATTTCATTTATAAACTATATGAAGACATACGTCAGCCTGTTCAACATAAAAATACTTGCTTATTACATTGTTAGCATACTGATATATCACTATTGTAAAAAATAAAATGCCTAGGGCCAGTGCTTCTGGAGTTAGGACCATAAATCGTGTTCATAATTATCCATCGGAATGAATTGCAAAAATATCGATTTGCATGCTGGCCAAAATAATACTATTTCCATTTTAGATTCCAAGAGACAGATATTGTACATGCCGTAATTTTTGATAAATCAAAACTTTATCATTCGAATTTGTCAGTTAGTTTTAAAGTAAATGTGTTAGGCCTACTTCCCCTATCTGGTTTTGTTCAGTTTCTTCTTTATATTCTGGGTTTTTATAGGCATAGGTTTTAACAAGTTAAAAGCAGACTTACGTATACTATTCCTATTCTGGAGCTGCTAAAATCACCTGTACATTTTATTTTATCAAAACAAAGCAATTGCTTGTTAAATGCAAATTCATAGTAGCGTTGTTTTTAGTGTTCGATCGTTTTTCTTTAATCTCAGTATTTCGAATTTTGAAAACCATAATTTGTTGCTTGAGATAACTCGTTGGGGTTTGTATAATCTGTCAAGTTTAGTCTCTCGTTGCAATAGTGGTATGAGAGAAAAAGGTGTGAAATTACTGTTGGAAGTCTGATATTCCTCAATATTTCTTTTCGTGTAAAGTTCTCACGCTATTATTTACATTTAGATCCAAGATATATATATATATATATATATATATAAAACTGAAGGCTCAAAGAGCTACCAGAGACTATAATAAGTTTCCTCTACACACCAGAAAGACTGAAGATATTAAGGCTTTCAAGAGGAAACTGAAGACTTAATAATTATTGTTCTCTTAAGTGCTTCTGTAAAATGCTGAATGCCATGTTAATTTATTTCATAGTTTCCTTTCATCATTGTACAAATTTTTCATTGTTGGAGCCCTTGGGCTTATAGCAGCCTGCTTTTCTAACTAGGGTTGTTACTTGGCTAATAATAATAATAAAGGTCGTGTAGAGAGTTCGATTACCCTGCAGTATAGGACCTGAAAAGCAGCCTTTAAAGTAAAAGTAAAGTCAGTCCAGATGTTAGTTTACCTCTTCGTTGAATATTTGAAATTCCATACAAAATGTCTTTTAATCTAAATAATTGCATTACTGGGTCAATTTAAGAATTCATTTCTCGCAACCGGGAGTCTAAAGAGTAACTTAAGAGACATGATCCTACCTGGAAGTAAAAAGACATTTGATAAGCCTATGTCATATTCATCTCTTTGTTGTTCTCTTTTCGCGGATCCCTGACTATTACATTTTTTGCGTATGTTTATTATATAATAGAACACCGTCCAATTCGCATATTGTAGACCCTCTATATAATATTTTAGGACTAGGCCTATGCGAGAGAAACAAAATAAAGAGTAGACTATATTATTGCATTATAAATTTATTAAATCTAGCCCCTCCAAAATTACTCAAAATCTCTTAGTGTAATGTAATGTGATTGTCATTTTTCACACACACACATTCACGATTATGTGTAACGCACTTTTATATACACTCATTATACCGAGAAGTATGACACCCTTCACACACACATTCACGATTATGTGTAACGCACTTTTATATACACTCATTATACCGATAAGTATGACACCCTTATTCATACCTAAGCCTATTTTGAATTGTCCCAAGTTATTTATAATTATAATTCTCTTTTTTTATAAAGAGCGGTACTGATATAAAGATATTTTGCCAGAAAAAATGGTATAGGAATGGTCCTGTATACAAATAAGACTATGATAACTTTTTAATTACTATTTACAGAACCACGTGTGCCAATGTGAGAGAGAGAGAGAGAGAGAGAGAGAGAGAGAGAGATGCCTCAGTTTCCAAGATGAAAGCTTGTGATGAATTGCTAGGTACCTGGTTTAAGAAAACATAGGTCTAGTCACTAAACTTTAGTGAAAAGGAAGGGGCATTGCATCATATTCTGCTAGGTATATGTAGTATGTGGTCTTACTGGACCATAGTATGTAGTCTGACTGGGCCATAATAGGTGGTCTCGCACAACACATTTGGGGTGCTCCTCTCTCTCTCTCTCTCTCTCTCTCTCTCTCTCACAGCCTCCCGCTTTTCCTCCCAGGGTTGTAGCTTAGCTAGCAATAAAAAAGGAAGAAAATTATTATTTTTATTTTGAACACGAATTGGAAAGATATTTAATTTATGATGATTTAT
>NC_090769.1:26418842-26431342 GCF_036898095.1 Palaemon carinicauda
GTCGTAATCATGTGTAATTCTAATAACGTTCACAATTACGATCTCGTTGGTGTCAACGTGACTCTCCCAAGCTTCGCAGACCGTCCCAGCTACAAGATGCCGGTGTCGCGTTGAAGATACAAGTATGGATTGTATTAAATGTTTAGGCACCAGGGGCACAATTCTGGTGTTAAGTTATTTCAAGGCGATATTTGGGGTTATAGCATGCTGCTTTCACAATTAGGGTTGTAGCTTAGCTGGTAATAATAATAATAATAATAATAATGTATTTTTTCTTGTATTCATGGATAGAACTTAAAAGAAGGTTGAATTTGTTAGTGTCTTGTGTTTCCTTGAAAATTCTATACGATACAGAAAAATAGAAATTGCTCTAGGATTTAAAGAAAATTGCCCAAAAAAGTCTATGCCTAAGGAGAGTATACTTTATATATATATATATATATATATATAAAGCAAAAATACAAAAACAAAACACAGGCATCCAATATATCGATTATATACAACTCGACGTATCTGAGTGAACGAAAACTGACATCGAGAGAAGATGCTGACGAAATGGAACTTTAATAGAGAGAGAGATTATTAAGGTTTTAGTATTTCAAGATTCTGTTTTTTCAGAACTTAACAGATTTCATACTATTCAGCCATTCCTCTGGACTCCATACACACATCTATAACTCCTATTTTGAGATTAGGTTACCTAATAAGATGTAAGTAACGAAACAAGATGTTGATGCTAAATGGTGACAAAGATCGTGAGATTTTCAGGGAAGAGGGTAACAAAAAAAGGAGGATCATCAACCCAAAATGACCTAGACTCAGGAAAACGGAGACAAGACAACACAAGGAAGCCATAAGATGATGTTGAGGAAATGCGGTTGGAATCTTGCATCAAGAAGAAGAAGAAGAAGAAGAGTCAATGGAAGTATAAAAACTCCTAGTTGTGGGGATCTGGGCAGTAGGAAATTGAGAGAGAGAGAGAGAGAGAGAGAGAGAGAGAGAGAGATAACTTACAAAACAGATGGGAAAAATGCTAAAGTATGAGAGAGAGAGAGAGAGAGAGAGAGAGAGAAAAAAAAAAACAGATAGATGGGAAAATGCTAAAAGAGAGAGAGAGAGAGAGAGAGAGAGAGAGAGAGAGATACTTACAAAACAGATAGATGGGAAAAAATGCTAAAGAGAGAGAGAGAGAGAGAGAGAGAGACTTACAAAACAGATAATGGGAAAAAATGCTAAAGTGAGAGAGAGAGAGAGAGAGAGAGAGAGAGAGAGAGAGACAAAACAAATAAGGTTGAAACCAAGTAAAAAAAAAAAAACAAGAGGCACAGACAGGTGGTATACCGCATCACGTCTCTTACACCAGAAAAAAAAATTTCCGTCGCAAAAAGGAAGGTTTGAATACTATATTATCTTGGGGGGGGGGGGTAAAAAAAAAGGCCTCAATACATACGACTTTAACAACCATGACTAAAAAAAGCAAGCTAAGCACAATGGGGGGGGGGGGGGGGGGAGCTATAAGCACATGGATAAGCCTTTTGGTACAAAAAGAAATGTTGCATCGCTCTTAAAATAGATTACGTATGTGCACGTGGCTAGAAAGTTCCTTCCACATTTCTTAACATTTCATACATCAACCTCGTGTACATTAGATCGGTTAGCTTAAGCACAACTACAGTAGATGCTTCTTATACAATAACTCATGAATGTATTCAAATACACGGGATAAAGGAGACGATAAAAAAATCGAAAGTCAAAACTGCATTTTTCCAGAAGATATATAGAGCAAGTTTGTGCTACACAACCAGGCCATATGCATTACGCCAACCACCCTCTCTCTCTCTCTCTCTCTCTCTCTCTCTCTCTCATACTTTAGCATTTTCCCCATCTCTCTCTCTCTCTCATACTAAATTTAGCATTTTCCCCATCTCTCTCTCTCTCTCTCTCTCTCTCTCTCTCTCTCTCTCTCTTTTTTTGTATCTTCCCCCTTCTCTCTCCTATACTTCAGTATTTTCAGCATTTATCTGTTTTGTAATTATCTCTCTCTCTCTCTCTCTCTCTCTCTCTCTCTCTCATATACTTCAGTATTTTCCCCATCTATCAGTTTTGCAATTCTCTCTCTCTCTCTTCTCTACTTTTCCCGGGGGAACACTTGCTTACCAAAAACTACCAAGGAGCCCGGTAAACGTAATAAGCGTGGGAGGAAAAGACCGAAAAATTGAAAGACGCCTTACATCCAATATTTGTCACACGCCCACACGTCATACCCGGAAGCCCTTTAAGAGACCTATCGACCGACTGCTGGCAAGGAGGAGGAGGAGGAGGAGGTAGGAGGTAGGAGCGGCCTGACGTTCTAGGGTTGAAGATGGGATGAGCTGATAGCTGGGCAGGAGAAACCATCTTCGTGGACAATGGGTGTGTAAGAGGCAGCGAAGACACCAGTGAACGTGTCTCGATATGGATATGGTCATTATGTGTGAGAGAGAGAGAGAGAGAGAGAGAGAGAGAGAGAGAGAGAAAAATTTCTTTTTCTCGAAAAATCGCAAATGTAATTCACGTCAAGAAATATCTCTGAGAATCCATGAGAGAGAGAGAGAGAGAGAGAGAGAGAGAGAGAAATTTCTTTCTCGAAAATTCGCAAAATGTAATTTACGTCAGTAAATATGTCTGAGAATCTATGAGAGAGAGAGAGAGAGAGAGAGAGAGAGAGAGAGAGATTCTTTTACACGAAAATTCGCAAAATGTAATTTACGTCAGTAAATATGTCTGAGAATCTATGAGAGAGAGAGAGAGAGAGAGAGAGAGAGAGAGATATTCTCAATTCGTAAATCTAATTATCGTTGGTAAAATAGTTCATATAGCTTACTATTTATGTATTTTAATAATCATAATCATCATCATCATCATCATCTACGCCTATTGACTCAAAGGGCCTCGATTGGATAACGCTAGTCGTTTCTACCTTGAGCTTTTAATTCAATACTTCCCCATTCATCATCATCTACTTCGCGCTTCATAGTCCTCAGCCATGTAGGCCTAAGTCTTCCAATTTTTATAAGTGCCATGTGGAGCCCAGCTGAACGTTTGGTGAACTAATCTCTCTTGGGGGGTGCGAAGAGCAGGCCAAAACCATCTCCATCTACCCCTCATCATAATCTTATCCACATATGGCACTCGAGTAAACTCTCTTATAGTTTCATTTCTAATCATGTCCTGCCATTCAACTCCCAATATCCTGAGAGAGAGAGAGAGAGAGAGAGAGAGAGAGAGAGACACCAAAGGTCAGAACGGAAGTTGTGTATGGTTTATAGGCTAATCTTAAGGTCAAGGGTCAAATGAATCTATAACCTAAGGTTATTCCTGCTAAACTATGAGAGAGAGGGGGAGAGAGAGAGAGAGAGAGAGAGAGAGAGAGATTAATCAATAATTAAGTGAATCGTTTCACATATATATATATATATATATATATATTGCTAGCTAGATGGAAAAGAAAGATGCTATAAACCCAAGGGCTCCACCAGTGAAAAATAGCCTAGTGAGGAAAGAAAATATGGAAATGAATAAACAATATAAGAAATTTCCGGCTCCTCGGGTAGGGGGAGATAGAGTAGTCACGCCCTGGCGAGGACGGGTTGTAGTTAGTAAAGGATGTGTATGTGTGTGTGTATGTGCATATCTAAATATTTAGCTGCCTTTTTTGACGGGACGAGTACACTGCCCTCGAGACCACACCATCCATCCACTGATCGATCCGTCAGTCATGACCCACTTACACAGACCTCTCTCTCTCTCTCTCTCTCTCTCTCTCTCTCTCGAATGGTCACTTTACTTCCCTCTACTTTTTTTAGGAATAAAAAGCTCGCTCGGTGAAGCGGGTGAACTGAGTGTTCTGAAGTGTTCTCGAAGTGTTGGAAGTGTTTCGTGATATGTCGTGAACAGAAGAACGATTAGCAGTTCATAATTTTTTTTATATAAGATGTGTTTTCGATCAACTACCTCTGTTTCAGGCTGTTTAAATCCTTTAATATATTTAAATTAATAATAAAAGTGTACTAGTGATATGTTGATTACATAAATTTATTCATGTGAATATAATATTATGATTGTATATACATACACACACACATTATATATATATATATATATATATATACATACATATATATATATATACATACAATATCATAAATTGTTTAAACTGTAAATGTATTATTTCTAATAAATAAAAAATACACAATTCACACTGAGTTTATATAATGTGTTCAAATTGTAATGTATATTTCTTAAAATAAAAAAAATCACACAATAGACTTTATATAATATAAAGTGTTCGCTTTATATTAATTTAATTTCCTATCTAATTTCTATTCCTCTTGTTTTGGTAACGTTTTTATAGTTTATATAGGAAATATTTATTTTAATGCTGCTATTCTTAAAATATTTAATTTTTCCTCGTTTCCTTTCCTCACTGGGCTATTTTCAATTTAGGCGCCCCTGGGCTTATAGCATCCTGCTTTTCCAACTAAGGTTATAGCTTAATAATAATAATAATAATAAATCTATTCGTTTCCTTTCCTCACTGGGCTATTTTCAAATTAGGCGGCCCCCGGCTTTATAGCATCCTGCTTTTCCAACTAAGCTTATAGGTTAATAACTTAATAATAATAATAATAATAATAATAATAATAATGTTATAGCTTAATAATAATAATAATAATAATAAGTTATAGCTTAATAATAATAATAATAATAATAATAAGTTATAGCTTAATAATAATAATAATAATAATAATAATAATAATAAGTTATAGCTTAATAATAATAATAATAATAATAATAATAATAATAAGTTATAGCTTAATAATAATAATAATAATAATAATAAGTTATAGCTTAATAATAATAATAATAAGTTATAGCTTTATAATAATAATAATAATAATAATAATAATAATAATAATAAGTTATAGCTTAATAATAATAATAATAATAATAAATCTATTCCCCTTACAGCTGGTTTTAAAAAATCAATTGAGCATTCATCTTGTTACTGAATCAAAGAATAAATGTATAAATGTATAAATGTAAAATATATTCCAGCATCAGCCACTTAATGTATAATGCAGCAACGAAATTCATCTTGCATGAGCTGATACACTTCCGGGATAATAAAAATACTCCATTTGCTTCCATCCACCCGAAAGTAACACTCTCTCTCTCTCTCTCTCTCTCTCTCTCTCTCTCTCATACTTTAGTATTTTCCCCATCTATCTCTATTTTGTATTTCTCTTTCATACTTTAGCATTTTTCCCCATCTCTCTCTCTCTCTCATACTTCTAGTATTTTCCCCATCTATCTCTATTTTGTATATCTCTTTCATACTTTAGCAATTTCCCCCATATCTCTCTCTCTCTCTCTCTCCTCTCTCTCTCTCTCTCTCTCGTTGCTTTCATAATACAATCTCTTTTTTTAACAATGATTTATATTTTTATCAATTTGCTAAATTCCGTTACAAATAATTTCGAATAATAACAGAAATCATAATTAATATAAACACTAAAACTGACAGACTAAGATTCAAGACCCATCTTCCTCGGTAGGTCATTATCCTTTTAATCAATTATTAACACCTAATCTTGACTGTATAGAATAATTATGTATATAATGTAAATTGATAAAATATAATTGTATTTTCATAATAAAAGATATAAAATAAAGAGTTCGTTTCACAATTTCTCCCAATCTTTCTACAGGTTTTAATATCAATAAAAAAACATTTTTAGATTTACATTTAAAAAGTACCATAGGCCTACAATAAATGATGTTTTATATATATATATATATATATATATATATAGAAATTAACTCCTACGCCAAACAAGCTTGCGTAACTTCGTGTTCTCATTCAAAATATAAAAATAAATATTTTTAATAGCTCTAAATAAATCCTTTTGTATACCATTCGTTCTCAATACTTTACAATGAGATTTAATTATCCAAGTTATTAAAGGGATTAATTTTTATCGAAGGAAACAATCTAGTTAAAATAACGCTTCATTGAATGCCGCCCTTTAACTAATAAATAAATTTAGAGAAAATGCAACAACTGACGTCACTGAAGCTTTGAAATTTACTTTATATCAATATATCTATTCTCAAAAGTAAATTTCGCAAATGTCACTAAAGTGTGTTAAATCTGCTATTTATTCTAAAGAAAAATGTTAAAAATGATTTTAGAATTGCCAGCCGAAAAATATCAATGGCTCTTTTATGAGCACTGAAAATAATATAGGCCCACTCGAACAGACATCACGCATGGTTTAAGCAGAGAGAGAGAGAGAGAGAGAGAGAGAGAGAGAGAATGGAGAAACTACCAATTATATATACTGTAAATTAATTATATTCTCATTCAACAAATTATCAAAAAACAAATGCCTTAATAAAATATCTTGTAAAAAAAAAAAAAAAAAAAAAAAAAAGGTTGTGGTGGCCGATGTGGTAACGTTCCTGACTGCTGATCGCCAGACTGGTGTTCAAGTCACGCTCAAATTCTTTAGTTCCTTTGGTCGCTGCAACCTAACCATCCTTGTGAGCTAAGGATGGGGGATTTGGGGGGAGACTATAGGTCTATTTGCCGAGTCATCAGCAGCCATTGCCTAGCTCTCCTTGGTTCTAGCTTGGGTGGAGAGGGAGCTTAGGAGCTGATCATATGCATATATATGGTCAGTCTCCAGGACATTGTCCTGCTAGATAGAGCAATGTCACTGTCCCTTATCTCTGCCATTCATGAGCGGCCTTTGAAAAACCAAAAATCGTAAAACCACAAAAATTTTACTATCTGCTACAACCATTCTTGAGAGAGAGAGAGAGAGAGAGAGAGAGAGAGAGAGAGAGAAGCATCTCTCTCCCACCACTGAATGACCTTCCTCGAGTGTTCACGTGGACAACGACGGATTCATCGTTTCAAGAGACCTAAATAATGCTTAAACGGATTCACCCTTTATCTTCTTATCATTATCCATTTCTATTTCATAATCTATTTTCAGCAACCCTTCATCACGTTATTCAAAGAAAACTTGAAAAGACATGAGTCTTTTATAGTTTATTTATGACATATTTGTTTTTGATGTTGTTAATAGTTTATATATGACATGTCTGTTTTGACGTTGTTACTGTTTTTAGAATGATTTATTGTTAATTTGTTCTCTTCATTTATTTATTTCCTTATTTCCTTCCCTCACTGGGCTATTTTTCCCTGTTGGAGCCCCTGGGCTTATAGCATCTTGCTTTTCCAACTAGGGTTGTAGCTTGGATAGTAATAATAATAATAATAATAATAATAATAATAAAAGGCAATCCACAATTCCTCACAATCCATGCGATCAAATTAACAAGTCGTATTCTAAAATAAATCTAATCCACTACCAAGTTATATTTATAAACATGATCCATATAATAGGTTTAGCAAAATAGGATTAATTTCACACGCACAACAGACACGGCGTCACGTGTGTGTAAACATTATAATCTTTTAGTCAAATCTTTCGAGTACGAAGTTATCTAACTAGCATTTTTTTGCTTGTGGGGTTTTGTATATATGATAAAAATGTCAAAATATACCAAAATAATATATTCAGTAACCACATAATTGCAGTACAGGAAAAGTAAGGTAGCATAAGTCTAAATTATCCTAGGTCTAATTTCTAGTTGAAAGAGACTAGGGCAATGAGCTGTTGATAGGTCTAAAGATTATTTTAGGTCTAATTTCTAGTTGAAAGAGACTAGGGCAATGAGCTGTTGAAAGTGAGGACATTCGTCAAAGAGACGTTGCAAAGGAGCTAATGTCCAGGAAGCCCGAGAAGAAAGCTTGTAGGATAAAGGTTAAAAGTTAGACTCGTGTCCAGGGGATGAGAGCTTTGCGGGTTTGAAGTTAAGCTTTCCGTGCAGTGACTCGTGTGTGTGTGTGTGTGTGTGTGTGTATAAAAGAGAGAGAGAGAGAGAGAGAGAGAGAGAGAGAGAGAGAATTTAACGTGTCTATATCTTAGCCTCTTCAAGACAACAATTTAATAGTCCCAAAACTGGGTCACGTGGCCAACAGTAAGAATTCTCTTTCAGCCTATTTCCTGGAACGAATTAATAACCCAGTATCTATTTAGAGAGAGAGAGAGAGAGAGAGAGAGAGAGAGAGAGAGAGACCTAATTGTGAATGGACAACCAGCTATATAGGGGGGCCAAAAAAAGGTGGCATGGTGACCAGCCTTACCAAGGTCAGTAGAGTATAAGAACCTCTGATATATATAATATATATATATATATATATATATAAATATATATATATATATATATATATACAAGCTAGGCTATAACCCTAGTTGTAAAACAAGATGCTATAAGCCCAACCGCTCCAACAGGGAAATATAGCCCAGTGAGGAAAGGAAACAAGGAAATAAATAAACAAGAGAAGAATAAACAATATATATATATATATATATATATGTGTGTGTGTGTGTGTGTGTGTTGCCCAAGAAACCATTCAATACATATCCCATACAATGACGGGGGCCTAGACCCACTACAGTAGGTGAAAGGGTTAGCGGGAACAGAAGGCTGCAGTCCTCCGCATGTGACCAAACTAGCGGACTCCGGCCTTCTTCTCACCCCCCCCCCCCTCCCACCCCTTTTAGACAACCCCTCCTTAATACCCTCTATATCACGCGCTCTTATAAGTAGTTACACTGAGCTGAGACAGGTTCTTCAGACTCAGGTACCTTGTATAATTTTCTACTGATCGGAAGGGGTTTTGGAGTAGGCCTAGTGTAATGCAGATCTCGTATGTAAAAATAGTAACAAGAGTGTGTGCGCGAAGGGATATACATGTAATCAACGAGAGAGAGAGAGAGAGAGAGAGAGAGAGAGAGAGAGGAACATACAAGTAATTAAGGCAAGTATGTGTGTATGTGCATGTATTAATGTACGTTAAAGGAGAGAGAGAGAGAGAGAGAGAGAGAGAGAGAGATTAAAAACAGCAGCAAGTGTATACGAGTAAGAACATACAAGTAATTAATGCAAATGTGTGTATGTGCATGTATCAGTGAACGTTAAAGGAGAGAGAGAGAGAGAGAGAGAGAGAGAGAGAGAGAGAGAAGAGAGAGAGAGAAAAAAAAAATTCTAGTGGTGGAACATGTGACTTCGAGTTGGCTGGACCTTCCTATCACTTCACGTGTTTGGCTGCCAAAGAGGAGGAGACTAGAGAGAGAGAGAGAGAGAGAGAGAGAGAGACTTCCTTATATCTTCCATTCTTTCTTTTGCTTCGATATGACGAACACAATGTCACGTTTTATCGATGAATTAAATATTTTTTCTTTATGTGGATATAGAGATGTTTTCAAAATGACAAAAACGTCATTTTCAGCGCGATAAAAAAAAAAACTTATAAAATAATAATTTATTTCCATTAATAAACCGATATGTTATTGAAACAGATATACGATGATTTAATTTCTTTCTATTTAATGGTGTGGTATATTAAATTTTTCATTTTTGGGGACACAAAAATATGAATCAAAGACAGATCAATAGACCTAGGGGGGATGTAGGCCTACATGCAAGGGAGCATTTCTGTATATACACGGCATAAATATACATTGCGTACTCTTTTCTACACATTCATCTTTTGAGATGAAAATGGCCTTTTTGGATAACAATGACATTTAGTTAATAATGATCAACTTGCTGGTCACGAATTATTGGCTCGAATTTCGAAAAAATTCTCGGCCCGAAAATCGGCCGAAATTTTCGAAAAAAATTTTGGCTCGAATTTCGAAAAAAAAATTTCGGCCCGACATTCGGCCGAAATTTTCGAAAAATTCTTGCACTCTTTATAACCTGTTCCTGAATCTAGTTGCATCTAAGAACTGGATTTATTAACAGAAAATATAATTTTATAACACATTATATGTTATATTTTCCTTGCCTCACTAGGTTACTTTCCCTATATAAAAAATATTTATTTTAATGTTACTGTTCTTAGAATATGTTTTTCCTCGTTTCCTTTCATCATTGGGCTATTTTTTCCTTGATGGAGCCCCTGGGCTTATGGCATATCATGCTTTTCCAACTAGGACTGTAGCTTACCTAGTAGCAGTAGTAGTAATAATAATAATAATAATAATAATAATAATAATAATAATAATACGAAATGGGAGATCGAAACCTGAAGAATAAGAGGAATAAGATTTTAGTGTGAGATCTACAAAGCGTTTGCAATAATATAATATCATAAGGGAAACGAAAAGCTACTGTAACATATTGCTTTAAAAAAGCCATATAAAAATGAAGGAAAAACTATTTCATTCTACCATGTTCCAAGTATTGTTCTCCTGTCTGGTCTTCAGTTGCTGATTCTCATCTTAATTTGTTGGACAAAAACTTGCTGATCTAAGTACTAATCTCTGGCAACGCCTTTTAATTAGTTCGTTATGCATGTTGCAAAAGATTTGTCATAATTCTGACTTTAAGATACTGAACCAAAATTAACCAAAATATCTAAAAGAATGCCTGAAAAAAAAAAACTAGAACTAGAAACAAATGTTACCATAAGACACGTGAGTGACAAATATAGACTATCTGAACCAAGAACAAATAGTAAATTTGGTGAAAGGGCTTTTAGCTACTGTGCGCCTAGACATTATAATAAACTGCCAACTGAAATGAAGGACCTAAAGGGAGCAATTGAATATTTAAGAAGAAACTAAAGACATTACTTTTCACAAGATCATATGATTTGGAAGATGCTACAATCAAAGAATTGTATAAGTTATGATGAAAATGTTTCGTTAGATGATTGATATGGACCCGCCCGAGAAGTAGTTCACTCGACTTCAGTGGAGGGTTGGATTTAAACCCAAAACAAGTATCCTTTGCTTTCAGATCGTCCCAGAAAGTAGCATCACGTACTCAGCACTACGAATGAAGTTAATTCTAACAGTCTCGACTTCATAAGTTTCAATACTACACAGTATTCTGGAAGCTTTATTCCAGCTACGACCAGACTGTGGATTGTTCTTCCATAATCAGGTAGTTGAATCGGTGGAACTTCAGAATTTCAAACTTGCTACTAACGTTTTTAAATTGAACAGGCTAACGTGAGTCTCTCTTCATAGTTTATATAATATCTATTTTAACGTTATTGATCTTAAATTTTTCTATATTCTTATCACGTCTTATTTAGTTTATTTTCCTTTCTTCTTTTCTCACTGGGCTGTTTTTTCCCTGTTGGAAACCTTGGGCTGATAGCATCTTTCTTTTCCAACTAGGGTTGTAACTTAGCTAATAATAATAATAATAACAATAATAATAATAATAGGGCCTTAGGGCTTTGCAGCATACTAATTTTCAAAGCAAGGGTTATAAATTAGCTAGTAATAATAAATTATTATAATAGAACTTTCACAATTCACAAGAAATGATAACCGTCGGTAGCTTAGGCCTAAACTACCTGCCTGGAACTAGCCCACCGAGATCAAAATCCCAGGAATATTTGAAACCTTGGCTATAAAAATATTATTGTTATTATATTAGAGAAATGTTCAAAAGATTTTTATTCTTTTTTTATAGTAGTTTGCAATTTTTAAAATCATAATTTACTATTCAGTCTACTTCAGTTTTACATGAATTCTAACTTCTAAAGATTAACAATGCTGAATTAAAAATAAAATATGCAGACAACTTTACATTCACCATTATAAAGGTGTCAGTTTATAAATGTTAATAAATGGTGTAGCCGCTGAAAATCTAAATTCACAACAATTGCATTTATAAATCATCTATCTATCTATCTATCTATCTATCTATATATATATATATATATATGCACATATATATTAAATCAAAGCTCTTTCAAATTCTATTATAATAATCAATCCCCTGAGAGAGAGAGAGAGAGAGAGAGAGAGAGAGAGAGAGAGAGAGAGAGAGAGAGAGAGGAGAGAGAGAGAGAGAGAGAGAGAATTTATAAATCGTATATAGATTAATCGAAACTTTCAAATTCTATTATAATAATCAATTCACTTTACAGAGTTGAGAGAGAGAGAGAGAGAGAGAGAGAGAGAGAGAGAGAGAGAGAGAGAGAGAGATTTAGTACGACAATTATTCTCTCCATCACGTATGACCTACTTAGGGCCTTACAGCGAAGAGCACTCGAGGAATTTATCCTTCCCCTACAATAGTACGTAGTAATTTTGCTCATGTATATGTATATGTATATGTATGTATATATGTATATATATATATATATATATGTATATATATATATATATGTATGTATATATATATGTATATATATATATATATATATATATATGTTTATATATATATATATATATATATATATATATATATATATATATATATATAATATATATATATATATATATATATATATAGATATATATATAGATATATATATATATATATATATATATATAGATATATATATAGATATA
>NC_090769.1:26438842-26446498 GCF_036898095.1 Palaemon carinicauda
TATATATATATATATATATATATATATATATATATACACACATATACACACAGTATATATATGAGTATGTATGTGGGTTTAGAGTAAACGCGAATGCGAGAAATGAAATAATAAAAAAGCTTGACAATTGTAGGTGACAGCCTTCGAAAATCTAAAAACCCACAGGTACTCGAATAAGAAATTACTGAAGGGTAGTTTCCCTAAAACAATTAACTAATGAATATACTCACGTTGGCCGGTGGTTTATTGGGCGAGGAATTTCTTTTAGACACCTCCGAGGTGGGCATGGTTGACGGGGAATGTGAAGATACCCTATCATAAGCGGCCACGCCGTTCACTTGGGGCTGTGGAATGACTGGAGGGGCGGGGACGCCCCCACCTCCTCCTCCTGAAGAAGGCGGCTGAGGAGGAGGATTACTATTACTGTTATTACACTGTTGCTGTTGATTTCCGCAAGCAACTTGCTGCGGGTGGCAGCCGTTACCCTGCTGGTTACTGTTCTGTGAGGGCAAGCAGCTCTGAGGGGCACGGGGCATGACGTTCTGAGGATTGCTGAGGGGCGCAGGGGGTGGAGGATGACCGCCTAGAGAGGAAGCAGTCATGTTTCTACAGTGTGTCGTCGGGTTTGCGTTGCGGTCCGTCAGCAGGAGAGAGAGGCTGTAAGGTGGGGCTGCCTCGGGTTCTTCCTTGACTGCGGCAGTCGCCATGGGTTACAGGCAACGACGAGCACCGAATGGGAGGTCGTTACGACCTCTTCTATCTTTTTATATACGACTCTGATGAATATTTATACTATAATGTGTCCTTTAAAATAAATTCTACAGAAAAAGACCTTTGATTTCGCGGATAAACGCGAATATCTTCAGAGAGGAACTGCTACTTTTTCTGAATAAGTCTTTTTTAACTTTCTTAACCTTGGTCCCACAATGGACCGTCTACTTTCAAATGCTGGGAGAACAGGCTGACGATGAAGGCGACAGTGTTAAGCCTGGTACTGGTCAGCCAAAGGGCTTGTAGCACAATATTTTCCCCTCCAGAGGAGGAAGAGGAGAAATGTACCAACGGTGCACACATTCAATCTGCTATGGCATATTCCGATTCCTTAAATCGGCTCTTGAAAGTAATTTAAAGTTTGTTATATTCGAAATCAGCTAGATGTGTAACTGAACTTTTTTAAAAAGTTCGTATTACTAAGGAAAATGTAAATCACTTTCCAACCAATTTGTGCTTTCGTATTGCCTAAGTCCAAGGCAATTATCCAAATGCAGTTAAAACATCAGTGGAATTTTCTACGATAAACTGATATCCATATAATGTTAGGCCTCAAAATTGTATCACACCACCTAATGTTCGCTGTTAATTCTCATTAAATATTAGCATTAAAGTCTGCACTAATATATCAACAATCACTTAAATAATTGCATACTATTTTCCTCATAAATGACGGTAATAATATCACTGACTTAGATTTTTTTCCTTTAATCCAAGGTAAACTATTTCACATGTGCTGTATACCACAAGACACAAGAGTTCTCAAGACTAAAAATCTCCTTCGAGAGAACACCACAGGTACACACACACATACACAGAGGTTGTGACACCACCTATGTCTGATGGCAACTACACTAGGAGAAAACCACGAAGCCTGGCCACCATACGGCGTCGAGTATAAGCGTGTGTGTACGTATGAATGTGAGCGAACGTAAGTGTGTACGTAGGTCTGTCTGTCTGCCGGCGTGTGGGGCCGGCCAGTTCATTCGTATGTTTGTGCTCTGCTCTCTCTCTCTCTCTCTCTCTCTCTCTCTCTCTTCAAGTCACGTGCAGCCCCACACTTTGAGAACATTCGCCTTCTCTATTATTGATTTTGGGCAATAATTGTCAATAGATGTGTTCTTCGAGGGCTTTCAAGAGATAATTATATTTCAGAGCTATCGGTGATTGATATTTAACGTAAATGAGGTAAATCATTAATTGCAGAAGGACGAAGAAACAAATAGTATGTTAAAATATATGCCAAATCACCTGACGACCGACTCCACTGTAGTTGCCAAATACTGATTTTTTTTATCGTTAAAAGCGTCACCTTCTGGTATCTAATATATATTTATGAAATCCTCCATTGATTATAAAGAATCCAAATTAATATTTACTAATAAAACCTCAAGGAAATTTACGTTGCATTGCAACGTGATATATTAATAAAGAGATTTCTGGTAGCTCTTCTAATTCTGGCAGCCCCGACACTAGCTGGGAGAGGCACACGTGACTGGATTTTGATACACGTGGGCCGCCATGCACCATGACGTTGCTATAAATATTTACATTCAATAAAATCAAAGAGAGAAAAATGTATCTATAACGAACAATTAAGATATTATTTTCATGATAGCATTGTTTTAATCGCAGCTGAGGGAATGGAGGAGAGAGAGAGAGAGAGAGAGTGGGTAAGTTAAAGGAGATGTTATCTTTAAAACGTAGAAATTCGGGCGAAGCAATAGGAAGTCACTCAATAGTGTCTCTCTCGCCTGATGTCTCACGTTGTTAACCGTTTCGCTGACGTCAGACGCAGTCACATAATTCGACGTCCTGCGGAGGAAAGCTAAGCTGATCAAAACTCGCTTATTGGAATTAATAAAAGAGATTCCTTATCGGACGCGCTTTACCCTTAACGAGGGATATAGCCATCTTCCGCGATGCTTCGAAAAGTGGGTAAATACACTATTAAGGACTTTCCAATATTTGAACAATTTTACCCCCCATCGCCTTTCACTGTCTTGGGTTAGAGTTCTCTTGCTTGAGGGTACACTCGAGCACACTCTCCTATCTTATTTCTCTTCCTCTTGTTTTGTTAAAGTTTTTATAGTTTATATAGGAGATATTTATTGTTGTTACTCTTCTTAGAATATTTTATTTTCCTTTTTTCCTTTCCGCACTGAGCTATTTTCCCTGTTGGAGCCCCTGGGCTTATAACATACTGCTTTTCCAACTAGGGTTGTAGCTTAGTAAGTAATAATAATAATAATAATAATAAGTGTCTCTATGCTTCCCCGCCCCTCCTACTTACCCACGGTCTAGGTCTCTAGGAGCACGTATACACCCTGTTTAGAACTGACGTTTCAACCTTGGGTGGGTAGCACAAGTCAGCCACTGAGAGAGGGTCACTGAGAACATCAGGTAGGAACCTGAGGTGTTGCAAGATATTTGGGTGTTAAGGTGCACTCAAATATCAAAATTAATATCAAGCACAAGATAAAATTAGTTTAAATCGGAACCCATTGAACGCGAGCAGAATTATGGGAAGAAAAGCAGACCATAGCCTCTGTACCATGGTCTTTCACTGCCTTGGAGTAGTTCTCTTGCTTGAGGGTACACACGGGCACACCATTCTATCTTATTACTCTTCCTCTTGTTCTTTTTTAATTTTTTTATTATATATATGAAATATTTATTAATGCTGTACTGTTCTTAAAATATTCTATTCTAATTGTTAATTACTAGTCTTGCAGTTTCCTTATTTCTTTCCTCACGAGGCTATTTTCCCTATTGAAGAGCTCGGACTTATTATATCATTCTGCTTTTCTAACTAGGGTTGTAGCTTAGCAAGTAGTAATAATAATAATAATAATAATTATACAGTATATATACAGACGGTAACCAGATATATCATAAGTAAAACAGAATAGTTTTTCCTTGTCCATAACTTACTGAATCCTTATAAATGGTCACAACAAAAGGAGAGATTTAATGCCACTCAGAAAATAACCCAGACCAAAGGTCGAACACTTTTGTCACACTTATTCCTTCATACGATATATATATACTGTGTATATATATATATATATATATATATATATATATATATATATATATATATATATATATATATATATATATATAACGTGTGTGTATATATTATATATATTATATATAATATATAATATATACACACACGTTATATATATATATATATATATATATATATATATATATATATATATATATATATATATAATGCCCTAACCACAAGACTTTTGACATTGAAGATGAGGCGTTGTTTTGGGATTGCAGACATCACATTCCTCATCTAGGAGAAGGACACACCGAAATCAAACCATTGTTCTCTAGTCCTGGGTAGAGCTTAGCCTCTGTACCATGGTGTTCCACTGTCTTGGATTAGAGTTCTCTTGCTTGAGGGTACACTCGGATACACTATTTTATCTTATTTCTCTTCCTCTTGTTTTGTTAAAGTTTTTAAAGTTTATATAGGAAATATTTATTTTAATGTTATTACTGTTCTTAAAATATTTTATTATTCCTTGTTTCCTTTCCTCTCTGGGCTATTTTCCCTGTTGGAGCCACTGGGATTATAGCATCCAGCTTTTCCAACTAAGGTTGTAGCTAAGCAATTTATAATAATAATAATATTAATAATAATAATAACAATACAGGAAGTACAGCTATCCTAAAACTACATATAGAGAGAAAATTTCGATTGAGAAAGCGGTTAGACAGGGAGACCCCATCTCATAAAATTATCTTTAACTCGGGAATAACTTAACTTGAGGCTTGCAGATGACATAGTTCTGTTTAGCGAATCTTAGGAGTAACTTCTAAAAATGATAGAATATTTGAATACTAGGCAGGCAGTTAATTCTAATAGCCAGACCTTCTCCATCACGAGGCTCAATACTACACAGTATTCTAGAAGTTTTATTCCAGCTGTTACCAAGTTGTGGAATGATCTTCCTGATCGAGTAGTTGAATCGGCAGAACTTCAAAAGTTCAAAGTTGGAGCAAATGTTTTTATGTTGACCAGGCTGACATGAGTCTTTTTATTGTTTATATATGACATATCTGTTTTTGACGTTGTTAATAGTTTAAATAGGACATATCTGTTTTGACGCTGTTACTGTTTTTAGAATGATATATTGTTAATTTATTCTCATCATTTATTTATTTCCTTATTTCCTTTCCTCACTGGGCTATTTTTCCCTGTTGGAACCCTTGGGCTTGTAGCATCTTGCTTTTCCAACTAGGGTTGTACCTTGGCTAGAAATAATAATAATAATAATAATAATAATAATAATAATAATAATAATAGAAGAAGCAGAAATGTAGGGCTGAAAATGAATATGAGTAAGACTAAGATAATGTTCAATGAAAATGCCGAGACAACAAATAAATATTAAGGACGAACTTTTAGAGATTGTTAATAAATATACGTACTAAGGACAGAAAGTGTTAACCCAGGACATGAGACCGAAATTAAAATAAGGATAGGTATGGGCTAGAGCTTTTGGCGAACAAAATGAGATTATGAAATGTAAAATGCCACTATCTCCAAAAAGAAAGGTATTTAATCACATGGTTCTACCAGTATTAACTTGAGCATCAGGAACTTGTATGCCTAACTAAAGCCTTGGAACATAAACTAGTTACTACTCAAAGATCTATGGAAAGAATAATGATGGGATAACACTAAGAGAGGGCCTACTTCCGAATAATAATAATAATAATATCTGCATGTATTGAAAGTTTCACGAACAATATTTATCTTTTTAGTGGCACTACAAGAAAAAAACTAGAGGTCAAAGGTTAGATGCGAGACATTGGCAAACAATTAAAATCATTACTTGCTAAGCTACAACCTTAGTTGGAAAATAAGGATGCTAGAAAATAGCCCAGTGAGGAAAGGAAACAAGATAAAATATTTCATGAGTAACAATATCTCCTATTTCTTCTTCCCAGCTGGTTCCCATTTTTATATTTGGTCGCCATTGCGGATAAGCTGTTTCCATATTTTTCTATTCTGCGCTTCTGCCTCATCAATCCCCTTCTCCTGTAAGTCTCCTCTCACACAGTCCCTCCATATCTTTCTTGGTCTCCCTCTTCTTCTTCTTCCTTGAACCTCCATCTCCATAGTATGTCTCCCAACGTGGTCCTCATCTCTCCTCATCAGGTGTCCATACCATCTCAGCCTCCCTTCCTGCACTTTCTTTGATATTTCCACCACCTTTGTCGACCCCCTTATGTAGTCATTTTTTATCCGATCCTCTCTTGTCACCCCAGACATCCACTTAAGCATTCTCATTTCTGCCACATCCTATTTAAACTATAAAAAAAACTTTAACAAAACAAGAAGAGAAATAAGATAGAATAGTGCACCGGAGTGTACCCTCAAGCAAAGAGAGCTCTAACCTAAGACAGTGGAAGACCCTGGTGCAGAGGCTATAGCACTACCCAAGACTTGAGAGAACAATGGTTTGATTTTGGAGTGTCCTGTCTTTTGGAATCTCATGTCCAGCTGCCAACGCCACCTGCCAATCTACCTCAGATCACTGATCTGAGTGACACCTACTTGATTCATCCGACCAGAGTCAAATGATATCTGTATTGATATAAAAGTTGCAACACCTTCAGGCCGCTTATCTCATTTTCAAGGCCAACAATCATATCAGAATGCATCAACAGCAGCCATTTTGGAAAACTTGCAAGAACGAGCGATTGAGTTTATATATAAACAGTTTATTAGTGGAGTTAAAGTTCTCTTGCTTGAGGGTACACTCAACCACACTATTCTATCTTGTTTCTCTTCCTCTTGTTTTGTTACGTTTTCATAGTTTATATAGATCTCTATTTTAATGTTACTATTCTTAAAATATTTCATTTATCTTTGTTTCCTTTCCTCACTGGGCTTTTTTCCCCGTTGGAGCCCCTGGCCTTATAGCATTCTGCTTTTCCAATTAGGGTTGTAGCTTAGCAATTAATAATAATAATAATAATAATAATAATAATAATAATAATAATAATAATAATAATAATAAAGGATTTCGAGAAATTTTGGATTCTTATCGTCACGATCAACTATATTATATTATTATTATTATTAATTATTATTATTATTAATTATTACTAGCTAAGCTACAACCCTAGTTGGAATAGCAGGATGCTATAATCCCAAGGGCGCCATCAGAGAAAAATATCCCAGTAAGGAAAGGAAACAAGGAAATAAATTAACCAATACTAATGAACAATTAGAATAACATTTTAAGAACAGTAACAACATAAAAAAAAAAAACATTCGCTACAAGTTTGAACTATTGAAGTTCCATCGATTCAACTACCTCATTAGGAAGATCATTCCACAACGTGGCCGCAGCTGGAATAAAACTTCTAGAATGCTTTAGCTTATTCTTTGTATAGCATCATACCCCGTGCCTTAAGCTGATCTAATACTTTATACAAATGTGTGAAAGCTATACAATGGTACTGAGAGTATTGCTTAACTGGTAAAGGATTTCCTGAAAGACGAGCCAATTACTATGCTTGGGATATGAGTTGCTTCACAAAGGGAACCTTTGGGGTTTAATATTGCGTTCATGCACAGAACATCCTTGTTAACAATGGTCAAAATAGATATTCGACGCTACTTAGGTTTCTATATATTCCAGGTCTATTTAAGGTTAAGTCTTTGTAGAAAGGAATTTCATAGAGCAGTTTTAGTCATTGTAGAAAGGAATTTCATAGTTACAGCTACTTACGTTTCTATATATTCCAGGTCATTTTAAGGTTGTTTAAGTCTTTGTAGAAAGGAATTTCATAGAGCAGTTTTAGTCTTTGCGGAAAAGAATTTCATAGAAAGTCATAGTTTTAGTC
>NC_090769.1:26446998-26449498 GCF_036898095.1 Palaemon carinicauda
ACTTGAGAGAGGACGTATGATGAGTACACTCAATTAATACTCTAGTATGCGATGGCAGTAGACTCTGAGAAATGTACGTGATAAACAGATGCCTGCGGTGGTCGTAACAAAGGTTGAAACAAAACTATGGTACAGTTACCCAAGCCTTAAGAGATTGACTAGCAACCTCAAGGTTAACTCCTAGCGCGAATGGTATTATATATAAAGTGACATACGAGTTGCATTGGATTACGGATTGAATTTCATGATGTCTCTTCAATTTTTTTCCCTCTTAACAAACGAGTTCATTCATTTACATATACGAACAAACGAAGTGTGACACAAACTGTATTTCTTACGTTTTTGTAATTTACATTCATGTGTCTTCTCTTGATACTTTTAAGTTATTGTTCTTACACGAATGTGTACCGGATGTTAGTTCCTTTTTTATGGCCTATTCCAATGTAACATTTCTCATTTTTAACATTTGAGTTGAATTGAGAATAAGAGAGATATGCTCCGGGTAAAAGAGAATCGTACTAAAACATAAAATGAAAAAATTTGCCTTTTAAAGTAAGGCTCGAGTTATCGGTAGCCATTGCCTTGCTCCTCCGGGTCCTAGCTTATGTGGAGAGAGTAATTTGGGGTTGATCCTAATGTATATACGGTCAGTCCTCTAGGGCCGTTGTCTCTGTCCCTTATCTCTGCCATTCACGAGTGACCTTTAAACCTTCCATGTGCCACTAAAAGTAAGTGTTTTAACGCCCAGCGCTTCTAAATGCTATTGATTCTATTTTGAGAGGATCAGACACTTCCTTCTACCTACCTCGTTCTGTGTAAGGTTTCTTAGTATTGTTATATTCTATTAAATTGTACGCTATTTTAGGTAGTGAGAACAGTGTCTTGGGATAATTTTTAGTTCTTTGGTGTTGATGCATCCAGATTTTAACTATAGAAAATTTTGTACCATGTATGGATGTCTTTTTATTCTGAAGTTACATTTTTACCGTGTACCATTTTTTTTTTTTGTGAATTCATTTCTTCTATGTCTAATTCTATGTTTAATTCTCAGTCTTTAATTGAATGCCTTTGGCGTTATAATATCGAAGCATTGTTTTTTTTTTCTTTTGTAAATAGACCTATAGTTGAGATAGTTTCCCAAGCGGCGATAGTATCAAAAACAGAATATGACTTACCTATTCTTCGTTTAAGGATTTAGAGTTTTCCATCAAACAGACAAGTATTCTTTCCACGAAGATTATTATTGTTGGATTTCTAAATACGGGAAAAAACTAGTTCAGACAATGAGACGTGTAAGTAATGGATAGATAAATAGTCGCATGAATTCAACACTATTTTTGTGAAGGAAATTACAGGAAAGAAAATATTTAACCACACACCCAATCCTCGTGAACGAAAGTATGAGAAATTACGAAATACGGCGCAAGGTCCTAAAGATCCTTTAGACCTTGGCCTAGCGCTTCAGACCTTCAAAGGGGGTCCGTAGAATAGCCGAGTTAGAAAGTATGAGAAGGCGTGAATGACCATGCTTATGGGGTGGGGGGGGGGGGGGAGACCAGTGGTATTATAATAAGGTCGAAAGAAGAACGCTTGGACAGGAAGATGGATGGAATGCTGACCAATATCATTGTGCCGGCAGTATGTTACCTGTCTCGAAAAGATACCTGTATTCGTAAGGTTGAAGCTGACCACAGTCCAAGAGCTTCATTATTTTGTTATGTAAAGGTTTTAATATCTTATACTGCGTTACCCAGTAAGATTACTAAAGTGACTGCCTCACGTCGTTAATTTTTTTCGTTTTTTTTATAAATGTTTTGTCTTTCATTTCAATTATTTTAGCAGTACTTGATTCCTCCATTTGTTCTTATCTTCCATTAAAGTTAATATTTTATGCAGTTTAATTGTTTTTCTCATATTCATTCGATGTAAAATTAATGTATGGGAGATGATAATCAGTCATAAGGTGACCACTCATTTCCTTGAGTAGGGTCTAATGGTGAGAAAGATTTCGTGTACACGTGGGGAAGACCAGTTTCTCTTCTAGCACGTTCGGTCCTTCTCGGCTGTGAGGTCGTGGAGAGAGAGAGAGAGAGAGAGAGGGAGGAGAGAGAGAGAGAGAGAGGAGAGAGGAGAGAGAGACGAGAGAGAGGAGAGAATGTGACGCCGGTCAAACACGTGACTTCCGGCCCAGCTCTCCTCCTCCTCCTCCTCCCCCTGAGATACGGACCCGTGGGGTATGGGGTGGGGGGGGGGGGAAGAACCAGTATCTCACCCCCCCCCCCTCCCCAACCAGTGGGGAGGAATACCAGAGGTAGGATGAGTGTCGCTTAAAGGTGGTGGGGAACAACGCTGAACTATATAACTAAGTGTTGTATTGTAGCATGTGTTATTTTGTTTTGGATCTCTCTCTCTCTCTCTCTCTCTCTCTCTCTCTCTCATATGGTCAGTGATAAGGACAAAAGCCTCAACCCATTTACGGTTCACACAGAAAATGGATATA